>NC_057716.1:98573978-98608907 GCF_004010195.1 Chiloscyllium plagiosum
ACTTCCAGCTCAGCACTGTCTCCATGACTTGTCCTACCTGCCTATCTTCTTTCCCACCTATCCATTCCACCCTCCTCCCCGACCTATTACCTTCATCCCCTTCCCCACTCACCTATTGTACTCTATGCTACTTTCTCCCCATCCCTACCCTCCTATCATTTATCTCTCCACCCTGCAAGCACTCTGCCTCTATTCCTGATGAAGGGCTTTTGCCCGAAACCTCGATTTTCCTGCTCCTCGGATGCTGCCTGAACTGCTGTGCTTTTCCAGCACCACTCTGATCCAGAACCTACCCATATGTGCCAGGCATGGCCATCTTCAACAAAAAAGAATCTAACCAACACTTCTGGATGGACAATAGCCTCAAGTTCACTGAATCCCCCACTATTCAGTGAGTTACCCTTGCTGAGAAATGAACTAAACAAGTTGTCAAAATCCTGTGGTCAGAGGAGGTGATCATTGGCTGGAAATATAGCTCTTGACATTTCAAAGACTGCCCATCATCTACAAAGCATGAGTCAGGAGTGTGATTGAATACTCTACACTTGCCTGGGTGAATGAAGCTCCAACAAAACTCAAGAAGCTTGACATCACCCAGGACAATGTAGTCCACTTGATTGGCACCACATCCATTGCCTTCAACATCTATGCCCTTCACCACTGACACACAGAGGCAACAGTGTGCACCAGTTCAAGATGCAATGCAGCAATGCACCATGACACCTTAGCACATTTTAAACCTGCAACCTCTACCTCCTAGAAAGACACAGGTAGATCCACCTGCAAGTAGCCATCCAAGACATACACCACCCTGACCTGGAACAATATCACCCTTCCTTCATTGTTGCTGGGTCAAACCCTTGGTACGGCACTGTAAAAGTAGTGTGTGTACCCACACAATGTGGGACTTCGCAGTTCATGGTGGCACCTCACCATCACCTTCTCCAGGGCAATTAGAGGTTGGAACGAACGCTAATGTCAGCAATGTCCACATCCCACGAATGAGTCAAAAAGGCTGTGTAAATATTCTTTAACAGCACCATGGGACAAAGAGGATTAAAGTAAACACAAAAAGGATTAATTACAATTTACATCAGACGTTGTCATACAACATTTCTAGCCATTAAGATCAGAGCGGACAGACTTTACTAGGATGTTGCCAGGGTTGGAGGGTTTGAGCTACAGGGAGAGGCTGAATACACTGGGACTGTTTTCCCTGGAGCATCGGAGTCTGAGGGGTGACCTCATAGAGGTTTATAAAATCATGAGGGCCATGGAGAGAGTAAATAGATGAGGTCTTTTCCCTGTGGTAGGGAAGTCCAGAACTAGAGGGCATTGGTTTAGGGTGAGGGGGATAAGATAAGGATAAAGCAATTTTTTTGCGTAGAGGATGGTGCCTGTCTGGAATGAGCTGCCAGAGGAAGTGGTGGAGGCTGGTACAATTACAACATTTAAAAGGCATCTGGATGGGCATATGAATAGGAAAAGTCTAAAGGGATATAGGTCAAGTGCTGGCAAATGGGAATAGATCAATTTAGGATATCTGGTTGGGCATGGACAAGTTGGACTGAAGGACCTGTTTCCATGTTGTGCATCTTTATGAGTCTATGAGTCTATCATTCTATGACTGATACTGGATTTAATGACTCAACTGAAAGTCAACACTACTGTTGGCATCATTTTGGTTTTCTTGTACTTGACTAACCCTTGAACTAAGGATCCTGCTGAGCAGAGTACAAGTCAATATATGATGGGTTTTGCTGCTTTTTACCCACAAACCACTCTTTATTGGAGTAGAGACCTGCTGGCCCAGCGGCAAAAGCACAGTGACTGAGCCATGCTAACAGATCTGGGGTATCCACCATGGCCATTCAACAATCACTATCTGTGTCCCTGGGTAAAGATTGGTCACACAATGAGCATCAGTTCTCTGTCAGCGACCACTCTACCGTAAATCAGCATCTTTGGTAAAGGAAGAATTGTGGATAATTTCAGAAAGAGTAAAGTATGTACCTGAAGGATTCTTCAGGTTGATAAAGGGATGTGTCTGCGGGTGGACAGAGCTTTAATTCACTGAGTCATACTCATCAAAGGCAAGGCAGTGAAGGATACCTGGTTTGCTGTAAAGCTGGTCTGATCAGAGCTGTTTGTTCTGTTGTTTTGGACTCTGCCAATTTATACAGAATAATAAATTGAGCCAATCGTGCTAACATACTTAGCTGAGGTAGCTTCGAGCTTTAAAAATCAATATGTATGCAAAATGATTTATCACAGATCACAGGAAATCTACACTTTATACAAAAAAATGCCTCATTCTTTCGATAATGATCCCAGTCCCGTGTTACTCATCACATTTGTCTCAGGCGATATTGGTCATAGTTAAAGCCCAGTGCTGAGCAACAGAGAATAACATGTCTCTTAATTAAAGTAGTGAATCTTCTGAAGTGTTGAACAAGAACTAAGCCATGTTTTTAAGGGATCACAATGTTAATGATTGTAATCTAGGAGCATCAGTTGTCTTCTTAACAGCACTGTGATGTAGTCACACCATATGGACCATAAGCAGCCTACTCAAGTCCCACCTTCTCAAGAGCAATTCAAGATGGGCAATGAATGACAGATTTATCAATAAAGCTTAGATCCCAAGAAGAAATAAATTAACAAAAATAGTCTTAGATTCACAGATTCATAGAGATGAACAGCACGGAAACAGACCCTTTGATCCAACTCGTCCATGCCAATCAGATATCCTAACCTAATCTAGTCCCATTTGCCAGCACTTGGCCCATATCTCTCTAAACCCTTCCTATTCATATACCCATCCAGGTGTCTTTTAAATGCTGTAACTGTACCAGCATCCACCCCACTTCCTCTGGCAGTTCATTCCACACATGCACCACCCCCTTAGGCCCCTTTTAAATCTTTCCCCTCTCACCCTAAACCTATGCCCTCTAGTTTTGGACACTCGCATCTGAGAGTAAAGATTTGTCTATTTATCTTATCCATGCCCCTCATAGAACATAGAACATAGAACATAGAACAATACAGCCATGCCCCTCATGATGTTATAAACCTCTATAAGGTCACCCCTCCACCTCCGATGCCCCAGGGAAAACAGCCACACCCCAGTCTTGCTCAACAAATGATCCAATGTCTGGGACTATCACAACCAGTGAAGAAGGTAGCTGAACCGACAAAGCAAAAAATGTGTGTTTCAACAGCACCTTGCTCAGCCTCAAGGTATCCCAATGCCACTTTACCACTGACAAAGTACTTTATCTATTGAAATGTTGCTGTTATTTAGTTTAATGGTCACAGTTGTGAAGTCATGTTTAACTAAAAGATGTGGTAGGATTTAATGGCCAATAACTCAAGCGTCATTGCAACACAGCAACTTCCAACAACAGCTTGGGTTTTACCAGGAAACGAGACTAGTTTGCCGCCATGGAAACCCGTACTGCTGTCATCCTGGCTACAAGTATAATGAGGCATCTCAGCCGTCCAGCAATTGGTTCTCCATCAATGATTAGAAGTGCTCTCGCTAAAACTGTATACAGTTCCCCAGACACCTTCACCCAAACCTGATATAATTGCAACAAGACTTCCTTGTAGTTATGTATTTGTGTGAATATGGGTGGACTGTCACGTTAAGAATCAAGATGAGAATGATGCTAACAAAGCATTTAAGAGTCCAATCATGTGATGTAATAAGGGTGACAATGGGTGGACAAACAACGTTGTCTCTAACCTTGCTGCCTATACAGTGAACACCTTCATAATAAAGCTCCTGCTGTTTAATGCTTTGGCTTCCCAGTCCTTCTCTCAGCACTAGTTCTTTTGACTCCAATGAAGGTGAACACGGCATTTGCTTTCCTAATGAGCCTGCATGTAAATTTTCTGTTTGGTCACACCCTCCTGCACCCCACCTAAGGAGGGAGAATGTGGAAGATTTGCCCATGTTTTTGTGTTTGATTTATCTCACTTACAAGCTCCTCTCTCAGGCCGAGAGTCAGCAATTCAGTGACAAACATGTGTCACAAAGCTGGTCCTTCTTCTCAAGGATACTGTGTCCTTGATTTTTTTTGGAGTGCACTCCAACCACAACACCATAGACAAACGCATAGATCTAGATGCCATCTATCAACCCCTCAGAAAACGAACAGGAAATGACATCACCACAAACCCCAGGAACCCCATCCAGGAGAAAGATATAAATAGAAAGCAGGAGACAACAGCTTTGCTTCACTTGGAGGTCGCCACTGATGATGTTACCTAGCCAGGTAACGAAACGTCTGGATATCAAAGCTACAGCTCAGCGAGCAAACCCACACCCTAAACCTCAACCTGAGCTACAAACCTTCATAAACCTTGTAAAAATGTTTGTCTGTTTTAAAATCTCATAGTCACCTAGCTAACTTACTCTGGGTAATTATCACTGTACACTCACCGAAACAAGTAGCAAAGGTACAGTCTGGACGGTCTGCTTAAGAATGTTTTGAGTCATCTGGCCTAGTCCATAACATGCGTTCCAGGAGTAACGTCAAATAGAAATCTTAACATCCCACTAACCTTAAGTCAGACTAATTAGTTTTCCATAAAGCACCCAGACGCCATCTCATTAAGTGATGCCCAGCTCAGCAGAAAGGACACATAATTTTTCACAACACACACAGTCACATAAATCAATCAAAGGAGACAAGAGCTGAATCTTAAATAATGTGCACTAAAGACTAAGCATGTTGAAACTAGCTCTTTGATGTTTAAACATCATCATGATAATTAAATTAAGTGTGACTATAGCGATCCATTTGAGTTATTTGTTGCTAAGGTGATAACAATTTGTCTTCTTTTGTTCCATTTAATTGTGCTGCTGTTATCTATTACAATTATAAATGTAACCCATCATCAATGTGGGTTTGGACAGAAAATGCAACTAATAGAGTCATTTGCATGTGTAATTTGAATCTCCGATCAGTTACCCTGAGCTGATGTGTTGGAAAGCAAGCCTGACAAAGCTGTGCGTTCTGCTCAAGTAATGCTGTGCAATTTGGATTGGTGCCAAACTAATCTGAGTGTGCATTGTAGCTCAGTGACCGATGTTCTTCACTTCTATGTTTCAATGTCTACATTCCAGACCCACTCCAAATATTCAAGTATAGAATTTACCACTGCACTGTCTGAGGCACCATGTCACAAAGGAGATGTGAAATCAAGGTCCCAACTTTCTCTCTCAGGTGGGTGTGAAACATCCCATAGCACTGTTACAAAGAGGAGCGAGGGAATTTTACCTCTGATGTCATGATCAATATTTATTCCTCATTCAAAATTAGTTAGGCACATTGCTGTTTGTTTACTAACTCATTCACAAAATTTGTCTTCATCAAGGCTAATATTTATTTATTTATTATTCATTCGTGGGATGAGGGCATCGTTGGCTGGGCCAGCATTTATTGTCCATCCCTAATTGTCCAGTGGGCAGTTAAGAGTCAACCACATTGTTATGGGTCTGGAGTCACATATATGCCAGACCCAGTAAGGATAGCAGTTTCCTTCCCTAAAGGACATAATGAACCAGATGGGTTTTTCTAACAATTGATTCATGTACACTTATTTCCAGATATTTATTGGATTTAAATTCCACCATCTACCATGGCAGGATTTGAACCTGGACCCCAGGACATTATCTGGGTCCCTGGATTATCAATCTTGTGATAATATCACAAAGCCATGGAGGGTGGGCGGAGTAATGGTGATGAAATTTGAATTTAATAAAAAAAGAATCTGGAATTAGGAGTGTAATGATCACCATGAAACCACTGTCAATTGTTGGGAAAACCAACCTGGTTCACTAATGTCCTTCAGAGAAGGAAATCTACCGTCCTTACCTGCTCTGGATTCCATGTGACTCCAGACCCACAGCAATGTGGTTGACTCTTAACTGCCCTCTGGGCAATTAGGGATGTGTCTAGCCAGCGACACTCTCCTCCCGTGAATGAATGAATAAAAGAACAACCATTTCCTCCCCTATTATTACCCACGAGAAATTGGTAGTGAGCCACTTTCTTGAATAAAACTAAGTGGGTTGCTAGGAGGACTAATAAACGGGGTACAGAATAGGAGGGCTAATAAACGGGGTACAAGATAGGAGGGCTAATAAATGGGGTACAGAATACTAAAGGTGCACAATCATCGAAGTAAAAACAATCTCTCCTCATCTCGGTGGCATTCCCCTATTATTTTTAATAATAAAATCCAAAAACAGTACCTCTTCTGTGGGGATCTGGTATATTGTCTCCCACTAATCACTAGCTAGACACAAGCCAAAGTGAAGATAAAGGAAGACTCGTGGCAGAGAACTACCTCATGCAACTTATATCCAGTACCACTTATTGGCAAAAGTAGCGAAAACCTCAAAGAACCAGCAGCAGTCATTGGGAAAAATACAACATGGTTGTAGTGGTGAAGATCTGACCTTTCCCATGAGGAGATGAAACCCAGAAGGTCCAAAAGAAAAGATTCAAACAAGTTTGAATTTAATCTTTTTAAATAAGTTGGTGTATTGCTTAAAAAGCCTTAGCTTTTAAGAAAGAATAGACAGTCAGTCAACTGCAGAACATGATTACGAAGACAGAGAGAGACAACCAACAGCCATGGAATCAGTTAAATACTGAGCTTAGCACTGCAGGACTAAACTTCATTCAGAAGCTGATAAGAAGCACTGGGGCAGAGTATGGGAAAAAGAAAATGTGTCTGTATCACTTAAAAAATGATGTAACTCCAGAAGATACTGTTAGAAATCCAAGGGGGAAAGGCATCAAGTTATAAAAAAAAGTACAAAGACCAGAAAGCTAAAGTAAGCAAGTATAAAAGAGAGTTCTCACTCTTATAATGAGCATTGCCGTTGTTGAGATTAGACTCTGTGAGGTTCAGCTGAAGGATCAATGACAGGGCCAGAAAAGATATTTTAACTGGGACTATAGAATCAGGTATATCTCAGAATTCATTTACACTGTAAACAAGCAAACTGAAAGAAACCTGTTGAAACTAGAATCCAGCAGGAACAAAGTTAGGAAAAGATTTAAAACAATGTGGAGCTCAGTAATTAAGCCATGATTTGAGCAGGAAAATCGCAGCAAGATAACTTGATTTTCAAAAATATGTGCAGAAAAAGTGCTTGGTGTTTTAGACAGTGAGATTTGGGAAAATGGCCTTTCTGTGGGAGAAGAATCAGGAAAACTCCATTTTTTTAGATTAGATTAGATTACTTACAATCTGGAAACAGGCCCTTCGGCCCAACAAGTCCACACCGACCCTCCGAAGAGCAACCCATCCAGACCCATTCCCCTACACTTACCCCTTCACCTAACACTACGGGCCATTTAGCATGGCCAATTCACCTAACCTTTTGGACTGTGGGAGGAAACCGGAGGAAACCTACACAGACATGGGGAGAATGTGCAAACTCCACACAGACAGTCGTCTGAGGTGGGAATTGAACTCGGGTCTCTGGCGCTGTGAGGCAGCAGTGCTAACCACTGTGCCACCATACCGCCCCCACTGTGCCACCATGCCGTGAAGAGGTTAAATGAATCAGTACCAGAAGCATATAGACAGTGGTTCAGAAACATAAAGGAAGAACCAATTCAGATTTATGTTGTGTTCGAAAGAATTAAACATAGTCATTTTGATAGATGGGTGTGTGCTTTGAAAATAGATAGGACCTTTACAAGAAATTATTCTGCGGGAGGAGTGTAAAAGCTCACTTCCTGAGATGGTAAGAATTCGGATGGATGAACAGAAATGTCAGGAAGTGCGAAGGGCAGGGAATTAGCAGATGAGTACATGTTGGTGCATAAGACAAGCTTCTGTCCAGAGTTTTATCTTGTGAGGGATAGAAGTTGGGAGAAGGGGAGATCCTACACTACGAAACCAAGAGTAGAGAGCACTGGTCAGAATTTATCACAGGATAAAAAAGAAGCCCAAGAAGTTGGAAAGGAGGTGAAAGGCCTTCAGTGTTTCCACTGTGGTAAACTGTGACGCGTAAAGTCACAGTGCTGGTTGTTAAAGAAGGACACTGTGGGAAAAGATGTGGTAAAAGAAGCTAAGCCAGTGGGAAAGTGAAGACAGTAAAGGAGACCCCAAGAAGAGCCGAGGAGCTGCAGGAGAGTGCACAGCCGAGGCAGGGGCTGGGTGTTACGGCATAGGGTAAACGCTCCTGCTTAATTTAAATCCACCAACACAGAAAAGATTTATCCCATACAGTAATTTGTAAAAATTCAAGTGGCCAAGAACTATTTAAAGTAAAAATTAACAACTTTACTTCTTAAGATATAAGAAAGAATAATTAACTAACCACTATTTACAATTTCTTTCTCTAACCTATCTTTTACCTTCCCTTTTATAATACTAGACCAATAAAACTCCAATTAAGATCTACAAAACAACATTTTGTTTCTCACAACCAGGCAGCTGTAGGTTCTTGTCTCTGGATCTTCCTGTGTCTTCTTTCCTCCTTGTTAAGAATGTCTGTGTCGCAGGTTACTGATTCTAAAGGTACTTTAAAGAGAGATATTTTTTCAAGTAGTCCGTTACATGCTAGGACTTGGCAGTTCTCCTCTCAACTGTTCAATTTCCCTGGTCATATATCCCCAAAGCATCAGATCGTGTCATTGGCTTTTAAGATTGCCAGTATACTCAATTCAAACTGAATTGGAGCTTGATATTTTTGGGGGCATAATTTAAACTGATTGGCTGAATTTAAATTTGTTTTTGTCTCCAGGCAATGAGCTAATCGAGTTATTTGGCCGAGTGTAACATTGTAAAATTTTTGAAAACAATTGATGCAGTAGTTCTGCTGCTTTTAACTCTCTTAAAGGTACACCCACATGTTCATAACACTGGGTATGGAGTTAGTACCTGATCTCTATTAAGTATTCACCTCTGTGGGTAAAGTATACTCAGAAAGAACAGGAGGAGAAGGATAAGAAGATATAATTTTTAGAGATACAGGATCTAACCAGTCACTGATAGTAAGGGATGAGCAAATATGCACTCTTTCTGATCTATTATTCGAGAGTGTGGTAATTTGTGGGATAGATGGACTGAAATTTAGCATTCCCCTATGTAAGATCAGGTTGGAGTGCCAACTCAAAACTGGGGAAGTTCCAATGGGAATGATTGACAGAGTGTCAGTTCCAGGAATTTAGTTTGTTCTGGGAATGATTTAGCAGGATCCAAGGTGGGAGTGACACTCCTTGTTGTGGAGAAGCCCAAGGAAGACCAAGAAACAGAGGAGTTTAAACAAACATATCCTGGTATTTTCCCAGACTTGAAAAATGTCATGCTGGAAAAACACAGCAGGCCAGGAATCCTGAAGAAGGGCTTATGCCTGAAACATCAATTCTCCTGCTCCTCGGATGGGGCTTATGCCCGAAACATCAATTCTCCTGCTCCTTGGATGCTGCCTGGCCTGCTGTGTTTTTCCAGCATCACATTTTTCAATTCTGGTCTCCAGCATCTGCCGTCCTCACTTTCTCCAAATTTTCCCAGACTGTGTGGTAACTAGAACCCACTATCATCAGTCACAGCATGAAGTGAAAAGTAAAGAGAAAGATGAAGGAGTTGAGGTTCAGTTAGTGGACGCCCTGTTTGACGCAATGGTGCAGGAAAAACCTGAACAGGCAAAGGGTCAGACAGAAGTGTTTATTCCTGAAAGACTAAGGGACTTGCAACAGCATGACAAAACGATAAAAGATATATATGTGGATGTATACTCCAAAAAGGAGGCTGAGAATATTCCAGAGGGTTATTATCTGAAAGATAGAACCCTAAGATATTTAGCATTCCCCTATGTAAGATCAGGTTGGAGTGCCAACTCAAAACTGGGGAAGTTCCAATGGGAATGATTGACAGAGTGTCAGTTCCAGGAATTTAGTTTGTTCTGGGAATGATTTAGCAGGATCCAAGGTGGGAGTGACACTCCTTGTTGTGGAGAAGCCCAAGGAAGACCAAGAAACAGAGGAGTTTAAACAAACATATCCTGGTATTTTCCCAGACTTGAAAAATGTCATGCTGGAAAAACACAGCAGGCCAGGAATCCTGAAGAAGGGCTTATGCCCGAAACATCAATTCTCCTGCTCCTCGGATGGGGCTTATGCCCGAAACATCGATTCTCCTGCTCCTCGGATGCTGCCTGGCCTGCTGTGTTTTTCCAGCATCACATTTTTCAATTCTGGTCTCCAGCATCTGCTGTCCTCACTTTCTCCTAATTTTCCCAGACTGTGTAGTAACTAGAACCCACTATCATCAGTCACAGCATGAAGTGAAAGGTAAAGAGAAAGATGAAGGAGTTGAGGTTCAGTTAGTGGACGCCCTGTTTGACGCAATGGTGCAGGAAAAACCTGAACAGGCAGAGGGTCAGACAGAAGTGTTTATTCCTGAAAGACTAAGGGACTTGCAACAGCAAGACAAAACGATAAAAGATATATATGTGGATGTATACTCCAAAAAGGAGGCTGAGAAAATTCCAGAGGGTTATTATCTGAAAGATAGAACCCTAAGATGGAAATGGAGACCACAGCAGGTTAGTGCAAAGGAGAAATGGGCTGCAATACACCAGATTGTGTTGCCAGTGGCATATGGACAGGCAGTGTTATGGATAGCACATGAGCTATCTGTAGTAGGTCACCTATGAGTATGTACTCAGGCTAAGGTACAAAAACATTTTTATTGGCCTGAAATGCACAAGGATGTGGTTAACTATTGCCATACGTGTCATACATGCCAAATGGTAGGTCAGCCACAGGCGGTAATAAAACCAGCCCTTTTGTTGCTGATTCCCACATTTGAATTACCATTCACACGGATTATAATTGATTGTGTAGGTCCCCTCCCGAGAACTAAATGTGGGAACCAGTACTTGTTACCCATAATGCATGTGTCTACCAGATTTCCGGAGACAATTCCGTTATGGAGTATCAAGGCAAAAAGGGTAGTAGAGGAGTTAGTAGCTTTCTTCACACGGTATGGGCTACCCAGAGAGATTCAGTCGGACCAAGGATCAAATTTTACTGCTAGTCTGTTTAAGAAGGCTATGGATAGTTTGGGTATACAGCACTTTAAATCCAGTGCCTATCATCCTGAATCTCAGGGATCTTTAGAAAGGTGGCATCAGACCCTGAAGACCATGTTGAGAGTATACTGTCAGGACTACCCGAGTAATTGGGATAAATGTATTCCATTCATATTGTTTGCCATTAGAGATGCCCAAAATGAATCTACTCAGTTCGCTCCCTTTGAGTTAATATTTGGTCATTAAGTGAGTGGTCCTTTGAAGTTAGTTAAAGAATAATTGACAGGACCAAAGTCGGAGATCACAGACTTAGATTATGTATCGGAGGTGAGGGAGAGATTAATTAGAGTAGGTGAATTAGCTAAACAGCACCTAAGGAGAGCACAGTGTAGAAAGAAGCAGGTGGCAGGTAAAAGCTCTGAGACTCAGACGTTTTCCCAAGAGGATGACGTATTAGTACTGTCAGCAGTGATAGGAGATCCTCCAAAGCCAGGTTTAGTGGTCCCTATCAAATTGAGAAAAATTTGAGTCAGATGAACTATCTAGTAAAAATGCCAGATAGAAAAAAAGGGATCGGGTATGTCATGTGAACATGTTATATTAAAGAGAAAGAGCTGCAGAAACAGGTGTTAGTTACTGCCCCGCAGAGTGAGGAATCAAACCCAGATGGTGTGGATTTTGATGTGCCTCAAAATAGATTAAAAAATGAAGAAGTCCATGAGGAGTGGGATAGGTTAGTAAGCTATCTGTCTCAGAAGCATAGAATGCAGTTGAAAGAGTTGTTGCTAGTTTAAGGACATATGTAAGAATCAGACAAGGAGGTCTAATGCTATTGTACATGAAGTAGATATAGGGAATACTGCTCCAATAAAACAGCACCTCCAATGGCTTTATCCTTTCAAAGACAGAGAGGTCCAGATGGAGGTGGAGGCCATGCTCGACGAGAACATCATTGAACCAAACCAGAGCGAGTGATTTCACCGATCGTCTTAGTTCCCAAACCAGATAGAACTCAGCGATTCTTTGTGGATTATTGGAAGGTCAACACTATTACAAAATCAGACTCATATCCAATTCCTAGATTGGGGGACTGTCTCAAGAAAGCCAGACAAGCCAGTTACATCACCAAGTTGGGCTGAGTGCGTGGTTATTGGCAGGTACCTTTTAGCAAAGATGGCAAAAGAAATTTCTGCATTTGTAACCCCAAATGGGCTATATCAGTTTAAAGTGATGCCCTTTGGAATGAAGAACGCACCTGCCACATTCCAAAGACTCATGAACAGAGTTGTGGCTGGGTTAACAAACTATGCAGTCTATTTGGACGATGTAATGATCTTTAGTAAGTCCTGGGAAGATCACATGAAACAGTTGGCAAAGTTCTTTGAACAACTACGAGAAGCAAAATTGGTGATAAACCTAAATAAAACTGAATCCGCGAAAGCAGAAGTGATGTTCTTGGGACATAACATCGGTCATGGAAGATTGACCCCACAGAACACAAAGACAAAGGTCATCAAGGAATTTCCACGACCAACCTCAAGGAAAGAAGTGCTTCGATTTTTGGGACTCAGCAAATTCTATCAGAAGTTTGTTCCAAACTGCAGCAGTGTAGTGGCACCGTTAACTGATATGCTGAAGAAGAACACGACGTTTCGGTAAACAGAACAATGCCAGGAGGCAGTTGACCATTTGACAGCAATATTAACCACCAAACCAATTTTAGCTACACCAAACTTTTCCAAACCTTTAAAGTCACCATCAATGCTCGTGACATAGGAATTGGAGCTGGACTCCTACAGGAAGATGAGGATGGGATTGAACTGCCAGCTGACTACTTTTTGAAGAAGATCAACAGCCACCAGAGAAAATACTCCACAATCGAGGAAAACTATTGAGTTTGGTATTGGCCTTAAAACATTTTAATGTGTATGTCACAGTGTTTTGGAGACAGTTGTGTACACAGATCACAATCCTCTTACATTCTTAGAATGCTTTAAAGATAAGAATATGAGACTATTTCATTGGAGTCTTATTTTACAGACTTTTGTTAAAAATTGTACATGTTGCAGGTCATAAGAATATAATCTCAGATGCATTATTGCAGATTTAACTGGCAAGGTTTAGATGAGATTTGTGTTTTTAATATATATGTAGCATATGGGAAGAAGTTAAGGTAAACTTAGACTAAAGTTCTCATCAGATGCTGCCTGAATTGCTGTGCTCTTCCAGCACCACTGATCCAGAATCTGGTTTCCAGCATCTGCAGTCATTGTTTTTACCTTATTGGTATGTTAGGCTAATGTGTATAAAGAATGGAAAAAAAATGAAGCTGTCTTTTCATATGATGGATTACTTTTTCTTTGGGCGGGGAGGTATCATAACGATGTGCGTGTACCCTTAAGAGAGTTAAAAGCTTGCTGAACTACGTGACATCACCTAGTGTTCTGAACAAGATACAATGTAACATTTGGTCCAGTAGCTAATGTAGCTGGTTGCCTGGAGACAAAAACATATTCAAATGCGGCCAATCCGGTTAAATTATACCCCGAAAAATATATCAGACTCCAATCAAGTTTGAATTTTATTGACAATATTTTAAAAGCCAATGACACAATCCAATGCTTTGGTGGTATAAGATGGGGGAAAATTGAATAGTTGGGGGTAAACTGCCAAAAGACCAACAGATATAGGCTGCTAGTCAGAACTCTTTGTCAGGTACCTGTTGAGAGAAGGAGTTTGCACAGAGAAGTACAGGAACACTGACCTGGAGAGAAAAACTACAGAGGAAGATATAAAAAGAAGATTTGACCGCTGGCTGGTTTTGAAATTTGCATTTTTCAGTGAATCTTAATCAGGGGTTTTATCAGACTCGTATCATAGAAGGGAAAGTAAAAGATAGGTTAGAGGAAGGAGTTGTAAATAGTTGTTAGTTAATTATTCTCTGTTATACTTTAAGAAATAAAGTTGTTAATTTTTACTTTAAATAGTTCTTGGCCTCTCGAATTTTCACAGATTACCACACAGGGTAAATCTTTTCTGTGCTGCTGCTTTAAATTAAGCAGGAGGATTTACCCCGGGTCATAACAGTTTCCTCCACAACACGATGGTCCACTTCTCCTTTACCCCTAACAGCACCCCCCTCCCACGCCCCCACCCCACCACCATACCCTCACGGCACCTTCCCCAGCCATTGCAGAAGTTGTAACACCTGCCTGTTTACTCTATCCCTCCTCACCATCCAAGGCCCCTTCCAGGTAAAGTGGTGATTTACCTGCACCTTACTCAATCTACTCTCCTCTACACTGGGGAAACAAAGCATAGACTGGGTGATTGTTTCACAGAAAACCTACATTCTGTCTGCAAAAAAGACCCTGAGCTTCCAATTGCCTGGCACTTCCACACCTCACCCTGTTCCCTGGCCAGTATCTCTGTCTCAGGCTCGCTGCAGCGCTCCAGCGAAGCTCAGCATAAGCTGGAAGAAGAGGACCTCATGTTCTGCTCAGGAACTCTAGACCCTTCTGTATTCAATATTGAATTCAACAATTTCAGAGACTAAGCACACTTCCCCATGCTTTCCCCCACCCCTACATACCAGGCCTTGGCATCACATGGGCCGCTACCAGACACTACTCATTGTCAGTCACTACTGGTCCCCATTAACAGTTATTCATTCCACAGACTGGCCTGTAACCACTCCTTTGTCTGTCCAACTATTTTTCTCTTTCTTTGGGCTCTATCTCATGCATCATTTACTCTTCCCTCTCTCCCCTGCCCCATTTTCTGTGTAAAAACCATTCATTTCCTGGCTACCATCAGTTCTGAAGAAGGGTCACTGGACCTGAAATGTTAACTTTGATTTCTCTCCACAGATGATGCCAGACCTGCTGAGATTTTTAGCAATTTCTGTTTTGACACAAATAGATAGGTCTTGATCAAACATAATGAGGCATTAGTTAGACTACGGCTGGAGTAGTCTGAGCAGTTTCCAGACACTTATCGAAGGAAAGATATATTGATATTGGAAGCAATCCTGTAAAGATCCATTAGGTTGATCAGGTCTGTAGAGGGATTTTCTTTTGAGAAGTTGAGTAGTTTGGGTCTGTACTCATTGGTGTTTGGGAGAATAAGAAGGGACCTTAATGAAACAAGCAACGTTCTTATGGGACCTGGCAGGGTAGATGTGAAAAAATAGTTTCTCTTGTGTTTAGAACCAGAGAGTGCAATCTCATTCAAGGTAACCCAGTTGAAGAGAGATGAGGAAAATCTTTCAGAGGGTAGTGAATCTGTAGATTTCTTTACTGCCGAGGGTTATAGAGACTGGGTCAATACCAATACTCAAGGTTGAGATAGATAGAACTTTAATCTGGAAAGGAATCAAGGATTATGGAGAAAATTCAGGAATGTGAAGTTGAGGATTATCAAATCATCTATGATCTCAGTGATTGACAGAACAGACATGATGGGGAGAATGGCCTATTTCTGTTCCTACATCTTATAGTCGAATGCACAACTACTTTCTCAATCGGCTAGTAAGGTTCACCAAGGCAAAATAGAAAACACCCCATTACTCTCAGGAAATCCCTCTCTTTAATACTGAATTTTAAAAGAAATCACCATGGCTACAGAAATACTTACAATTTAATCACTGAAGCCCTTCATAGACACAAACAAAACCCACAAACAATGGTTAAAATTCCAAACTCTAAAATAAATGATATCAATCTCTATATAAGTTGAACATCTTACCTCACAACACAAATGTCGAGTCCTAGGAGAAAGTGAGAACTGTATTTGCTGGAGATCAGAGTTGAAGAATGTGGTGCTGGAAAAGCGCAGCTGGTCAGGCATCATCCGAGGAGCAGGAAAATCAACGCTTCGAGCATCAGTCTTCATCCTGGATGCTGCCTGACCTGCTGTTCTTTTCCAGCACCATACTCTTTGACACTTTGAGTCCTGCCAGATTTTGATATCAGGGATGACTTTCACAGAAGAAGGCTGATTCCAATTTTCCTTCAGGAGGTTGTACAGGAAAGAATACCTCAGGAACATCTCAGCAGAGACAGGCAGAGACAGTGTCAGCAGTGTGGTGACCAGAAACCTCAAAAAAGTTTGAAGATCTCATAACTCATCATAAATCTTCAATTGTATATGATTGGATCATCTGGAAAACACTGCTGTCTTCATATCAGAAGTTAGAACTCAGTTATATTTGCAAGAGAAAGCAAATACTGAGAGCCAGAGTGAGCAGTACAATTGATTGAGCTCATGCAGGTTTCTTTTGTTAATATTGTTCAGGTGACAGATCAATTCAGGTTAACAAATGGTTAAGGCAGAATAGTCAATTCGAGTGACAATGATAGTGCAGAGTGAGCAGCACTCTTTCAGTAGCATGACCAAGAATCTGACGAAGGAAAACAATGGCCTAATGGTATTGTTATGAAATTTTTGATCCAGTGACCCAGGTAATGTTCTGGACACCCAAGTTTGAATCCACCATGGAGTCAAGAGCCTAATGATAATCTTGCCACCATTGTTGATTGTTGAAAAAAACCCATCTGGTTCACTCGTGCCCATTAAGGAAGGAAACTGCCATCCTTACCTGGCCTGGCCAACACGTGACGCCAGACCCACAGCAATGCAGCTGATTCTTAACTGCCCTCTGGGCAATTAGGGATGGGTAATAAATGCTGACCTCGCTAGTGACACCCACATCCAATGAAAAGGCAAAACGAAATTCACCAGTCAAAATAGCCAAAATGGCAGAGTGAAAATGGCCAAGCCAATCAACAAGTCAAGGGAAATTAGACGCATGTGATTCCATGTTAACCAGGCCAATGTCTACAAATCCAGTGTATGGTCAACACAAGGAGTGTACCTTGGATGCTGATCCAGTAGGCTGCTTTGTCCTTGGCGCTGCTGAGTTTCTTGAGCGTTGGAACTACAGTCATCCAGGCAATTTATTATTAAATACAGCTTCATAAATTTGCAACCAAGCTGCTTTTGAAATTATCTGTCAAGCAACTCCCTCAATCCATCTGTTATTGATCTGATAAAACTCTAAGAGGTGTTTACTCTCTTCCCATACTCGTGAAATAACATTTAAAACATTCCCGAGCCTCCTCCCAGATTCTTTCCAGTAATCCCATCTCCCTCTCGTCTTGCTTTACTCGTGTATTTCGGTTTAGTTCTTAAGTATTCCTAACTATCAGGTACTGGATAAATGATTCCTGCTTGGGTTAACACAATGAATAATTAGTCTCACCCCTGTGATGCAAAGTTAATAAATACTTGAACATGAATTGTAACCTTGCTCTCCAGCTGTGAACCGATAATTTATTACATTTAAATATGTTTGTCTTGTGGCTACCTAATAGCTGACTGTTGCAGATAAATTAATTTTATGGGGGAACTGTTTCCTCTTAATTAATTTATTTACATCCCAAATTTAGTGTTAATCTGATTCCTTGTTACAAATACTATGACCTCATCCTCTCTTTCATTTTTCACTTTCAAAATTGCCCCACTGAACTTGTTTGGTTTCCTCTCATTACCGCCCTTGCTCCATCTGACATTCAATTCTATTGTTATCATCTGCCGCCGCTAATTCATTCTATCCTACAGTCTGTCCTTCTGGTGCAATAAGTCAACCCCTCCTTTTGAAGGCTTTTTATCTTTGTCCTCCTACTTACCTATCAGTCAAGCTTTCTGTTCAACTGCCCATCATTCACTGCCCCATAACAGAGGTTTTCACAGGTAATATGTAGACATGGAGAGAAGATTGGCTATCCGACAGAAAACAGAGAAGAGGCAGAGATGGGTCATTTTCTGTTTGGTAGGTGTAACAAGCATTGTAGGCTTAAATTTTTACAAGCTATTTAAATGACTTGAATGTAGGGACCAAAGGTAAGGATGCTAGATTTGATGATGACACCAATCTAGGCAAGGGAGGCAGTAGTCTAGTGGTAGCAACACCAGACTAGCAATCCAGAAGCGCAAGCAAATGCTCTGATTCACCAATGTCTTTTCAGGAAGGATATCAGCCATCTGAACCAGATCTGACCTATATGTGATTTCAGACTCATAATTGCCCTCTGGGCAATTGAGGATAGATAATGAATGCTGGCCTAGCCCACTCTATGAACATTTTTTTTTGAAAAGGGAAGAAAGTTATGACAAGAACATAAGAAGGCTAAGTTAGGTGTGTGGGCAGAACATAAACAAATAGAGCATCGTTGGCTAAGCAGAATTGTTTGCCCATCCCTAATTGCCCATAGGGACAGTTGAGAGTCAACCACATTGCAGTGGGACTGGAGTCACATGTAGGCCAGACCAGGTAAGGATGGCAGATTTCCTTCAGTAAATGACATTAGTGAAACAGATGGGCTTTTCCTGACAATTAGCAATAGATTTATGGTAGATATTACATTCTTCATTCCAGATATTCATCTAATTCAAATTCACCCATCTGCCGTGATGAGATTCAAAACCAGGTCCCCAGAACAAAAGTTTGGGTTACTGGATTAAAACTGAATTAAAATTTAAAACAGCGATAGTATTACTTGTCCATTGACTTTCCCATTGGTTAGGGCATTGCCCTGAGAAAATGAACCAGCGCAGGTGGCATGGTGGCTCAGTGTTTAGCACTGCTGCCTCACAGCGCTAGGGTCCCAGGTTTGATTCCAGCCTCAGAAGACTATCTGTGTGGAGTTTGCACATTCTCCACGTAACTGCGTGGCTTTGCTCTGGTTTCCTCCCACAGTCCAAAGATATACTGGTCAGATGAATTAACCGTGCTAAATTGCCCATAGTGTTAGGTGCATTAGTCAGAGGGAAATGGGTCTGGGTGGGTTACTCTTTGGAAGGTCGGTTGGGCCAAAGGGCCTGTTTCCACACTGTAGGGAATCTAAACTAATTTTGTTAAGGTGAAACAGATGCAGAGTGTGTACAGGTTCTTTCTGTCTGCCATGAACAACCTGGCAGTTACCTGTCAATCATCATTGACTGATGCATTCTACATGACACCTAGACCAATTAGAGTCCACTTACCAATCAATCAGCACTGTTCTCTCAAGCAGTATAAATGTTGCTTTTCCCTTTGAATTGGTATTCTTGCAAACTGTCCTGATGAGTGCAAGACAGAAAGCTTCAACAAAACTTCACAAACCTGAGTGAAGAAATTGTAGAATCTAGTTGGGAAAGATTACTCTATATTCCCGACTATCATTGCTAATCTTTCACGTGCATTTTTATCACAAAGCTGTGTGATCCTGGAGTCTCTATCTCAGAGGTAAGGATTCTACCCACTGTGCCACAAGATCTCCAGCATAAGGACAAAAATATTATATCTGTCTGCATGTAGCTGGGTGGAGTCTAACCTTGCCTCACCTCAGTCCAGAACACACTGACGACCTTATACTTTTGCTACCATACATTATCAAACATTCAGGTAAACAGTCAGTGACTGGATCCAGGTAAACTGGGTGGCAAGTGGCCCAATGGTTAGCACTGCTGTCTCACAGCACCAGGGACCTGGGTATGACTCCCGCCTCGGGGTGTTTGTCTGTGTTGAGTTCGTACATTTTCCCCATGTCTGTGTGGGTTTCCTCTGGGTACACCGGTTTCCTCCCACAATCCAAAGATATGCAGGCCCATAGTGTTAGGTGCATTAGTAAGGGGTAAATATAGGGTAGGGGAATGGGTTTGGGTGGGTTAGTCTTCAAAGGGTCAGTGTGGACTTGTTGGGCTGAAGGGCCTGTTTCCATTCTGTAGGGAATCTAATCTAAACTACGCAGTTACTGGCTCCCACTGAAATGCACAATGGCTGGATCCAGGTAAATGGTGCAGAGACTTGATTCAGATAAACTGCACACGGACTGGATCCAGGTGAACTGCACAGTGATCAGATTCAGCAACTTTCTGAGCTGTGAGCCTCCAAGGTTACTACAGCCTCTTTCTTATCGCAGTACATGATCCCATGTTGATATCCGCTCACTGAGGTCACAATGCTGAGGTTTCCCTCTCTCTGGGCTCCTTGGGTACCTTTTGAAAAGGTGGTTTTGTTAGGGGTTGGAGGAAGGTTTGAGGGTGGGTGTGTAGATTGAATAGAAAGTCTTGGTTGTCCAACCCTCAGCCTGGTATTTGGGAATGGAATCTGTTCTGGGCACATCCCTTACTTTCCAAAGGTAAACTTGGAGGCACCTTGATCTGACTGCAGGACCAGAGCACCCAGGGACCTCCATATCCCAGCGCTGTGCTGGGATATGCTGCCAGACCTATGCTAACCTGTGGGGTACACACACACACACCATGGATTGTCAGTGGGGTAAACCCAAGCCAGATTTGGTGAATTTCTTTAACATTAAGGCTAGTTACATTCTACCACAGTGGATGAATTCTAATTGGCATTAAGTTTAAGATCCGGATGCTAAAAGATGTGGACACCACGGGGGCTGATGTGTGTGATGTCCCTACTCAATTCCATTTTAATTTCATTTCTTTATTTTTCTAATTTATACCCAAGAGTTTGTATCTCCGTATCTTTGTACCTAAGACGATGACTGCAAGAGTGACTTTGTCCACTTTTTACTCAATGTGTCACTGCACTTGGGTACATGGGACAATCAACCTAATTCTAATTCTATGTTTTTAGTCTTCTCCCTCTCCTCCTACCCTTCCTTCACTTCTCTTACTGTTGCACTGCCCCCTTGTAGAGTTGGAGAAACTCAGCAGGTCTGACAGCATCCATGGAGAGAGAAACAAAGGTTAATGTTTCAGGTCTAGTGTAACTCTTCTTCATTCTCTGTGTTTATTTCTCAAATACTGGAGAAACAAACAATCCTTTGAATGTTCCCTCTGGAGGAAACGTTAAGAAAGCCAGATCCTCCTGTTTGTCCAGCAGTGACCCTCTCTTCTCTGCTTCTCTAAATTTACCAGCTCATAGAGTCATGAAGATCGACAGTTGAAAATGGTCCATTGGGTCCATGCCACTCAAAACCAACCATCTAACCTGTGTCTGGAAACTTTCTATGCCCTTATTTAACCCCGAGATGCAAGATTCCACTAGCTACAATTTGGCTACACCTCCTTCAGTCTCTCCTACTCCCAAATGCAGCCTGTTTTCAATCTCCTGGATCCACAAACTGCTTGTTGTAGTTCCCTGCGGACTCTGCGTTGCCCTTTGCATGATTGGAAATGCTGTCTAGTTAGCACTGATTATCCAGCCTCTTATTAGAACTCAAACCTTCCATTCCCAGCAACATCCTGGTAAATCTTTTCTGAGCCCTCTCCAGCTTAATAATAACCTTTTATTCTTTCTACATGTCTTTTGGATTACATGGATTTCTCCCTCACCGTCAGTTCAGCTCCATGGGGTCTACTACTGTCCTTGTATTATTCATCAAGGAAAATGTTTCCTGATTTAATCTTTGCCTTACTGCATTCACCTCTTTTGAAATCTATAGGTCCAGGTTTTTGAGCTCAGTGGATTCAGCAGATCCCTTTCTAATTCCAGTAGGTTCTATTATAACCCCTTTTAATCTGTGACTGAACATTCTGAAACTCTCATGATGTCCTCTCTATTGTCCCACTGTTACAAGTGTTTTCATACCTGCTAGGAACATGAGGAATTCTTCCAGTCTCAATAGTTGAACAGAAACTTCCCAGTTCCCTTCTGTTTTTCTAATCTCCTTGGCTCTGGATTCTCAGGGGTTAGTGACAGAGTCCTTCCCAAGTCAAGTCCTATGCAGCTCATTCCAAGCTTTAATGTCATTTCCAACAATTAAGAAGGGTGGTAAAGACAAGCCAGGCAACTATAGACCGGTGAGCCTGACCTCGGTGCTGGTTGAGTTCAAAAAACTTGATTGAGTTTTTTGAAGAAGTAACAAAGAATGTTGATGAGGGCAGAGCAGTAGATGTGATCTATATGGACTTCAGTAAGACAAGGTTCCCCATGAGCGACTGATTAGCAAGGTTAGATCTCATGGAATACAGGGAGAACAAGCCATTTGGATACAGAAATGGCTCAAAGGTAGAAGACAGAGGGTGGTGGTGGAGGGTTGTTTTTGTTCATAGCTCCTTGAAAGTGGAGTCACAGGTAGATAGGATAGTGAGGAAGGCGTTTGGTATGCTTTCCTTCATTGGTCAGAATATTGAGTACCGGAGCGGGGAGGTCATGTTGCGGCTGTACAGGACATTGCTTAGGCCACTGTTGGAATATTGGAAAGATGTTGTGAAATTTGAAAGGGTTCAGAAAAGATTTACAAGGATGTTGCCAGGATTGAAGGATCTGAGCTACAGGGAGAGGCTGAACAGGCTGGGGCTGTTTTCCTTGGAGCGTCGGAGGCTGAGAAGTGACCTTATAGACGTTTAGAAAATTATGAGGGGCATGGATAGAATAAATAGCCAAGGTCTTTTCCCTGGGATCAGGGAGTCCAGAACTAGAGGGCATAGGTTTAGGGTGAGAGGGGAAATATATAAAAGAAACCTAAGGGGCAACTTTTTCACGCAGAGGGTAGTATATGTATGGAATGAGCTGCCAGAGGATGTGGTGGAAGCTGGTACAACCGCAACATTTAAGAGGCATTTGGCTATGTGTATAAATAGGAAGGGTTTTGAGGGATATGGGCCTGGTGCTGGCAGGTGGGACTAGATTGGGTTGGGATATCTGGTCGGCATGGACGGGTTGGACCGAAGGGGCTGTTTCCATGCTGTACATCTCTATGACTCTATGACTCTAATTATTGCTGGCAAACATGTTACCTCTCTCCTCCTCTTTCTACCACCCCATCTCTCTCTTCATTTCTCTTTCTTTCATTCCCTCCTCTGTCTTTCTCTATCCTCTGTTTCTTCACTTCCTCTCTCTTTCTCCCCCTTTATCTGACTCTTTCATTACCTCCTCTCAGTTTCACTGTCCCATCTTTCTTTCTCCCTCCTTCCTCACTATCCCCCTCTTTCTTCCCTCCCTTTCTTTCTTTCTTTTACTACTTCCTCTCTCTTTCTCTCCACTCCTCTCTACCTCACTACTCCCCTCTATGTTTCTCTCCTCCTCCATCATTCTCTTTCTCTTTCTAGAGGCATTCTCTCTAATCTCCTTATTTTTGACTCTGTCGGCCATTCAGTAACGACAGTAATTCACCTGGTTAGATATCTCTCTTTCTGCATCTTCTTTGCGGCTGTAACACTCTATTTTGTGCTCTGTTCTGCTTATCCTGATGCATTTTGTATGGTAGGAAGGGTGGTAAGGACAAGCCAGGGAACTATAGACTAGTGAGCCTGACCTCGGTGGTTGGCAAGTTGTTGGAGGGAATCCTGAGGGACGCCTTACTGAAGTCCATATAGATCACATCTACTGCTCTGCCCTCATCAATCTTCTTTGTTACTTCATCAAAAAACTCAATCAAGTTTGTGAGACACGATTTCCCACGCACAAAGCCACGTTGACTATCCCGAATCAGTCCTTGCCATTCCAAATACATGTACATCCTGTCCCTCAGATTCCCTCCAACAACTTGCCCACCACCGAGGTCAGGCTCACTGGTCTATAGTTCCCTGGCTTGTCCTTACCACCCTTATGGTATAGCACACAAAGCAACACTTCTCACTGTAGCTCAGTACATGTGACAACAATAAATCAAATTTAAACTCAACAATTTTAAATTTTGACATTCCACCTATTCCAGCGATGAACTATGCTTCCAAATAGAGTCATAGAAATGAGTGACTCCACACTTCTTGTCTCAATAGTTACTTTTTGTTGTATTCTTCTCGTTATGACCTGCACTGTCCTGTGGCTTCGAGAGCCAGAGTAACCATCAGTTAATTCTATCTTTTGTACACTCAGCTCTGTCGGACAATTTATCATATTGCTCAAATTCTTCATTAATCTGCTGTGGTCTCACAATGTGTCTCAAAGTTAATTCAAGGCACTGAATTTTCCCCCCAGGATTCCAATCGCTTTATTATAAGAGCCTGACTCAGACTCATGAAAACTTAGAAATAGGAAAAGGATGGGGCCATTTGAGCAGCTCTGTCCCTCAATAGGATCATACCTGATCCTCTAACCCAATGCCTCATTCCTGCTTTGTCCCCATGTTCCTTGATGCCTGTAAATACTAAAATGTATTTATTTATCTATTGTTTCTTTAATTTGGATTCTGGTCAGATATGTGCACAATTTAGTCAAAATATGACGTTTTGGCCCCTGGACATGAAGCGTCAATTCCTATCACAGACGTGAAGCAGAGGTGAACTAAATTATTGTATGCTCCTGCTCACCATGTCACCATGGTAATTTTTAATTTTACTTTGTTATTGAGTTTACTTGTCCTTTTAACATAAGCTGTGTGGTATTCCCCCAAGCCCTCAGTTTGTCAAACCCAATTTTTTAAATCACCAACAACAAACTCTCTTTCGCATTAAAAACAAAAGGATAGTTTATTCATGCATTCATGTTCAGGAGAAGTGGTGACATTACTGGACTAGTAATCCAGAACCCCAAGCTAGACTCTGAGGACACGCATTCAAATTCCACCTCTGCAGGTGGTGAAATTTGTGTTCGATAAAATTAGAGAATCTCTACAGAAACAAGCCATTTGGCCCATCCAGTTTCTGATGTTTCTGACGCACCGAAGAGCACTCCCCTACTCTATTCTTGCATTTCCCATAGCTAACCCACACGTCCCTGAACATTATGGACAATTTAGCATGGCCAGTCCACCTAACTTGTACATCTTTGGATTGTGAGAGGAAACCAGAGCACCAGGAGGAAACCCACGCAGACATGGGGAGAATGTACAAACTCCACACAGACAGTCACAGGAGGCTGGAATCAAACCCAGGTCCCTGGGGTTGTGAGGTAGCAGCACTAACCACCCAGAATATGGAATGTTATAAAAAGCTAGCCTATAGCGACTGTGTATCTGTTGCCAATTATTGTTTAAACACCAGGTTTATTAATGCAAAATTTATTTAGGGATGAGACACTGCCATCCTTACCTGGTCTGGCCTACAGGTCACTCCAAACCCGCAGCAACCTGGTTGACTCTTACCTGCCCTCTGAGCAATTAGGGATGGGCAATAAGTGCTGGCCTAGCCAGGGGAATGTATATTTTCAACACGTACCCACAGGTCTTCATACCATGTGGGCATGGCCCAGTCAACAAGCAATGCCAAGTGAGAAGGACAGGAGAGTGGTTATAAGAGAAATGCTACATTCAAAGAAATCAAGACTGATTTATTAGGTGAAAAGATAGGAGCAGATGGAGACTTAATGTTGGAGTAAAAATAAAGCAATACAAACTGGAACAGAAGATATGAAGCACGCGTGCATAGTCCTTAGTGGTTCCATTGGCCAAAGTAGCAAATTAAAATGAGCGAGCACGCATATTTATGACTGAAAATCCTTGTGTCAGGTTATTGTTCCCAAGGTTAATCAGTGCAAATGGGTCTTCTAGGGGACTTTCAATTATAAGACAAGTCAGGCTCATTTCAACCTCCCAAAACTTCAAATTGCAAATGATCCAATGTCACATTTAGGATTCACCTTCGATTTGAGGTAGCATGCCTTTGAGCAGACGTATTGACTAACTGTGCACAGGATAGAGAGATGGGCAAGGATGGTGCTGAAATTTAATGCTCCTGTAAATTTGACAGTCTCCAGTTTATATAACACACTCTCAGGTTTCTCAGAATCATATAATCAGCAATTAGCTATTTTGAAGAACAGAGCCTGCCATTTCACAGGCAAACATGCTGTTATTGGTGCAAAGGCAGATCCCACAAATAGATTATCAGACATAGTGCTGAAGCGCACAAACAGGTCATTCACTCCAGGTAAAAACAATAACTGCAGATGCTGGAAACCAGATTCTGGATTAGTGATGATGGAAGAGCACAGCAGTTCAGGCAGCATCCAAGGAGCAGTAAAATTGACATTTCAGGCAAAAGCCTTTCATCAGGAATACCCCAACAAGTCTAAGCTGTTATTTATGCTCAACATGAGCCTCCCTCCTATTTTAACTCCATGTGATCACACATTCAATGTTCTAACCACTGTCGAGTGAAAATGTCTCTCTTGAATTCTTTCTTAGACTTGTTCGTCGAATCATTTATGATCCCTAGCTTTGAATTCCTCAGAAAGTGGAAACATTTTCTCTATGTCAAACTTACTATAATGTTAGAAACACTGATCAGGCGCTTCTATCATAGTTTACAAAAAATTAAATAGAATCACAAACAATTAACAAAACAGAAACTAGTCATTACACCTCACGTGAGTCTGCTCCTACCCCCATTTCATCTGAACAGTACAACCTCTAACTTTTTTATTCATGGACAGGATATTGATGTCACTGGCAAGGCCAGCTATTATTACCCAACATCCACAAAGGAAGCTGCATCAGAACATTAGTTCAATGAGCTAACACGCACTGCAGCACAGAGGAACTACGCAGAGCAGAGGAAAATCACCTATACAGTGTATTCAAAAAGAATGGGCACCCAGTGAACACAGTCCACCGATTTCTCAGCAATGAGCCCAAACAAGCAGACAAAACGCTTGCAGAAACCCTAGCCTCTCTCTCCTACATCAAAGATATCTCGGAAATGACTGCCAGACGACTCAGACCCTTTGGCATCGTGGTAGCCCACAAACCCACCAACACACTAAAACAGCAGCTAATGAACTTGAAAGAGCCTATACAGACAACAAGCAAAACTAATGTCATTTACAAAATACTGTGCAAGGACTGTAACAAACACTACTTTGGACAAAGAGGCAGAAAACTAGCCACCAGGATACATGAACATCAACTAGCCACAAAAAGACATGATCCTCTCTCAGTAGTATCCTTATATACAGATAAGGAAGGATACCACTTCGACTGGGACAACACATCCATCCTAGGAGAAGCCAAACAGAGAAATGCATGAGAATTCCTAGAAGCATGGCATTCCAACTGGAACTTTATCAACAAACACATTGTGTTGGACCCCATTTACCACCTCCTGAGAAAAAGAACAGGAAATGATATCACCACAGGAAATGACATCACCAACCCAAAGAAAGCCAAACATATAAATAGAATGCGGGAATCAACAGCAGTTCGTCGTCCGGAGGCTCACTGAAGATGTTACCTAGTATGGTGACAAAACTTCTGAAATTGAACCTTCCAGCTCAGCGAGCAATCCTACATCCAGAACCTCAACCAGAGCTACAAATTTTCTCAAAACTCGCTTACATCCAGACCCATCCCTAGTTTCCCAGAGGGCAGTTAAGAATTAGTGACATTGCTGTGGGTCTGGAATCACATGGAGGCCAGACCAGGTAAGGATGGCGGATTTCCTTCTCTAAAGGACAATAATGAACCAGATTAATGGTTAAACAGGGATTTTACAATAGTAAAGAGTGGACTGGTCATTTTTCATTCCAATTTTTTAAAAGTTGAATTCAAGTTTCACCATCAGCCATGCTGGGATTCATGTGCTGGTTTCGAGATTTCTAGCTCAAAGATGTTAGAACTATGACACCATTCACTCAATAAGTGTTGCTTTAAATGTCTCCCTGCATGTAGCCTCAATGACTCTTTATGCTAACAAATTCCACATGCTCACTCATCTCTGAGCACAGAGGTTTGTTATTTCTGAATTTCCTACTGGATTCATTTACACTTTGTCTTCACTTAATGTTGGCATCACTGGAAAGCCCAGCATTTGTTGTCATTCCTAATGCCCCTTGAACTGAAAGGCTTGCTGGGGCATGTCAGAAGGCAGTTAATAGTTAACTACACTGCTGTGGTCTGGACTCACACGTCTCCAGACCGGGTAAGGATGCCTGATTTCCTTCCCTAAAGGGTATCAGTGAATCAGGTAGGTTTTCCAAACAAGGATTTATCATTGTTTTATTCACTTGTGGGATGAAAATATTGTTGTCTGGACGAGCATTTATTGCCTGTCCTTAGTTGCCCTTGAGAAGGTGGTAGTGAGCTGCCTTTTTGAACTGCTGCAGTCCACCATGAGGAGGGAATTCCAAGATTTTGACCCTGTGACGCTGAAGGAAAAGTGATATTTTTCCAAGTCAGAATGGTGAGAGGCTTGGAGGGGATATTGCAGGTGATTGGTGTTCCTCTGCACAGCCAACCTCCACCCTCGGAGTCTCAGTACAAAACGTTTATGCACTCAGGGGAAAACATTGACAATGCTGCACATTACTGAGGAATATCCTCTCTACAGACTGCAGTCAAATTACCTTAAAATCATAGAAGTGGAAGTAGGTCATTCAGACTATTGAATTCACACTGACCCTCTCATCCAGACCCAACCCTTCATTTAGCATGGCTAATCCATCTAACATGCACATCTTTGGACTATGGGAGGAAACCCACACCGACACATAGAACATAGAACAATACAGCGAAGAACAGGCCCTTCGGGCGTCGATGTTGCGCCGACCTGCGAACTATTCTCAGCTCGTCCCCCTACACTATCCCAAAATCCATGTGCTTATCTAAGGATTGTTTAAATCTCCCGAATGTGGCTGAATTGACTACATTAGCAGGTAGTGCATTCCATGCCCTTACCACTCTCTGTGTAAAGAACCAGCCTCTGACATCTGTCTTAAATCTATCATCCCTCAATTTGTAGTTATGCCTCCTTGTACAAGCTGATGTCATCATCCCACTGTCTACCCTATCTAATCCTCTGATCATCTTGTATGTCTCTATCAAATCCCCCCTTAACCTTCTTTCCAATGAGAACTGACCCACATCTCTCTGCCTTTCCTCACAAGACCTTCCCTCCAGACCAGGCAACCTCCTGGTACATCTCCTCTGCACCCTTTTCCAATGCTTCCGCATCCTTCACATTCCCTTCTGCAGATGTTTTCAACAGTGCTCATTATAATCTAAGATGTTGGGTCTGACTGTGTGATATGCTAATGAGACACAGCATGCCCAAATACAGAGGGAGAACATGCAAATTCCACATAGACAGTTACTTGAGAATGGGATTGAACCCGGATTCCTGGTGCTGTGAGGCAGCGGTGCTAGCCACTGAGCCACCGTGTCATCCGCAACTCAATAAATGAGCAGGCTCCCACTCAGCTCAGGTGATTTACATTCATGGAGCAAAAAACAAAATTCCAATTCACAGAATTACCAATTGTTTCATTTTGGTCACCATTTCTTGGCATCGCACTTTCTTTTCCTATGGGCGTGTTTCACTAACATAGAAGGGCAAGATAACTTTTCTCTCTATTTTGCATTCTCTTCGGTCCCAGTGAATCACAGTCAGTTTAAAACAAATGACAAAGAACAATCAATGTGTAATTCACAAATTTGGGAGCAAAGCTGCCTGTTAATGGAGACCACATCCACAATGGAAGTTTGATCATTCTCTGATACCCATTGTTAGTAAAACAGATTGAACTTCGCCTGCTGATCCTTCCTATAATACAATTAAAACTCAGTCTCCTAATTTCCAGAGTTAATTAAATCTCTGCAGTAAATAATTCTCACAGTCCCTTCTGCAGATGTTTTCAACAGTGCTCATTATAATCTAAGATGTTGAGTCTGACTGTGTGATATGCTAATGAGACACAGAATGCCCAAATACAGAAAGTGTTGATCTTGTACCCCTTAGCATTCTCATGGTGAGATGAAGCCAAATGTTTTTTTAAATAAATGTTTTAATGTTTCCCTCACCTCAGCAGGTTATGAAAACAGCAGGCCAACAAGTTCAAAAATATTATATTCGCTGTGAGGCATCCAGAGTCCCTTGGATGACAGATTGAATAAAAGTAATGTGCAAGGGAATGGGAAAAGAGCAGGAGCTAGGTATCAGGTAAAGGTGCCCATTTGAAGAGACAGTACAGACGTGATGGGCTGAAGGATCTCTTTCTGTGTTGGAACATTTCTGCGATTCTGTGATAGTCATTAAGTTGCCAATGTTTTGATGGGTGCTTCTCATTTTCACTGTCCGCTTTGCACAAAGGCGCTGCCTCAACCTCTCACCAAAGCAATTAAGGGTTGTCACGATGCTGGATCGGAATCTGAGGTAATTATGGACATATTAAACAGTTAATTACTTGTTTCTTTCTTATGTAAATACAGCCAAAAGATGGCTGCAGATGTAAATTCAGTGCTTGTCTGGAGAGGAACCTTGGAGAGTCACATTTAAATGTTCCAAAAGATCTTCAAACAATGGCCTAACCTGACCACAGTGACCCCTCCCCGACACAAGCACAGTGACCCTGCCCCCCCAACCTGAGCACAGTGACCCCTCCCAACAATCTGAGCACAGTGACTCCTCCCCCCTGCCTGAGGACAGTGACCCCTCCCCCCACCCCAACATAGTAACCCTTCCTCCCCACCCGAACACAGTGACCCTTCCCCCCCCAATCTGAGCACAATGATCCCTTCCCTCTGACCTAAGAACAGTGACTCCCCCCTTTACCTTAGTACAGTGACCTCTCCCCTCTGACCCAAGCACATGGATCCTTTTCCCCACCACCTCCCCTAACCCAAGCACAGTGATCTCTCTCCCTGACCTGCGTATAGTGGCCTCTGCCTGACCTAAGCATAGTGACCCCTCCCCCTGACCCGAGCACAGTGACCCCTGCCCTCTGACCCAAGTTCTGCAGGGCATCCCTAGGTATCAGCCACCATTATTGGGGCGTGACCCAAATCCCTATGCTGAGCCTTTTCCAATTATGCTAATCTGAGCTTGTCCTTCAATGTATCTGTTAATCACCTGAATTATTCCCTTGTGGTGCTGCCTTCCACATTCTACCAGTCTCTGGGATAAGAAGGTTCTCCTCAATTCCTTATTGGAGTTATTTTTTTCTTCACTCACAGGAGCAGGGCAATTATTGCCCATCTTTCATTGCTCTTCAGAAAGTGCTGGTGGGTTATCATTATTGAGTACTTCATATTTATAGTAGATCTTTGACTTGATCGTTTGGTCATGGTATTGATTAGCTCTGTCTATCACACTATGTTTCCATTGTTCAACTTGAGTGTTGGTTCACCAGACTGGCATGTTTTAGCTGTGCCTGATGCTGCACCTGACATCTTCCCTGCTTGATCCACAGGCTTGACAGTAATGATACAGTGAGGGATAATACTGAGCCATGAGGTTAAGAGATATTATTGAATACAGTTGTTTCTGCACTAATGGTTCATAGTGCCTCATGAATGCCCAATTTTGAGCTGCTGGATCTGTTCTGAATGCATCCATTTCTCACAACGGTGGTCACCAATAAAGGATACACTCAGTGGGAAGGTAAGGTTTATCTCAACATGGACAATGCACTTTTCACTCCTCAGGGGCAGATGTGTCTGCAAAGGCACATTGCTAACTATACTGGTAAGTAATATTTTTCCCTTGAATTCAATTCCCTCACCATGAGTTGCAAAGCTAGTCGCAGTTAGAGACAAAAAAACCTACAGATGCTGGAATCTAAAGTAGACAGGCTGGAGGCTGGAAGAACACAGCTAGCCAGGCAGCATCAGGAGGTGGAAAAGTTGACATTTCAGGTATAACCTTCAGGAGCAATCCTCAAGAAGGGTTCCACCCAAAACATCGACTTTTCCACCTCCTGATGCTGCCTGGCTTGCTGTGTTCTCCCAGAAATGTCTCAGTTAGCAGTGGTGCTATCAGATGAGCCACCCCCATGTGATAGACAAGGAAGTCTGCCTCTAATTTCACTGTGCCCCGCTTTGTAAAAGTGGTCAAAACAGTGTCAGCTTCTTATTAAACCTAATATCACCCTCTCCTTCCCCTCCACCCCATCCTCTCCCAAATCTTGCACTAAGACCACATTGCAATAATCTAACTGGACAAGAACGTTTAAAAAATATGTGGGCTGCCAACAAAAATGTAATCAGATACAGAACATGGTGCAAAACGAAACATCAGTTAATTGACCCAATAGATTGCCATCTTTCTTTGGTTAGAAACGTACTCTTAACTTTTTAGTGTCATGTTATTGGTTCAATCAAAATCAAAAGAAGCTTTCACTGTGGGTGAGTTTTGGAAAACATTGGGTGCTCCACATCATCTGAATCTAAGGTTCAAGTTTCTTTTTTCAGATAACTGATCATCATACTTTCTATGAGCTATTGGCAGGCTTAATCTTAGCATGAGGCCTACACTGTGGTATGTCTCTTCAGGATCTTAGTTTTTAATTCATCCATGGGATGTGGGCATAGTTGGCTAGGCCACCATTTGTTGTCCCTCCCAAATTGCCCTCGAACTGTTGGCTTTCTAGGCCATTTTAGGGAGTGGTTAAAAGCTGCTGTGAATTTGGAGTCATGTGTAGGCCTGACCAGATAAAAATGGCAGATTTCCCTCTCTAACTGACATTAGGGAATCAGCTGGGGCTTCACGACAATTGACAATAGTTACATGGTTGCCTTAGGCTGGCTTTTTAATTCAAAATTTTGTTGAATTCAAATTTCACTATTTGAGATCCATATCCCCAAGACATTAGCCTAGTGTATTGCTGTACTACTTTACCTCTACACCTTCATCTCCCCCTAATCCAACTATCATGGCAATTTTAAAACATCATTGACGCAGTTTACCTTGTATATAACTTTTGGAATATTGCATGCAATTCTGGTCTCCATCCTATTGGAAGGATGTTGTGAAACTTTGAAAGGGTTCAGAAAAGATTCACAAGGATGTTGCCAGGGTTGGAGGATTTGAGCTGTAGGGAGAGGTTGATTAGGCTGGGGCTGTTTTCTCTGGAGCTTCAGAGGCTGAGGGGTGAACTTATAGAATTTTACAAAATCATGAGGGCATGGATAGGATAAATAACCTGGGGTGGGGGAGTCCAGAACTAGAGGGTATAGGTTTAGGGTGAGAGGGGAAAGATATAAAAGAGACCTAAGGGGCAACCTTTTCAAATAGAGGGTATTAATTGTACAATTACAGTAATTAAAATGCATCTGGATGTATGTGTGAATAGAAAGGGTTTAGAGGGATATGGGCCAAATACTGGCAAACGGATCTAGATTAGTTTAACATATCTGGTCAGCATGGAACAGTTGGACCAAATGGCCTGTTTCTGTACTGTACATCTCTATGACTCTAGGTGCAAATTGTTTGACTGCTACCAGGTGTAAAAAGCTAAATTATGAAACTCGTTTCCAGAGTCTACGCTTATACAATCTTAAACATTAAACTGATTGAGCTGGTAGGGGAGATGGTGACATAATGGATATTGTCATTAGAGTAGTAAACCAGAAATCCTCTATGGATATGCTTTTCTTGTCGGATATGGGAGTTTAGGGAGACTTTACATGTTACTGAGGATTATGTCTGCAGGAAGTGCCTTTGGTTATGAATCCTATCAGAGTAAATGGATCGGTTGGAGCGACAGTTAGAGGCAATGAGGAGTTTACAAGATCAAGGGGGTGCGATGAATGGCAGTTATAGGAAGGGAACGCTGCTAGAGCTGCTCGGGAGATAGTGAGGAAAGAGATCAATCTGAGGCTGGTACAGTTGGGAAAGGGAACCAGAAAAACTGTCAGAGCAGGAAGAAATAAATCAGAGAACAGGATAGGACTGATAAATTAAACTGCATTTACTTCAGAACAAGAGGCTTAACAGGGAAAGCAGATGAACTCAGGACATGGTTAATAACATGGGGTTGGGATATCATAGCAATTACAGAAATGTGGCTCAGGGATGGACAGGACTGACAGCTCAATGTTCCAGTATACAAATGCTACAGTAAGGATAGAAAGGGAGGCAAGAGAGGAGGGGGAGTAACATTTTTTGATAGGGGATAGCATTACAACTGTACTTAGCGGGGGTATTCCTGGGAATACATCCAGGAACGTTATTTGGGTGGAACTGAGAAATAAGAAAGGGATGATCAACTTATTGGGATTGTATTATACACCCCCTAATAGTCAATGGGAAATTGAGAAACAAATTTGTAGAGAGATTTCAGTTATCTGCAAGAATAATAGGGTGGTTATGGTAGGGGATTTTAACTTTCCAAACATTGACTGGGACTGCCATAGTGTTAAGGGTTTAAATGGAGAGGAATTTGTTAAGTGTGTGCAAGAAAGATTTTTTATTCAGTATGTGGATTTCCCTACTACAGAAGGTGCAAAACTTGACTTACCCTTGGGAAATAGGGCAGGGCAGGTGACTGAGGTGTCAGTGAGGGAGTACTTTGGGGCCAGCGACCTTAATTCTATTCGTTTTAAAATAATGATGGAAAAGAATAGACCAGATCTAAAAGTTGAAGTTCTGTATTGGAGAAAGCTAATTTTGACAGTATTGGGCAAAAACTTTCAAAAGCTAATTGGAGACGGCTTTTCACAGGTAAAGGGACAGCTGGAAAATGGGAAGCCTTCAAAAATAAGATAACTAGAGTCCAGAGACTGTATATTCCTGTTAGGGTGAAAGGAAAGGCTGGTGGGTATAGGGCATGCTGGATGACTAGAGAAACAGAGGTTTTGGTTAAGAAAAAGAAGGAAGCATATGTCAGGTATTGAAGGGAGAGATCAAGAGAATCCTTAGAAGAGTATAAAGGAAGTAGGAGTATACTTAAGAGAGAAATCAGGAGAGCAAAAAGGGGACATGAGATAGCTTTGGCAAATAGAATTAAGGAGAATCCAAAGGGTTTTTACAAATACATTAAGGACAAATGGGAAACTAGGAGAGAATCGGGCCCCTCAAAGATCAGCAAGGCAGCCTTTGTGTGGAGCCGTAGGAGGTGGGGGAGATACTAAATGAGTATTTTGCATCAATTTTTAAAGTGGAAAAGGACATGGAAATGTGGAACATGGGGAAATAGTTGATGACATCTTGAAAAATGTTCATATTACAGAGGAGAAGGTGTTGGA
>NC_057716.1:98610576-98617131 GCF_004010195.1 Chiloscyllium plagiosum
ATGGAGTTTAATTTAGATAAATCTGAGGTGCTGCATTTTGGAAAAGCAAATCAGAGCAGGACTTATACACTTAATAGGAAGGTCCTAGGAATGTTGCTGAACAAAGAGACCTTGGAGTGCAGGTTCATAGTTCCTTGAAAGTGGAGTCGTAGATAGATAGGATAGTGAAGAAGGCGTTTGGTATGCTTTCCTTTATTGGTCAGAGCATTGCGTATAGGAGTTGGGAGGTCATGTTGTGGCATTGGTTAGGCCACATTTGAAATATTGCCTGCAATTCTGGTCTCCTTCCTATTGGAAAGATGTTGAGAAACATGAAAGGATTCAGAAAAGATTTAGAAGGATGTTGCCAGGGTCGGACAATTTGAGCTATAGGGAGAAGCTAAATAGGTTGGGGCTATTTTCCCTGAAACATTGGAGGCTGAGGGGTGACCTTATCGAAAGATATAAAACCATGAGGGGCTTGGATAGGATAAATAGCTAAGGTCTTTTCCCTGGGGTGAGGGAGTCCAGAACTAGAGGGTATAGGTTTAGGGAGAGAGGGGAAAGATATAAAAGGGACCTAAGGGGCAACTCTTTGACGCAGAGAGTATTGTGTGTATGGAATGAACTGCCAGAGGATGTGGTGGAGACTGGTACAACTGCAGCATTTAAAAGGCATCTGGATGGGTATATGAATGGGAAGGATTTAGAGGGATAAGGGTCAGGTGCTGGCAAATAGAGCTAAGTTAATTTAGGATATCTGGTCAGCATGGACGTGTTGGATTGAAGGGTCTGTTTCCGAGCTGTACTTCTTTATGGCTGCATGACTCTATTAACTTTTTACAGGAAAAGCCAGGAAAGACTCAATGTCAACAATGTGTAGTTTTACAGAACTTCAGCACCATGAACAGCTCCCAGTGCCTCACGTAAGGCAAGCTTGAAGCCCCTTTCTTTTAATAAACATATTTTGGAGTGGAGCCATATGCAATGTAGTAGACACAGTAGCAAATTTGAATCAGAATCAAAGAACATCTACAGTCTGGAAAAAGGCCTTTCAGCCCATCAGGTCTGTAATGACTACTCAAAGAACAACCCACCCAGAACCAGCTCCTACCCTATCCCTGTAATCCTGCATTTCTCATGGCTAATCCACCTAACCTACACATCCCTTGACACTATGAACAATTTAGCATGGCCATTCCACCTAACTGGACAGTGGGAGGAAACCAGAGCACCCAGAGGAAACTCACACAGACATGGGGAGGACACGCAAACTCCACACAGACAGTTGCCCGAGGGTGGGTTCCTGACGCTGTGAGACAGCAGTGCTAACCACTGAGCCACCATACCCACATTGCAAGCTCCCACAAACAGCAAAATGAAAACAAAAATGGGAAGTCTTGGAAATACTCAGCATGTCAGGCAGCATCTGAAGAGGGAAAAAGACAGAGTTAATGTTCCAAGTCCAATGACCCGTCATCATAACATTAGTTGGGACTTGACCTGTGACCTTCTAACTCAACATAATGAGCCACAGCTGACACGCTCAAGAGTCACCTGGAGCAGGAAGGAGATGACTGATGTCTCTGCTGCTGGAACTAGATGAGGATGCAGTCATACTCACATGCTCGCACAAAGCTCCTGACACAGAAAGAGGCCACAATATAATAAAATAAAGCTGTGGATGTTGGAATTCTGAAACAAAAACAGAGATTGCTGGAGAAGCTCAGCAGGTCTGGCAGCATCTGTGGAGAGACAACAAGAGTTAATGTTTTGGATCCAGTGACCTTTCTTCAGAAAGAGGCCATTCAGCCCATCCTGTCTGTGTCAGCTGAGAAACAAGCCATCCAAGCCAATGCCTCTTTCCTGCATTTGGTCCATAGCCCTACAGGGTGCAGCACTCGAGATGGACATCAGTCAACCTTTCAACTGAGTTCAAGAAATTCTGTCTCAACTACCATTTCAAGCATTGGTGGAACCAATTGTGGTGCTGTATTTCCAGGTACCACACTGGCCAGGGGCACACAGGTGCCATTACATTTTATGCATGTTTCAGTTTTTTTTGTAATTATGGACACAGGTACACAGTTCCTTGAAAGTGGAGTCGCAGGTAGACAGGGTGGTAAAGAAGGCATTTGGTACGCTTGCATCCATTGGTCAGTGCATTGTGTAGGAGTTGAGAGGTAATTTTTCAACTGCACAGGACATTAGTAAGGCCACTTTTGGAATATTACGTTCAATGCTGGTCTTCCTGTTTTAGGAAAGATGCTGTTAAGCTTGAAAGGGTTCAGAAAAGATTTACAAGGGTGTTGCTGGGGTTGGAGGGTTTGCGCTATAGGGAGAGGCTGAACAGGCTGGGGCTGTTTTCCCTGGAATGTCAGAGGCTGAGCGATGACCTTATAGAGGTTTATGAAATCATGAGGGGCGTGGTTACGGTAAATAGTCAAGGCTTTTTCCCCCAGGGTAGGGAGGTCCAAAACTAGATGGCATAGGTTTAAGATGAGTGAGGAAAGTTTTAAAAAGGGACCTGAGGGTCAGCTTTTTCACACAGAAGATGGTGCATGTATGGAATGAACTGCCAGAGGAAATGGTGGAGGTGGGTACAGTTACAACATTTAAAAGGCATCTGGTTAGGTATATGAAAAAAGTCAGAAGTCACACAACACCAGGTAATAGTCCAACAGGTTTATTTGTAATTGCAAGCTTTTGGAGCCCTGCTCCTTCATCGACTAACTTCACCTGATGAAGGAGCAGCACTCCGAAAGCTTGAGATTTCAAATAAACCTGTTGGACTATAACCTGGTGTCATGCAACCTCTGACTTTGTGCACCCCAGTCCAACTCTGGCACCTCCACATCATAGTATATGAATAGGAAGGGTTTAGAGGAATATGGGCCAAATGCTGGCAAATGGGAGTAGATTAAGTTAGGATATTTGGTCGGCATCGACGACTTGAACCGATGGGTCTGTTTTTGTGCTGTACATCTCTATGACAAAATGCAATGGGTTGGGACTGCAGTTTCACTCTCCTGCTCCTGATGGCGATAATGAGAAGCATGGGCCCTTTAAGGGTACAGCAACGCCACTAGCAGGATGGTAGCAATACTGCAGTCATCTGGACCTCAGCATGAGTCAAATTGAGTGAGGGGTGTGTTCATAGGACCAGGAAAGAATGAAGCTGGAAGCAATATTTCAAACATTGTTCATGACAGGGAGCCATTGGGAAGATATTAATTGCCCGTGTAACTGCCCTACAGAGCAGTGGAAAATGCAGGCAGAATCGTTGAGTCACTAACTCAATAATGTGGCCAGCCTGAATTATTATCTTTAATGAGCAGTTAACAGTTTAATACAATGGGAAAACGGGTCTCCGATTCCTCCTAGTAATTCAACTACTTTCATAACGGCAGCAATTGAGATAATTCGTGTTTATTCAATGTAATTGCAGAAGCAGCTTGAAAGCTGAAATGAGATCAAGTAATAATTATTCCCAGACACAATATGTTATCTAATGAATGTGTTTTGCAACCTGCAGTGAATTTATGGAGTCTTAAATATTTTCTTATCCGCCTGAAGGGGATTACATTCAGAAATAGTCTGTATATTATAACAATAGGTATTATTAATAGGAGTTTTACGGATTTCTACAGGGAGAGAAGGAGTGAAACACTTGCAAATAGCCATTCCTTTTTCTCATCCTCATTTGTATTTCCTGTGGCTCAGATGCACAATAATTACCTTTTAAATAATCCACTGAGGAATAATAGCATTTGCTCAGGAGTTTAGTTCAGGTCTCTTCATTTATTCATTCATAGTCAAAGGCGATAGGGTGGGTAGCCAAGGTCTTTTCCCAGGGTGGGGGAGTCCAAAACTAGAGGGCATAGGTTTAAGTTGAGAGGGGAAAGATTTAAAAGGGACCTAAAGGGCAACTCTTTCACATAGAGGGCAGTGTGTGTCTGGAATGACATGCCAGAGGAAGTGGTGATGGCTGGTACAATTACAACATTTAAAAGATAGGAAGGGCTGAGAGGGGTATGGGCCAAGTGCTAGCAAATGGGGCTAGTTTAATTTAGGATATCTGGTCAGCATGGATGGGATGGTCTGCAGGGTCTGTTTCCGTGCTAGATGCCTCTCTGATTCTAACTCTGAGACATTAACTATGTTTCTCTCTCTCTTTCTCTCTACTGACACTGTCAGGCCTGCAGATTATTACCAGCTTCTCTTTTGTCTTTGTTTGCAGAATGCACAGGATTTTGTTCTTGCACTTTGTGTTGCTGCGCTGAACATCTTACGGTACCATACAGCTTTAGACTTAGGGAAAACATGAGGACTGCAGATGCTGGAGATCAGAGCTGAAAATGTGTTGCTGGAAAAGCGCAGCAGGTCAGGCAGCATCCAAGGAGCAGGAGAATCGAAGTTTCGGGCATTCCTGAAGAAGGGCTCATGCCCAAAACGTCAATTCTCCTGCTCCTTGGATGCTGCCTGACCTGCTGCGCTTTTCCAGCAACACATTTTCAGCTTTAGACTTAGGCCTACTACAGGAGAGGGAAGACAGACTCTTTTACTGTGGGACTGATTCTGAAGGTACTGGAACATAGAATGAGGCCATTTGGCCAATCGTGCCCCTACTGGCTTGCAGCAAGGGCATTACAACTCATCCCAATCTGCTGTTAATCCCCAGTGCCCTGCAAATGCTTTCTCTTCACAAAATGATCCCAGTCCCTCTCCAAGGATGCAGTGATGTACAGGCATTAAATCTGAGATAGATTTTGTTTTTGCAAAGCAGAGGTGAAGCAGGGATGTAGGTCAAAGACAGATATATGGAATTGGACCAATGGATCAGCAACAATCTCACTGAATAGTGGGACAGGCTCGTAGGGCTGAATGGCCTCCTTCTGTTCTCATGTTCCTGGAATATTGTTGCTGGACTAGTACTCCAGAAACCCAGGAAATGTTCCAAGCACCTTGGTATAAATCCCATCACAGCGCATGGGGATCTCTGAATTCAGCAAAATCTGGAATTAAAAGGCTATAGTTATTGCTAAGGTACTTTGGGGGTGGGGGGAGAGGAGGCCTGCTATTGTTCCCTGGTCCAGTGAGTCTACATCCATAAGAATGTGTTTGACTCTTAATTGCTCTCCAGGAAGGCCTAGCAATCCACTCAGTTAGAGCAAAACTCTTTAAAAGTATCACATGCAGAGGAAGAAAACTGCATGGTCGAGCTGGCATCAACACAGACAATGGAAATAACAACTGTCAACTCAGCAAAGTCCTCCTTACTAATATCTGGGGACAAGTATCAAAATTGGGAGAGCTGTCTCACAAACTAGATTAGAGTGGTGCTGGAAAAACACAGCATCTTCAGTCCTCATTTTCGCCTGTCTCACAAACTAGTCAAGCAAGATGTGGAAAATTTAAGAGGGATACACGCGGCAAGTACTTTACACAGAGGGTGGTAGGCATTTGGAACGCATTGCCAGCAGAGGTGGTAGAGGCAGGCACGGTAGATTCATTTAAGATGCGTCTGGACAGATGCATGAGTAGGTGGGGAGCAGAGGGATACAGATGCTAAGGAATTGACCAACAGGTTTAGACAGTACATTTGGATCGGCTCAGGCTTGGAGGGCTGAAGGGCCTGTTCCTGGGCTGTAAATTTTCTTTGTACTTTGTTCTTTGTTCAGTCTGATATAGTCATACTCACAGAATCATACCTGACAGACAATGTCCCAGACACTATCTCTGGAGAGGTTGCAGCACAATGGTATATACTCAAGGGAATTGCCCTAGAGGTCCTCAACTTGACTCCAGACCCCATGACATCCCACTGCATTAGGTCAAACAAGGAGCAAGGAAATATCTTGCTGATTACCACATACCGTCTTCCCTTGGCTGATGAATGGGTACTTCTCCATGTTGAACCACACTTGGAGAAAGCACTGAGGCTGGCAAGGGTACTAAATGTACTCTGGGTGGGAGATTTCAATGTCCACCACCAAACGTAGCACCAACACTACTGATCGAGCTGATCAGGTCCTAAAGGACAGACTGGGCATGCAGCAGGTGGTGAGGTAACCAACAAGGGAGAGAAATATACTTGACCTCATTGTTACCAATCTGCCGCTTGCAGATGTATTTGTCCATGACAGTATCAGTAAGAGTGACCACCGCACAGTCCTTGTGTCCCACCTTCACATTGAGAATACCCTCCATCATGTTGTGTGGCACTAACTCCCTCGTAGCCCTACACACGGAGGAAAGAAAACCACCATTTTGACTGGGACAACACATCTATCCTGGGATAGGTTAAGCAAAGACATGCCAGAGAATTCCTAGAGGCCTGGCACTCCAACCACAATGCCATAAACAAACACATAGATCTAGATACCATCTGTCAACCCCTCAGAAAACGAACAGGAAATGACATCATCACAAACCCCAGGAACCCCATCCAGGACAAACATATAAATAGAAAGCAGGAGACAACAGCTTCGCTTCACTTGGAGGTCGCCACTGATGATGTTACCTAGCCAGGTAATGAAACATCTGGATATCAAACCTACAGCTCAGTGAGCAAAC
>NC_057716.1:98617631-98620530 GCF_004010195.1 Chiloscyllium plagiosum
AGCTGTTACTAGGACCAGGAGATACAAGGGTTAAACCAACACTTCTGAAGCAGATCCCACTGTGGCGAGCTCAGAAGACTTTAGCATCTGAAAAAAGTGTTTAAAATTAACTCTTGCCCACATCATTGGACCTCCCTCGTAGCTTCACAGTGGTAAAATATCCCAAAAAACTTTACAGAGTTTTAACAAGAAAAAGATATCGCATCTCAGGTGAAGATATTAGGAGGCTTGATCAAAGAAGTGAGTTTTAAGGTGGAGCCAATGGAAGAGAGAGAACAACAGAGAGAGAAGTTTTGAAAGGAATTCTAAATCAGTGTCAAAGATCTGAAGGCATGGCAGCCAATGCAACATGGGAAGAAATACATTTACACAGCACCATTCCCAACCTCAGGATTAGATTAGATTAGATTCCCTGCAGTGTGGAAACAGGCCCTTCGGCCCAACCAGTCCACGCCGACCCTCTGATATCTTGAAGCACTTTGTAACCAAATAAATACTTACAAAGGGCAGTCATTGTCGTAATGGGGAAAACACTGCACCCAGTCTGTTCACAGCAACCTCACGTAGGTAACAATAAAATAATTAACCAAATCAATTGTATTTCAGTAATGGTTGCAGGATCAATGTGGATGTAAGGCAGAACCAATTTTGCTCTGTTATCCTGTTTTTCTGTGTGACACAATGAGCAGCAGAAATCAGGAATTGTGTTCCCTAAAATGTTCTAGGCCAGAACATATTACCCATCTCTAATTGCTATTCTGAAAGTGGTGCTGAATTGCCTTTGTGAATGGATGTAGTTCATGTGATTGATTGATTGATTGATTGATTGATTGATTGATTGATTGATTGATTGATTGATTGATTGATTGTTGTCATGTACCGAGATACAGTGAGAAGGTTGTTTGCGTGCTACACATCCAGGTCATTCCGTACAAAGGCAGGCAGACACACAGTGTGTGATCCACCATTGTCCATTGGATATTACTGAATGGCAATCAAGGGCTACAGTATTCACTGATTTACTCCCATCCTGACCCTGCATTGCCCCAATTTGCCCAGGCCCCATTCAGCTAACCTGTTGCCTGACTGTGCTATCTCAGTTACAATGATGGAGGGATTTACCTTAAAATTGTTAACCTGCTTATTTTCAAATGCAGCTGGGCATTTATGGGCATTACCTTAAAGTAGCCTCTGTTTTATTTGAAATCCATTAGCTCTTAAAACACAGTAAGGCAGTATTCATTAGAATTCCTACAGTGCGGAAACAGGCCCTTCGGCCCAACAAGTCCACACTGACCCTCCGAAGAGTAACCCCCCCAGATCCATTACCTTACATTTACCCCTGACTAATGCACCAATCTATACATTTCTGAACACTGTGGTGTGGCCAATCCACCAAACCTGCACATCTTTGGAGGAAGCTGGAGCACCCAGAGGAAACCCACACAGACACAGGGAGAATGTGCAAACTCCACACAGACAGTCACCCGAGGGTGAGATTGAACCCAGGTCCCTGGCGCTGTGAGGCAGCAGTGCTAACCACTGAGCCATCATGCCACAAGAACCACAAGAAATTACAGAGGGTTATGAACACAGTCCAGTCCACCATGCAAACCAGCCTTGCATCCATCGACTCTGTCCCACTGCCTCGGTAAAGCAGCCAATATAATCAATGACCCCTCCCACTCCATTTATATTCTCCTCAACCTTCTTCAATTGGGTAGAAGGTACAAAAATTTGAAAACACGTACCAACAGATTCAAGAATAGCTTCTTCCCTGCTGATATCAGACTCGAGAGTATGGTGCTGGAAAAGCACAGCAGGTCAGGCAGCATCTTGAACAGACCTCTCATGTACTCAAGGTGACCTTTCACTGTACATTCTTTGTAGCTGTAACACTACAGAACATAGAACACAGAAAAATATGGCCCAGAACAGGCCCTTCGGCCCTCAATGTTGCGCCGACCTGTGAACTATTCTCAGCTCGTCCTCCTACACTATCCCAAAGTCATCCATGTGCTTATCTAAGGATTGTTTAAACCTCCCTAATGTGGCTGAGTTGACTACATTAGCAGATAGGGAATTCCACGCCCTTACCACTCTTTGAGTAAAGAATCTGCCTCTGACATCTGTCTTAAGTCTATCGCCCCTCAATTTGTAGTTATGCCTCCTTTGTACAAGCTGACGTCATCATCCTAGGAAGAAGACTTCAACTGTCTACCCTATCTAATCCTCTGATCATCCTGTATGTCTTTATCAAATCCCCCCTTAGCCCTCTTCTTTCCAATGAGAAAAGGTTCAAGTCTCTCATCCTTTCCTCATAAGGCCTTCCCTCCAGACCAGGCAACATCCTGGTAAATCTCCTCTGCAACTTTTCCAATGCTGCCACATCCTTCCCGAAATATGGGGACCAGAACTGTACACAATATTCCAAGTGTTGCCGCACTAGCGTTTTGTATAGTTGCAGCATGATATTGCAGCTCCGGAACTCAATCCCTCTAACCCATGAAACCTAACACACCGTATGCCTTCTTAACAGCACTATCCACCCGAGTGGCAACTTTCAGGGATTTATGTACATGGACTCCAAGATCTCTCTGCACATCCACACTACCAAGAATCTTTCCATTGACCCAGTACTCTGCCTTCCTGTTATTCTTTCCAAAGTGAATCATCTCACATTTAGCTGCATTGAACTCCATTTGCCACCTCTCAGCCCAATTCAGCAGTTTATCCAAGTCCCCCTGCAACCTGCAACATTCTTCCAAACTGTCCACTCCTCCATCGACTTTAGTGTCATCTGCAAACTTACTAACCCATCCACCTATGCCTGCGTCTAAGTCATTTATAAAAATGACAAACAGCAGTGGTCCCAAAACAGATCCTTGTGGCACATCAC
>NC_057716.1:98623344-98636610 GCF_004010195.1 Chiloscyllium plagiosum
GCCACACCTCCCCCTCTTTTACCGCCTTGCCTGTTCTTAATGAAAGATCTAAACCCTGGAACCTGCAACATCCATTCCTCACCCTGCTCTATCCATGTCTCCCAAATGGCCACAACATCGAAGTCCCAGGTACCTGTCCATGCTGCAAGCTCACCTGCCTTATATCAGATACTTTTGGCGTTGAAGTAGACACACTTCAAACCAGCTTGCTGTCTGCCAGCACATTCCTGTGACCCTGAAACCCTATCCCTGTCCTTCCTACTCTCATCCTCATGTGCACTGGAACTACACCTCAGGTTCCCATCCCCCTGCTGAGCTAGTTTAAACCCACCCGAGTAGCACCAGCAAATTTCCCACCCAGGACATTAGTACCCCTCTGGTTCAAGTGAAGACTGTCCTGTTTGTACAATCCCACCTTCCCCAGAATGAGCCCCAATTATCCAAGCACCTGAAACCCTCCCTCCTGCACCACCCCTGCCGTCATGTGTTCAGCTGATATCTATCCCTATTCCTTGGCTCGCTATCACATGGCCCGTAACAAACCAGAGATAACAACTCTGTTTGTTCTAGCTCCCAGCTTCTACCCTAGCTCCCTGAAATCCTGCCTTACATCCCTATCCCTCTTTCTACCTATGTCTTTGGTACCTACATAGACAACGACTTGATGCTGGTCACCCTCTCCCTTCAGGACCCCAAAGATACGATCCGAGACATCACAGACCCTGGCACACACCAACCGTGAGTCTCATTCATCCTCAACAAACCTTCTATCTGAGCCTCTAACTATTGAGTCCCCAATGACTAACACTCTCCTCCTTTCCCTCCTTCCCTTCTGTGCAACAGGGACAGGCTCTGTGCCAGAGACCTGGACCCCAGTGCATACCCCTGGTAAGTCGTCCCCCTCAACAGTATCCAAAATGATATACATGTTTTTCAGGGAATGACCACAGGGGATCCTTCCACAATCACCCAACTTTCTTCGTGCTTAGGAGTAACTACATCCCTGTAACTCTTATCTATCACAGCCTCTGCCTCCCGAATGATCCAAAGTTCATCCAGCTCCTGCTCCAGTTCCTTAATGCGGTCTTGGAGGTGCGAGAGTTGGGTGCACTTCCAACAGATGTACTTGGATGGGACACTAATGGCATCCCTGACCTCAAACATCCTGCAGGAGGAACATTCCTCTCCCTGCACTGTCATTCCTGCTAGTCCCCTTATCATAAAGTAAAAAAGAAGAGATGCTTACCTGACATGTTCCTAGTCTTTAAGGTTAGAGGAGGTGGTTGGGTGGGAGGCCCTACAAGGGTAGGGTCTCGGGTTGAGAAAACACTGACTTATATAGCTGGACAGAAATAAAAATAAGAAGTCCCTCCTTTCCCAGAAACCTCTGCTCTCTGAGTTCAAATGTAAAAGCACAAATCAGTGACTCCCCGCTCCCGGCAGGCCCCTGATCCAAGCTCCCACCCTTTGAGTAGCTGCTGCTGCTGATAAACAGAAATGGAGGACTCCCGCACTTGAGGTAAGTTTTTAAATTCTGCATTCTGTTCTATTATCCTGATGTACTTATCTAAGGTGCAATTTGTCCGGTTAGCACGCAAAACAATACTTGTCACTGTTTCACAGTACGTGTGACAATCATAAATCAAAGCAAATCAAATCAAAATCACTCCAATACTTGACTGACCATTCCACTGCCCTCACCCTGGTCACCTTGGCACTTGGCTCTCTGCTCTGCCCATCTCTATGCAAACTACCATCCTCAGCCATGACATTTAGCGGGCAGAGGCAAATGATGGTGATGCCCACCGAGGTAATGTCACTGCAATGAGCAATCCAGATGTGTGACCTCATTGAAACAGATGAGATTCCCGGGGTTAGGTAAAACACAGAATTGTGGATGCTGCAGGTCACGGAAATTGCTGGGAAAATTCAACAGATCTGGCAGCATCGGAGGATGTTAGGAGGAAATGATAGGTGGGGATCGAGCCCAGAGAAAGAAAGGACAAATAGCCACATTGCTGTCCACTCCTTTGTCTGTCCAACTCCTCTCTCTTTGGGCTATACTCTATAGTCATTGTCCTTAGGTTCGAAATGTGCGTTCAGAAGGTCATGAGGAATGGGATACAGGGAAATTTAGCTGTCTGGATACAGAATTGGCTGGTCAACAGAAGACAACAAGTGGTAGTGGAAGGAAAGTATTCTGCCTGGAAGTCAGTGGTGAGTGGTGTTCCACAGGGCTCTGTTCTTGGGCCTCTACTCTTTGTAATTTTTATTAATGACTTGGATGAGGGGACTGAAGAATGGGCCAGCAAGTTTGCAGATGACACAAAGGTTGGAGGTGTTGTTGACAGTATAGAGGGCTGTTGTAGGTTGCAGCGGGACATTGACAGGATGCAGAGATGGGCTGAGAGGTGGCAATAGACAATAGGTGCAGGAGTAGGCCATTCTGCCCTTCGAGCCTGCACCACCATTCAATATGATCATGGCTGATCATCCTTAATCAGTATCCTGTTCCTGCCTTACCTCCATAACCCTTGATTCCACAATCCTTGAGAGCTCTATCCAACTCTTTCTTAAATGAATCCAGAGACTGGACCTCCACTGCCCTCTGGGGCAGAGCATTCCACACAGCCACCACTCTCTGGGTGAAGAAGTTTCTCCTCATCTCTGTCCTAAATGGTCTACCCCCTATTTTTAAGCTGTGTCCTCTGGTTCGGCACTCACCCATCAGCGGAAACATGTTTCCTGCCTCCAGAGTGTCCAATCCTTTAATCCTTTGGCAGATGGAGTTCAACCTGGATAAATGTGAAGTGATGCATTTTGGAAGGTCGAACTTGAAAGTTGAGTACAGGATTAAAGACAGGATTCTTGGCAGTGTGGAGGAACAGCAGGATCTTGGTGTGCAGGTACATAGATCCCTTAAAATTGCCACCCAAGTGGACAGGGTTGTTAAGAAAGCATATGGTGTTTTGGCTTTCATTAACAGGGGATTGAGTTTAAGAGCCGTGAGATCTTGTTGCAGCTCTATAAAACTTTGGTTAGACCGCACTTGGAATACTGTGTCCTATTATAGGAAAGCTGTGAATGCTTTGGAGAGGGTTCAGAGGAGGTTTACCAGGATGCTGCCTGGAATGGAGGGCTTATCTTACGAAGAGAGGTTGACTGAGCTCGGATTTTTTTTCATTGGATAAAAGAAGGAAGAGAGGGGACCTAATTGAGGTGTACAAGATAATGAGAGGCATAGATAGAGTTGATAGCCAGAGACTTTTTCCAAGGGCAGAAATGGCTAACACGAGGGGTCATAGTTTTAAGCTGTTTGGTGGAAAGTATAGAGGGGATGTCAGAGGCGGGTTCTTTACACAGAGAGTTGTGAGAGCATGGAATGCGTTGCCAGCAGCAGTTGTGGAAGCGAGGTCATTGCAGATATTTAAGAGACTGCTGGACATGCATATGGTCACAGAAATTTGAGGGTTCGTACATTAGGTTTACCTTACATGAGGATCAATGGTCGGCACAACATCGTGGGCTGAAGGGCCTGTTCTGTGCTGTACTGTTCTATGTTCTAATTTATGCACAGCAAGCTCCCACAACAACTCATCGCCACAGAAGGCTGTGGATGCTAGGTCATTGAGTATATTTTAAAACAGAGATAGATATGTTATAGAGTCATAGAGTCATTGAGATGCACAGCACGGAAACAGACTCTTCGGTCCAACCCGTCCATGCCGACCAGATATCCCAACCCAATATAGTCCTACCTGCAAGCACCCAGCCCATATCCCTCCAAACCCTTCCTATTCATATACCCATCCAAATGCCTCTTAAATGTTGCAATTGTACCAGCCTCCACCACTTCCTCTGGCAGCTCATTCCATACACGTACCACCCTCTGCATGAAAACGTTGCCCCTTAGGTCTCTTTTATATTTTTCCCATCTCACCCTAAGCCTATGCCCTTTAGTTCTGGATTCCCTGACCCCAGCGAAAATACTTTGTCTATTTATCCTATCAATGTCCCACATAATTTTGTAAACCACTATAAGGTCACCCCTCAGCCTCCGACGCTCCAGAGAAAACAGTCCCAGCTTGTTCAGCCTCTCCCTGTAGCTCAAATCCTCCAACCCTGGCAGCATCCTTGTAAATCTTTTCTGAACCCTCTCAACTTTCACACCATCTTTCCAATTGAAAGGAGACCAGAAATGCACGCAATACTCCAACAGTGGCCTAACCAATGGCCTGTATAGCCGCAACATGACCTCTCAACTCCTGTACTCAATACTCTGACCAATAAAGGAAAGCATACCAAACGCCTTCTTCACTATCCTATTTACCTGCGATTCCACTTTCAAGGAGCTATGAACCTGCACTCCAAGGTCTCTTTGTTCAGCAACACTCCCTAGGACCTTTCCATCAAGCGTAGAAGTCCTGCTAAGATTTGCTTTCCCAAAATGCAGCAGCTCGCATTTATCTGAATTAAACTCCATCTGCCACTTCTCAGCCCATTGGCCCATCTGATCAAGATCCTGTTGTAATCTGAGGTAAACCTCTTCACTGTCCACTACACCTCCAATTTCGGTGTCATCTGCAAACATACTAACTGTACCTCTTATGCTCGCATCCAAATCATTTATTTAAATTCTTGATTGCCGAGGGGATAAGAGGTTATGGGGAGTAAACGAAAGAATGGGTTTGAGAAACATATCAGCCATGATTAAATGTGGAGATACTCGATAGGCCGAATGGCCTAATTGTTGCTCCTGTGTCTTATGATCTTATCCAGAAATGACTAAATCCAAATGCCGAAGTAATGATTTTTCATCATGATGCTTATTGATTGGCCATGTCTTTGGGTATAGTTCACCATAAACATATATCACGGGATTACTGACATCCACCCCTAGGAAGGTGTAGGGTCCCTCAGTTTAACATTGCACACTTCTCACCTATTGCAGCTTTGAGCCTCAGTGCAAATCATTCGATTTAAAACTCCTGGGGCTGAGAAAGGCCCTCAGATTGACACATTCCAAACTCAATCTCTCATTTCCTCCTCAACTAATTCGGGCCATTTACACCTCTTGCACAGACACAGGTTGTAATTTGTTGGCCCTTCTTAATGACTGCTGAGTTTTCCTCCATTGTCTCTAAGCAGACCCTGATCAGCTGTGAATGATGATGTGTCTCAGAGGCATTATGTAAAGTGGTTCCATTAGTGTGCACATTGTCAGTGATTTTCTCCAAACAGGCAGCACTGACATCTACAAAACTTCCGCATTGCTGCGGCATTGAATTCAGGAATCAAGGGAGAGCTCTTAACATACAACAAGATGTGACCAAGAGCTTAAGAAAATCATTTATCTTTGTCTTTCCTGTCCTTGCTAACCTCAACTACTTGCATTTACGTGACACGTTAATAGACGTTTGTTGTGACATTCCGATAATGACCTACTTCTGGACCAGGGCATAGAACAACTCAAGGGTGATTTTAAAAAAAATGTTTAAATTCCTTTGTCATGGTTAAAAAAAAACAAGGTGGCTCATAGGAAAGTAACCAAATAGAATTTAACACTAAGTCATTCAGGGAGATGTTGGGACACGTGCCAGGTTTTGTTAAACAGAAGTACCTGAAGGAAGAAAGCGAGATTGAGGTCAGGAGGTATGGGGACCACACCAGCACCAGGACCCGGGTTCGCCTCCAGCCTCAGGTGACTGTGTGGAGTTTGCACATTCTCCCCGTGTCTGTGTGGGTGCGCTCCGGTTTCCTCCCACAATCCAAGGATGTGCAGGTCAGGTGAATTGGCTGTGCTAAATTACCTGTGGTGTTAAATGCATTGGTTGGGGTAAATATGGAGTAGGGGAACAGGTTTGGGTGGGTTACTCTTCAGAGGGTCAGGTTGTGCTGAAGGGCCTGTTTCCATATTGTAGGGACTCTAATCTAACCAAAAGTAGAGCATTTAAAATTGGGGATTTTCAAAAGACCAGAATGGGGGGGAGGGGGAAGAAAGCTTTTCACTGTGCCTCGGTACACATGACAATCAATCCAATTCAAAGGAGCTCAGGGGCTGAGGCAGTGAGGGCTTTGAAAACAAGAATGAGAATTTTAAAATCTAAGGTAGTGTTGAGTTGGGTGGCAGTGTAGTTCAGTGAGCAGAGGGGCAATGGATGGATGGGCTCTGACGGGAGGCAGGACATGGGCAGCAAGACATCTGATGGAAATATTAGAATAGTGTGGAAGCAGGCCATTCAGCCCACACCAACCCTCCAAAGAGCATCCCACCCAGACCCACCCCACCTCTGCATTTTTCACAGCTCATCCACCTAGCCTGCACACTAGGTGGGCAAATGTAGCCTGGCCAATCTACCTAACGCGCACATCTTTGAACTGTGGGAGGCAACTGGAGCACCCAGTGGAAATCCACGCAAACACGGGGAGAATGTGCAAACTCCACACAGACAGTCGCCCGAGAGTGGAATCAAACCCAGCTCTCTGGTGCTGTGAGGCAGCAGTGCTAACCACTGAGCCACTGTGCCATTGATTGCACAGCTGAGGGTGCACAGCAACAGGAAAGCTTTGAATTAAAAAAAGGCACAAATGCAGGTTTCCACAAACCATATGACGTAGGAGCAGTGTAGATTGTTCAGTCCATCGTGTCTGCTCCACCGGTCAATGAGATAATGGCTGCTCTGATCATCCTCAACTCCACATTCCTGCCTTTTGGCCATAACTCTTGATTCCCATACTGATTAAAAATCTGCCTATCTCAATCTTAAATATATTCAATGACGGAGCCTCAATAGCCCTTTGCAGTAAGAATTTCACAGATTCACTATCATCTGGGAGTGCTTTTCCAGCACCCGCTCTAATTTTGACTCTAATCTCCAGCATCTGCAGTACCCACTTCTGCCTATCACCTGAGGGAAGATATTCCTTCTCATCTCTGACTTAAATGGGTCAACCTTTACTCTGAGACAATACCCTCTGGTCCTGGACTCTCCCACAAGGGAGAAACAATTGTGTGCACCCATCCTCTGGAGTCCCCTCGAAGAACCTCGTATGTTTCAATAAAGTTGTCTCTCCTTCTTTGACTTTCAACAAGTACAGGCCCAACCTACCCAATCTGTCCTCATAAGACAGCCCCTCCATAACCTGGTGTCAGCATAGGGAACCTTCTCAGGACAGTTCCAATATTCCTTCCCTTAAATAAGGGGCCCAATACTGTTCACAGTATTCCATATTCCTACTGACTGGACAGTAGAGGCAGCAGACATCCGAATATTGTTGTATTGCTGGAAATTGGGAATCCAATTTATGCACAGCAAGATCCCACAACCAGTAATGGGTTAACTTCCTCTTAATCTGATTGTTTGTAGAAGTTGATCAGGGTACAAAGCAGAGCGTGGTCATCTAAAAACACAGACCATGGCACAGGGAGTGTGAAGTAAGCACAATCCACAGTGGGACAGTGTTCAGATATTTTGCCTTGCTTTATACAAACCAAGAATGTAAAGGGACCAACAAGGTTTATTCTAAAGACGTAGTAGCTGTCCAAGCCAGCATTACCCACATCCTGAAAGCATCCTCACCACTCACTGCAAATAAAGGTGCTGGTGAGGCCCTGTCATATTACAAAGTGTTTTGCTCCCCACATTGAAAAAAGGTATGTTGGCATGGAAAGCCATTCAAAAGAGACTCATCAGGCTGGTCCCTGGGATAAAGGGGCTGACATTTCAAGAAAGGCTAAGCAGACTAGACTTTTGTTCATTTAAGTTTAGAAGAATGAGAGTGATGGTGTTGAAACATACAAGATTCTGCAGGAGCTTTACAGGGTCAATGTTGAGAAGAAGCATCCTCTAGGAGGGGGAGTCTTGATCTAGGGGATGTACTTACAGAATAAAGAGTACTCATTTAAAACTGAGATACAAGGGAATTTCTTCTCCCAGAGAGTAGTGTGTGTCTGGAATTCCGGACTCCATCAAAACCATAAGATCTGGAGCAAAATGAGATCCTTTGACCCATCAAGTTTTTGAGGAGGTGACAAAGAAAATGGATGAAGGGAAAGCGGTAGATGTGGCCTGTATGAACTTCAGCAAAGTGTTTGACAAGGTTCCGCGTGGCAGATTGGTTAACAAGGTTAGATAACATGGAAGTCAAGAGTGTGGTGCTTTTACATCAGGAAAGAAGGGCTTACGCCCAAAATGTGGATTCTCCTGCTCCTCGGATGCTGCCTGACCGGCTGTGCTTTTCCAGCACCACACTCTCGACTCTAATCTCCAGCATCTGCAGTGCTCAATTTCTCCTCGATAACATGGAATTCAGGGAGAACTAGCCATCTGGATGCAGAACTGGCTTGAAGGTAGGAGACAGAGGATGGTCTTGGAGGCCTGGTTTCTGGACTGGAGACCTGTGACCAGCGGTGTGCCACAAGTATTGGTGCTGGATCTACTGCTAAGATTTGATTTTCCAAAATGCAGCACCTCACATTTATCTAAATTACACTCCACCTGCCACTCCTCAGTCCATTGGCCCATCTGATCAAGATACCATTGTACTCTGAGGTAACCTTCTTCGCTGTCCACTACACCTCCAATTTTGGTGTCGTCTGCAAACTTACTAACCAAACGTCCATTGTTAACATCGAAATCATTTATACAAATGACAATGATTTCGATGTTAACAATGGACGTTTGGTTAGTAAGTTTGCAGACGACACCAAAATTGGAGGTGTAGTGGACAGCGAAGAAGGTTACCTCAGAGTACAACAGTATCTTGATCAGATGGGCCAATGGACTGAGGAGTGGCAGGTGGAGTGTAATTTAGATAAATGTGAGGTGCTGCATTTTGGAAAATCAAATCTTAGCAGGACTTATACACTTTATGATAAGGTCCTGGGTAGTGTTGCTAAACAAAGAGACCTTGGAGTGTTTCTAGTTCCTTGAAGGTGAAGTCGCAGGTAGATAAGATGGTGAAAAAGGCGTTTGGCATGCTTTCATTTTTAATCAGAGCATTGAGTGTAGGAGTTGGAAGGTCATGTTGCAGCTATACAGGACATTGGTGAGACCATTTTTTGGAATATTGTGTTTAGTTCTGTACTCCTTGCTGTAGGTAAGCTGTTGTGAAACTTGAAAGAGCTCAGAAAAGATTTACAAGGATGTTGCCAGGGTTGGAGGGTTTGGGCTATAGGGAGAGGCTGAACAGGCTGGGGCTGTTTTCCCTGGAGCGTTGGAGGCTGAGGGGTGACCCTTTCAAGGTTTTGTAAAGTCATGAGGGGAATGGAAAGGGTGAACAGCCAAGGTCTTTTCCCTAGGATAGGGGAGTTCAAAACTAGAGGACATAGGTTTAAGTTGAAAGGGGAAAGATATAAAAGGGACCTAAGGGGCAACTTTTTGACACAGAGGGTGGTGCGTGTATGGAATGAGCTGCGAGAAGAAGTGGTGGAGGCTGGTACAATTACAACATTTAAAAGGCATCTGGATGGGTATATGAAGAGGAAGGGTTTAAAGGGATATGGGTCAAATGCTGGCAAATGGGACTAGATTAATTTAGAATACCTGGCCTGCATGGACAAGTTGGACTGAAGGGTCTGTGTCTATGCAGTACATCTCTATGACTCTAAGTGTGTTCTCTACCATTCAATACGTTTCTCAACACTATTCTCCTGCCTTCTCTCCATAAGCCCTGATCCTTTTACTAATAAGAACTACAAATCCAGAGAGTTGTGGAGGCTAGATCACTGATAGTGTTTAAAGACGAGGTAAGGAGGTTTTGGAAATATCAGGGAATTGAGGAATATGCTAAATTAGAATGAAAGGGGAGCTAAAACTGGAGACAGATCAATCATGATCTTACAGAATAGAGGAGCCAGCTTGAGGGGCTGAATGGCCAATTATGTTCCCAGTACTCTACATCACAATGCCCATCTTGAAGAGGTTCTGCTCCTCTCTCCAACAGGATTTCCATTCTAATTGGTGGGCGGCACGGTGGCACAGTGGTTAGCACTGCTGCCTCACAGCGCCAGAGACCCGGGTTCAGTTCCCGCCTCAGGCGACTGACTGTGTGGAGTTTGCACGTTATCCCCGTGTCTGTGTGGGTTTCCTCCGGGTGCTCCGGTTTCCTCCCACAGTCCAAAAATGTGCAGGTTAGGTAAATTGGCCATGCTAAATTGCCCGTAGTGTTAGATGCAGGGGTAAATGTAGGGGAATGGGTATGGGTGGGTGCACTTCAGCGGGTCGGTGTGGACTTGTTGGGCCGAAGGGCCTGTTTCCACACTGTAAGTAATCTAATCTAATGTAAGTAATCTAATCTTTCTTCGTGTTCTTCCTACCTGCTTCCTCCTTCACCGTACCCCAACTTCCACCTTCAGCATGTATACCATACTTTTCCTTGCTCCTGTCAGTGCTGAGGATGGGTCACAGAATGTTAACACAGCTTTCTCTCCACAGACGCTGCCAGACCTGTTGAGTTTCTCCAGCAATACCTGTTTTTGCACCATAATCTCATCACTTTAGTCAACAGCTGACTAAAACTACTTCAAGACCCAACTTTGCCAGAAATGAGGAGAGATATTGAAATCGGTCACAGTGCAAGGTGAATATTTAATGAAAAGCCCAAAGTAATCAATGTGCTCTCGTTGCTTTATAAGTAGTTTAGCTGGTTGCACCCTTGACCTTCAAACCAGGAGATTGTGCCTTCAATCTCACTCACAAAATCAGGACAGAAATCTAGATTTATCTTACTGATGTGCCCATCTTTCACTTGTTAATGCACTTCTTATCTAACGCATACAACAGTTAAAATGCAGGAAGTGGCGAGTTGGTCTCTCTGATTTGTGCTGGCCTCTACAAAAATAACTCATCTCATTTCCTTTCTGCATTGTTTTCTCTTCATCTAATTTTCTTTTTGCACCTCTCTGTTGTATCTGCCTGTAACTCACTCTCAGGTACTGACTTCCACATCCACTGTGTCGAAATCCTGAAACTCCCTCCCTAACTGCACCCCCCAGGGCAGCAGCAGTTCAGGAACAAAAACAGAAGTTGCTGGAAAAGCTCAGCGGGTCAGGCAGCATCTGTGGAGAGAGATCAGGTTTAAAGTTTCGGGTCCAGCGACCCTTCCTCAGCTTGGAGTTTGAGGTAATAAGGAAAGGCCGGAGAGCCTGGGACTTTTTTTCCCAGGGGGCTGAGAGCTGACTTTATAGAGGTTTAGAACATCATGCGGGGCATAGATAGGGTGAGTAGGCAAGGTGTTTTTCCTAGGGTAGGGGAGTCCAAAACTAGAGGGTTTTTGTAATTTTTGTGAAGTGTTGCAGTGGTTCAGGTTGTACAATTGCTCAGTGATTCAATTCTCTATTAACTTCATTGTTTTTGTAATCTCTGCCTCTCTTTATAAAATTCAGCATCCCATCTCAGCGAGCAAACTGAAAATCGAGCAGGGAATAGGTTTAAGGTCTGATGGATAAGATTTAAAAGGGACCTGACAGGCAATGTTTTCACACAGAGGGTGATGCCAGAGGAAGTGGTAGAGGTGAGTACAATTGCAATGTTTAAAAGACATTTGGACAAGTACACGGATAGGAAAGGTTTAGAGGGATGTGGGCCAAACATAGGCAAATAGGAGTAGCTCAGTTTAGGAAACCTGGTCAGCATGGACAAGTTGGGCCAAGGGCCTGTTTCTCTGTTGTATTGGGAAAGCAAATCTTAGCTGGACTTATACACTTAATGGTAAGGTCCTAGGGAGTGTTGCAGAACAAAGAGACCTTGGAGTGCAGGTTCATAGCTCCTTGAAAGTGGAGTCACAGGTAGGTAGGATAGAGAAGAAGGTGTTTGGTATGCTTTCCTTTATTGGTCAGAGTATTGAGTACAGGAGTTGGAAGGTCATGTTGTGGCTGTACAGAACATTGGCTAAGTCACTGTTGGAATATTGCCTGCAATTCTGGTCTCCTTCCTATCGGAAAGATGTTATGAAACTTGAAAGGGTTCAGAAAAGATTTACAAGGATGTTGCCAGTGTTGGAGGATTTGAGCTATAGGGAGAGGCTGAACAGGCGAGGAGCTGTTTTCCCTGGAGCGTCAGAGGCTGAGGGGTGACCATATAGAGGTTTACAAAATCATGAGGGGCATGGATAGGGTAAATAGGCAAAGTCTTTTTCCTGGGGTCGGGGAGTCCAGAACTAGAGGGCATAGGTTTAGGGTGAGAGGGGAAAGATATAAAAGGGACCTGAGGGGTAACGTTTTCACGCAGAGGGTGGTACGTGTATGGAATGAGCTGCCAGAGGATGTGGTGGAGGCTGGTACAATTGCAACATTTAAAATGCATCAGTTGGAGGGATATGGGCCGGCTGCTGGCAGGTGGGACTAGATTGGGGTTGGGATATCTGGTCGGCATGGACGGGTTGGACCGAAGGGTCTGTTTCTGTGTTCTCCATCTCTATGACTGTGTGACTCTAAGGCAGCTCATCACCATCTTCTCCAGGGCAATTAGGAATGGGCATTTGATGTCAGCAGAGCCATTGACAACTGCATCTGAAAAATATTCTGATCACTCCCTGCATTTAAAAGGTTGCTTCTCATTTTATCCTTGCCTGTTGTCAATCTAACACCTAAAATGTTTAATATTCTCAGTAGCAGTGGTGTGCAGCACCTTCAAGATGCAATGCAACAAATCACTAAGGGTCCTTATACAGCGCCTCCCCAACCCTTACACTCTGTCATCTAGAAGGATAAGGGCAGCACATACATTAGGACACCACCACCTGAAGGCTCCCCTCCAAGCCACTCACCATCCTGACCTGGAAATATATTGCTGTTCCTTCACTGTCACTGGGTGAAAATCCTGGAATTCCCTCCCTAAGAACATTGTGGGGTCAATCTATTTCAGACCGACTACAGCAGTGCAAGAAGATAGCTCACCACCACCTGCTGAAGGGCAACTGGGAAATGCTGAATACATCCTGGCCCAGTCAGCAATGCCCATACCCGAGGAGAGATTTTTTTTTAAATGACCTAACACCATCAAGAAGAAACATCGGTAGAAGACCAGTTATATCAGGACGTAAACATACTGTTGGTATGGACCTCCAAATTGAAGTTTGTAAGATGAGTTGGACTAATAATATGACAGCTCGGTAAAAACAATGACTGCAGATGCTGGAAACCAGAGTCGAGATTAGAGTGGTGCTGCAAAAGCACAGCAGGTCAGGCAGCATCCGAGGAGCAGGAAAATCAACGTTTCGGGCAAAAGCCCTTCGTCAGGAATAAAGGCAGAGAGCCTGAAGGGT
>NC_057716.1:98637639-98642672 GCF_004010195.1 Chiloscyllium plagiosum
CGTCGATTTTCCTGCTCCTCGGATGCTGCCTGACCTGCTGTGCTTTTCCAGCCCCACTCTAATCTAGACCCTAATAATATGTCAGTCACCAGTTTTACTGGTTCATCTTTGTGGGCAGACCCCTCTAGTTCTGGACTTTACTCCAACATTCCACCCCTACACACTGTCCAGACATATTGTGATTTTGAACGTTCATATTAAATTTTCTCTCCTTCTTCCATTCTGTAAGGAGAACAGCCCCAATTTATCTATGTAACTAATGTCCCACAACCTTGGAAATATTCTCATGAATCTTTTCTGCATGAATCTAATGCCTTCACATCCTTTCTAAACCATTTGCCCAGAAATTGACTCAGTGCTCCAGCCGATATCTTACGAAAGCCCATAGCTTTAATGCTTTTGTATTCTCTGCCTCTCTTTATAAAATTCAGTATCTCATATACTCTTTCAGTCAATTTGTCTACTTACCCTGTAACCTTCATGGATCTTGATGAAGGACATGGTCTATATGGACTTCAGTCAGGCGTTTGACAAGGTGCTGCATGATTAACAAGGTTAGATCTCACGGAATACAGGGAAAACTAGCCATTTAGATACGAAATTGGCTTGAAGGTAGGAAACAGAGGGTGGTGGTGGAGGGTTGTTTTTCAGACTGGAGGCCTGTGACCAGTGGAGTGCCACAAGGATCGGTCCTGGTCCACTGCTTTTCGTCATTTACATAAATGATTTGGACGTGACCATAAGAGGTATAGTTAGTAAATTTGCAGCTGACACCAAAATTGGAGATGCACTGGACAGCGAAAAGGATTACCTCAGATTACAACGAGACCTTAATCAGCTGGACAGAGAGGCTGAGGAGTGGCAGATGGCGTTTAATTTAAATAAATATGAGGTGGTGCATTTTGCTCGGGAAATCAGGGCAGGACTTAAAGGTCCTGGGGTGTATTGTCAAACCAAGAGACCTTGGAGTGCAGGTTCATCATTCCTTGAAAATGGAGTCGCAGGTAGACAGGGTAGTGAAGGAGATGGTTTGTATGCTTGCCTTTGTAAGTCAGTGCACTGAGTATAGGAGCTGAGAGCTGAAAATGTGTTGCTGGAACAGCGCAGCAGGTCAGGCAGCATCCAGGGAACAGGAGAATCGACGTTTCAGCATCTGCAGACCTCACTTTCTCCTATAGGAGCTGAGAGGTCATGTTGAGGCTGTACAGGACATTGGTTCGGCTATGTTTGGAGTACTTGTTCAATTCTGGCCTCCCTGCTGTCGGAAAGATGTCATGAAATGTGAAAGGGTTCAGAAAAGATTCACAAGGATGTTGCCAGAGTTGGAGGATTTGAGCTACAGGGAGAGGCTGAACAGGCTGGGGCTGTTTTCCCTGGAGGCTGAGGGGTGACCTTATAGAGGTTTTTAAAATCATGAGGGGCATGGATAGGATAAATAGGCAAGGTCTTTTCCCTGGGGTGGTGGAGTCCAGAACTAGAGGGCATCGGTTTAGGGTCAGAGAGAAAAGGTATAAAAGAGACCTAAGGGGCAACTTTTTCACGCACGGGGTGGTGCATGTATGGAATAAACTCCTAGGCAAAGTGATGGAGGCTGATACAATTACAACATTTCAAAGGCATCAGGATGGGTACATGAATAGGAAGGGTTCAGAGGGATATGGGCCAAGTGCTGGAAAATGGGACTAGATTAATTTAGGATATCTGGTCAGCATGGATGAGTTGGACCGAAAGGTTTGTTTCCACGCTGTACATCTCTATGATTCTATGGTCTGTGCACAAATTCAGTGAGGGTGGCAGTGGGTGGTTGAAGGGTCTATTTGATCTGAATGCTTGCCCTCCCCCTGTGGCTACATCACATCTGGATGCCCCTGGAGTGGGAGAATGTGATATCATTCAGAACGTTTCAGGTCATAGTCATAGAGATGTACAGCATGGAAACAGACCCTTCGGTCCAACCCATCCAAACCCTTCCTATTCATATACCCATCCAAATGCCTCTTAAATGTTGCAATTGTACCAGCCTCCACCACATCCTCTGGCAGTTCATTCCATACACGTACCACCCTCTGCATAAAAAAGCTGCCCCTTGGGTCTCTTTTATATCTTTCCCCTCTCACCCTAAACCTATATCATCTCATTTGGACTCCCCACTCCAGGGAAAAGACCTTGTCTATTTATCCTATCCATGCCCCTCATGATTTTATAAACCTCTATAAGGTCAGCCCTCAGCCTCTGACACTCCAGGGAAAACATTCTCAGCTCCAGCCTCTTCAGCCTCTCCCTATAGCTCAAATCCTCCAACCCTGACAATATCCTTGTAAATCTTTTCTGAACCCTTTTGAGGTTCACAACATCCTTCCGATAGGAAGGAGACCAGAATTGAATGCAATATTCCAACAGTGGCTTAACCAATGTCCTGTACAGCCACAACATGACCTCCCAACTCCTGTACTCAATACTCTGACCAATAAAGGAAAGCATACCAAACACCTTCTTCACTATCCTATCTACCTGCGACTCCACTTTCAAGGAGCTATGAACCTGCACTCCAAGATCTCTTTGCTCAACAACACTCCCTAGGACCTTACCAGTCAGTGTGTAAGTCCTGCCTTAGTTTGCCTTTTCTTATGGGAGATAGAGGGGTTTGTGTGCATTGTCCCACCAAAGTGACATGATGTGAGTTTAACTTGAACATTTGACAATACTGTTGTATCCCCTGTTGCAGCACATTCTTCAAAATTAAACACCTTGTTTTACTTTTGCTGTTCTTCATTCTTCGTTAAAATATATACCATGTTACAACTCCCTACATTAAATTTCATTGGCATTGTCACATACTGCCTGGTAATTGCTCCTAGGAAAAGAGGAGGTTTTGTGCGTGAAAGGCACTATATAAATAAAATATATTACTCAGAGGTGACATCAAAGTGAGGCAGAGTTGCTCTCTCAGGTCAATGTGAAAGGTCGCTGGTACCCTGGGCTAATATCTATCCCTCCATCAAACTCACTAAAAGTAAATGACTTGGGCATTAGCACATTAGGAGCTTGCTATGCATAAATTTGCTGCAGCATTTCCAACATCACAGAGAAAACAAACACTTGAGACAGCATAAAGGGCAAAGCAGTGCGACTCTTCTTTTTTAAAAACAATTGACTCCCAAACGCCCGTGGGGTGGCATGGTGGCTCAGTGGTTGGCACTGCTGCCTCATAGCACCAGGGACCTGGGATAGATTCCAGCCTCGTGGAGTTTGCACATTCTCCCCGTGTCTGCGTGGGTTTCCTCCAGGTGCTCTGGTTTCCTCCCACAGTCCAAAGATGTGCAGATCAGGTGAATTGGCCATACTAAATTGCTCATTGTGTTAGGTGCATTAGTCAGGGATAAATATAGGATAGGGGAATGGGTCTGGGTGGGTTACTCTTCGAAGGGTTGGTGTGGACTTGTTGGGCCGAAGGGCCTGTTTCCATACTGTAGGGAATCTAATCAAACAGCCAAGTGATAAAGTGAGGGTATTATTAAACTGAAAAAAATTTCAGAAAAGATTTACCAGGGTGTTGCCAGGAATGGAGGGTTTGAGTTATAAGGACAATCTGGATAGAGTAGGATTTTTTTCACTGGAGTGTCGGAGGTTGAGAGGTGACCTTATAGAGGTTCATACATTCATGAGGTGTATAGATAAAGTGAATGGCAGGTGTCTTTTCCCTCGGGTAGGAATTTCAAGACTAGAGGGCATATTTTTAAGGTGAGTGGAGAAAGGTTTAAAAAGGCTATGAGGGGCAACTTTATTTTACACAGAGAGTCGTTCATGTGTGGAATGAACTGCCAGAGAAAGTGGTGGATGCAAGTACACTTACAATGTTTAAAAGACATTTGGATAAGTACATGAATAAGAAAGGTTTAGTGGGATACCAGCCAAACACAGGCAGGTGGGACCAGTTTGGTTTGGCATTATGGTCAACGTGGACTGGTTGGACCGAAGGGTCTGTTTCTGTGCTGGATGACTATTATAAGTAATGAGCCATAATCCATAGAGCATTGCTGGTTATTACAGAGAGATAGGGAGCACGAGGGTGAGACACATAATGCTTGAGGGACACCACTCCATAAGAGTGGGGATGCAGGGCTCCATAAGTGGATTGAGAGCTCCCAACACATTACCATGTTACAACTCCCTACATTAAATTTCATTGGCATTGTCACATACTGCCTGGTAATTGCTCCTAGGAAAGAGGAGGTTTTGTGTGTGAAAGGCACTATATAAATAAAATATATTACTCAGAGGTGACATCAAAGTGAGGCAGAGTTGCTCTCTCAGGTCAATGTGAAAGGTACCCTGGGCTAATATCTATCCCTCCATCAGGGGACAGTGATCTATCTTTAGAAGGGTGTTTGTACCCATCATTTCGCACCATTAGAGGGAAATAATAAGGACAGCTTTTCAACAAATGTCTGGCAAAACAGTGAGGATAGCGTGCAGACAGCATGACTGCTGTTGTATATTTTGCACAGGTCTGAAGCAGTTCCGGTGATTCTAGGAAAATGCAAAGTGTACAGTGTAATGGCACTCAGACTGACAATTTGGATTCACTTTCTGATGGGAAGCTCCAGCTCCTCCTTTACAATTCTCAATTCTTCCTTTGTTTTCTCAGCAAAATAAACACTTCATATTTCTCCATAATGGAACTCCTTGCCACGGAGAGTTTGGGGTTGGGGGGTGGAGGGGCAGAGTCCTTGCGTATACTTATGACTGTGATGCAGTGCACAGATTCTTGACCAGTCAGGGAATCAAGGTTACAGAGAAAGACAGGAAAGTGGATGTGAGGAGTATCCGATCAGCCATGATCCTATTGAACGGTGGAGCAGGCTTGAGGGGCCAAATGGCTTAGTCCTGTTTTTTTTCATAAAGTCATAGAGTCATAGAGATGTACAGCATGCTTCGGTCCAACCCGTCCATGCCGACCTGATATCCCAACCCAATCTAGTCCCACCCGCCAGCACCTGGCCCATATCCCTCCAAACCCTTCCTATTCATAT
>NC_057716.1:98642954-98657242 GCF_004010195.1 Chiloscyllium plagiosum
GGAGGTATGAACCTGCACTCCAAGGTCTCTTTGTTCAGCAACACTCTCTAGGACCTTACCATTAAGTGTATAAGTTCTGCTAAGATTTGCTTTCCCAAAATGCAGCACCTCGCATTTATCTGAATTAAACTCCATCTGCCACCTCTCAGCCCATTGGCTCATCTGGTCCAGATCCTGTTGTAATCTATCATTTATATGTCTTCACATCTTAACAACTAGATGTGGGTCAAAAAGACTTACAGGATGCTTATTACAGCCACAGACAGTCCAGTGTCTGGGTTAATAATTAGCTACTTGGTTAGAGTGGATTAGATTACCTCCAGTATGGAAACAGGCCCTTCAGCCCAAGCTGACCCTCCAAAGAGTAGCCCACCCAGACCCATTTTCTTACACTTACTCCTGACTAATGCATCTAACACTATGGACAATTTAGCATGGCCAATTCACCTGACTTGCTCATCTTTGGACTGTTGGAGGAAACTGGAGCACCCAGAGTAAACCCATGCAGACACAGGGAGAATGTGCAAACTCCACACAGTCACCCGAGGCTGGAATCGAACACGGGTCCCTGGTGCTGTGAGGCAGCAGTTCTAACCACTGAGCCACCGTGCTGCCCCAAAATGACAAGTTAAGCTGGTTAAGGCAAAGACGAAGACTTTGGTATCTTCAAGTCATATGGTATGATAACGGTGATTATACCATAAGTGTGTCTGTTAAGGGCTTTTGCCCGAAACGTCGATTTCGCTGCTCCTTGGATGCTGCCTGAACTGCTGTGCTCTTCCAGCACCACTAATCCAGAATCTGGTTTCCAGCATCTGCAGTCATTGTTTTTACCAAAGGGATGCAGCATACTAGCTATGAGACACAACAGCATTGAATTTCATCTGCTTCTTGTAAACCCATCCTGCTAACCTGTCCTTGTTAGTTTGAAGCTGCATCCTCTTCACAGTTCACATCCAAACCTTGTGCATTCTTAATATTCGAAAATGTGTTCTGTGAGAGCTGGGTGTATATCCCATCATCCAACCCTGGGGAAATCTGTGATAAACCATCTTCCGGTCAAAAAAAAAACCAACCATTCACCCACCCCCTGCTTTGTTTCTGGATTCTGGTCGCCTATCCTGACATCTCTTTATGTGATCTATTGATTTTGTTTGTGTTTTAACATCTTTGCCAAGCGGTTTGGAATTTATTTCCATTTCGGATCCTGCAAAGATACTGTATTAGGATCTGGAATACACTGCCGGGTGGGGGCAGATAAATCTTGCAAAAGAGAGCTCGACTATTTTCTGGACCACCCAGAATCACAGGGCGACAGTTGAATTGTTCTTACAGACAGTCAGCATCGACTCGAGAGCCCGAATGGCCTCCTGCTGTGCTCCGATGAGGCTGCGACAAATTGTCATGTTGGCACGACCACAATTTGGAATACCATTAGGCTTTATCCAAATGCAGTTTTCCCCCTTTCCCTAATTTTGTAATTGACTGCATTGGACGCTGTAACTTCAACTAAAATCTGCTTTAAAGCAGGGATTAACTCAGTTCCTTTTCAGGGATTACTGCCCCTATTTATAGACACTAATCTTTAGTTTCCTCTAACACCACTTAAATCGTTGCCATTAATCGTTTCCCACTCCATGAGCAAACCCTCTTCCAAACCCCAACCTCCAATTGTTTAAACCATTACTGCCATGACCCCGCCCTCACACACACACGTTCGGCCAATGACAAGCGGGATCTGGCAACATGCCCCGCCCATTCAACCAGCGTTGTCAGCATCAATTGGTTAGGGGTGCTGCCAACCATTCCTAGCCGTGTCCTCTATTGGCCAATGACGTGTCCCGCTCACAGCACTTATTCCCATTGGGTGTTATTGGGATTTGGGGCGGAGTTGACTTCCCTCACTTCCTGAGCGTTGATTGGTTGGTCTCTCAGGACCCCCTGGATTCTAATGTCAATTGGCTTCTTGGGTGGTGCACATCATGAGATACTCCATTCTGATTGGTTGCTTTGGCTGCCCATTGAGGATGGCCCTCAGCTTGGAGGCTGCTTTAAGCGATTGGTTCTGGACTGTGCCCATCATTTTGGAGTTGGGAAGGCGGCTGGGCTAGCCAGGGTCTGCTCAGTCCTCCATCAGCGAGTATCCGGCAGAGGCTCCATTTCCACCCCCTTCCCACCACCTCCAAATGCAGTAAGACTTGTTGTTGTTGATTTCCTCTCGCCTGGCGCCTGCTCTCTCTCTCTCTCTCTCTTTCTGTCTTCCCCTTCCACCAACCCCCTTGTCCATTACCGCCAGCCAGACGATGGGCACGGTCCTGTCTTTGTCCCCCGAGCCCAAGGGCAAAGGTGGCACGGTGGAAGACGGCGCGGGCAAGAGCGCCAAGGAGAAGGGGCTGAAGAAGCACTCGGTCCTCATCTCCGCCCTGACCTGGAAGCGCCTGGTGGCCGCCTCGGCCAAGAAGAAGAAAGCCAAGAAGGTGAACCCGGGCCAGCCGCCCCATGCCAACGAGCATGCCAGCGGCGCCATCAGCAGCAGCAGCAGCAGCAACAACAACAACCCGGTCAAGCAGCTCAACGAGGAGAACCTGAAGAAGTCCTGCCCTCCTGCCGGTGCTCCGCTGCAGCCCGCTGGCCAGCACAGGGCCATCCCGGTACCCCTGCCGGTGGTCCCCCCCAGGCAGCTGGGCTCGGTGCAGAAGCAAGCCAGCGGCCGCGCCCTGGCCTCTCCCCGCCGGGTGGTGGTACAGGCGTCCACCGGGGAGCTGCTGCGGTGCCTGGGCGAGTTCCTGTGCCGCCGCTGCTACCGCCTGAAGCAGCTGAGCTCCGGCGAGGCGGTGCTCTGGTTCCGGGAGGTGGACCGAGCTCTGCTGCTCCAGGGTTGGCAAGATCAAGGCTTCATCAGCCCGGCGAACGTGGTCTTCGTCTACCTGCTGTGCCGGGAGGTGGTCAGCGAAGACATCGCCAGTGACTTCGAACTGCAAGCCACCTTCCTCACCTGCCTGTACCTCGCCTACTCTTACATGGGCAATGAGATTTCCTACCCCCTCAAGCCGTTCCTGGTAGAAGCCAACAAAGAGGTCTTCTGGGACAGATGCCTCTCCATTATCGGCGAGATGAGTGCCAAGATGCTTCAGATTAATTCAGACCCGCATTACTTCACTGAGGTCTTTCAAGACCTGAAGAATGAGGCCAGCAGCAGAGACTATAATGGACAATACATTATCAATCTGGACCGTTAGAGACGCCCTGTCTATTCTGTGTCTCTTAGCGAGAAATCTATTGTATGTGTGTAGAGACAGACTGGGTGATCAGGTCTATTAGCAGGGGCTGCAGTCCCCACGTAAAGGAGACTGGGTTCTGGGAACAGATTGAGTGGGAATAAAATACAATTTGTCCCGGAAGTCAAAATCGAGCGAAAGATTGGCACGGATTTTACTCTCAATCAAAATGGGAGCCTAAAATGTTCACTTCACGGTGTTCCTTTCATTTTTTTTTTATTAAAAAAAATGTGGTTTATTTTCCAATTGTGCTGTAAATCACGGTATCAAAGGTGATCATTGTTTTAAGGTCATTTTGCGGAGGGGGGAGGGGGTCGATCAGAATTAAACAGGATGCGTATGCCAAAAAAAAACAAGATAAACTTGTCCCCGTTTAAATTCCAGTGTGGCTGTAGATGGTGACGGAGCTTCAGTCAAAGTCTGTCGGACAAGTGTTGTAGATAAGAGTGTGGATATATATATATATATATGTATGTATATATAAATTTATTTATTTTCCAATTTTTAGGAAGGATAATCACAGCAGTATTTCTGAGCGCCTTGACTGTGAGTGTGGGTGGGGTGTCTCTGAGACAGACTAGGAGATGACGAGAGCAGTTGCTGCTCTCCATGGTGCTGATGCGTTCAAACCTCCTGTGTTCCATTTTGCACATTTTCATCAGCAGCAGAGTCTCATTTCTGTCATTATCTGAATGTACATTTTTATTTTGTTTCCTCTCGGCAAAGAACAAAAATAAAAACGGCAAAGAGGCGGGGTTAGTTGTCAAAAAAAAACGTGCCAATTGTTGGGATATGATAAATAATGTTGCGTTTTGTATTGTATTCTAAATATGCTGGAGCATCAACAAATATATTGCAAAATATGATCCGATTTTGTGCTGATTGTTCTCGGTTATTTCAAAAGCCTCAAGACAAAAGCTGACTTTTAGGTGCTGGTATGCTACTGTTTTGTGGTCTGGGACTGTCGAACTGCTGTCTTTGTAAGTCTGTATGAGATTACATGTGAAGATGTGGATGAATGGTTGCTTGTGTTTATTGTAAATACAAGCTTGCGGGTGTAGCTCTGTGCGATTGATGTGTGTGTGTGTGGGCTTGTGTGAAGGAAACTGTGTTCCATTACCAGGAGATTGTGTTGCCATAGTGGTGGGAGCTGTCTGCTGGAAGGGAATCTATTGCTGTCTTAGCTTCCCACTCTCATTTACCTTGCATGTCCTTGTATGCTGATTACTGAGAGATGACTTAGCAGTAATCCCAGATCTGTATCCGGGAATGAGCTGGAAGCTGCATGCTGTGTACTGCATTTGGAATGATGCCTGTATTCCTGCACAATCCTGCTTTTTGGGAAAGGACACAGTACTCACGGGCAGTTTTAGCTTCACGGTCAATTTGCTAAACAGTGTTACATTGCAATCTAAGTGGCTGTGGGATGTAAAAATCATACAAATTAAACTGAATATTTGTAATTCTCCTGAATAAACCTGGAGAATGGTCCGACAGGACCAGCAGCTCAAAATGCACATATGCTATTACTGGAGAGGCAGTAGTGGTAATGTCACTGGACTGGTAATTGACATTGCCAGTGTACATCGATTTGAATCCCACTATAACTAATGTAAAATTTGAAATCCGTAAACTCTGGAATAAACAGCTGGTCCAATAAGTGTCAACTATCATTAAAAACAGTTCTCATTAATGCACTTTAGGAAAGGTCTGGACTACATGTGACTCCAGCTACACTGTAATGGATCCACAGTAATAATCCACAGACTGCGGGGTGGGCAATAAATGCAGGCCTTGCCAGTGGCACCTACATCCCACGAATGAATAGAAAAAAAATCTTGTATGTTGCATATTTTTTCATGCAGCACATAGAAAACAAGTCTGAGGCAGTTCTGAAGAAGAGTGATATGAGATTCAAAACATTAATTGTTTCTCTCTTCACAGATGCTGCCAGACCTGCTGAGTCTTTCCAGCATTCTCTGTATTTGTTTCAGATTTCCAGCCTCCACACTTATTTGGCTCTTATTATGAAACAAAATACCATCCATGACACCCACATACATTGACTGGGAGGGCTGTGAGAGGAGTAGAGGGATTGGGAGAAAGTTAGGACTGCAAATGCTGGAGATCAGAGTCAAGAGTGTGCTGCTGGAAAAGCACAGCAGGTCAGGGGGTATCCAAGGAGCAGGAGAATCGATTTATCAGGCATAAGCCCTTGTGGGCCGGGCTGAGAGATAAATGGGCGGGGGGGTGGGGTTAGGGAAAAGGTAGCTGAGAATGCGATAGGTAGATGAAGGCGAAGGAGAAAGTGATAGGTCAGAGGGGGCAGTGATGGACAGGTCTGGAGTGTGGTGCTGAGTTGGAGGTTTGGGACTGGGATCATGTGGGGGAGGGGAAAAGAGGAAGCTGTTGAAATCCACATTGATCCCATGTGGCTGCAGGGTCACAAGGCGGAATATGAGGCATTCCTTCTCCAGGTGTCAAGTGGTAATGGTTTGGTGGTGGAGGAGGCCCAGGACCTGCATGTCCTTGATGGAGTGGGAGGGAGACTTGAAGTGTTCAGCCACGGGGTGGTGGGGTTGGTGGGTGTGGGTTTCCCAGAGATGTTCTCTGAAATGATCTGCAAGAAGACGTCCTGTCTCCTGATGTAGAGGAGACCACTACAGGTGCAATGGATGCAGTAGATGACAAATGCATAGGGGAATTGGCAGACCTTGAAGTGCAGGTCCAAAATCCTTGAGATGGCAAGTCAGGTAGATAAATGGTAAAGAAGGTAAATTATATGCTTTCCTTCATTGGCCAAGGTATTGAATGCAAGAACAGAGATAAAATGCTACAACTATAGAAGACGTTGTTTCGGCCACAGCTGAAATTGTGTACAGTTGTGGTTGCCACATTACAGGAAAGGCACAATTGCTGAGTACACAATTGTTGCCAGTATTTGAGGCTCGCAGTTAGGAGAAATGATTGAAGGTTAATTTTGTCTTTGGCAGAGCAGAAGAGGCTGTGGGCTGACTTAATTTTTTTTATTGTTCATTACAGAAGGAGGCTGTCACTGGCCAGACAGCATTTATTGCCCACCCCCTAATTGTTTAGAGGGCAGTTAACAGTCAATCATATTGCTGTGGGTCTGGAGTCACATGGAGGCTAGACAAGGTAAGGATGGTAGCTTCCTTCCCCGAAGGGCATTACTGATACCAGGCAGTTTTTTTTTTCCTGACAATCAACAACAAATTCATAGCCACATAGACTCTTAATTCCAGATTTTTATTGAATTCCAATCCCACCATCTCTCTCAGCAGGAAAGCCCAGGTCTCCAGAACATTGGTTGGGTCTCTGGATTAACAATCCAGTGATAATACCACTAGGCCATCACCTCCTCTGTAAATGAGATGGACAAAACAATGTGAGATTTTGATAGAGTGGATAGGGAAGACACTTTCCTCTAATGGACAGATGAATTGCCAAGGAATATAGATTGAAGGTGATTGGTGGAATGGTTAATCAGGTAAACCTTTTTCACTGAGATGTTGATAGGTGTCTGGTTTGGTAGTTGAAGCAGAACCTTCAGCTACACCTGAAGTAGTGTAACCTCAAAGGTCCCCTTGTGGGATTGGTGTTGGTAGCTAATTTATTCTACCTCTGCAAACACAATGGACTAGAATGGCCTCTTTCTGTGCTGTACCTTTTCCATGATTCTATACTGTATCCACAATCTTACATAGCAGTATTGCAAATCCTATGGCACAGAAATAAATTGTTTGACTTAACCAGTCTATGGACACCTTATCTTTCATCCTGTCAAACCAGCTCTATTCCTTTCTCTGTCAGATACCTGTCTATCTCCCTCATAACTGCACCTATGATTCTTGGTTCATCTACAATCTATTTCTCTGTCAGGGCTAGTTTGTGGGGTTTTTTTTGGGGGGGGTGATTTTTGGTTATGTAGACAGGTTGGGGATATAGGGTCTGATCTCCTTGGAGAACAGAAGCCTGGGAGTTGTTCAAGATCATGAGTGCTGACAAAAGGGATAGAGAAAAATTGTTCCTATTGGTGAAAAATAGCAGAAGCTCAAGGACACAGATTCTTGACAGACAAAAAAGAAGAAAGAATTAGCAAAATCTATTCAATGCAATTGTTAGAATCTGTGATACACTGTGTGAGGGTGTGGTGAGGACAGGTTCAATCAATACGGTCAAAAGAGAATCCAATCATTATCTGAAAAAGAAATTAAATGTTGCAGGGCTGTGGGGTAAAAGTGAGAGGTCGATAATTGGCAAATTGGGTTTGCAACAAAAAAAAACAATGGGGCAGTTTTCTGTGCTGCCACCGTACTGGTGGTAATGCAGCACACGCTGGTTAAAAACAGAAAGCGCTAGAGAAACAGCAGCTCTGACAGTATCTGAGGAACAAGAGTGAATGTTTGGAATCCAATGACATCTTCGGAACTGTGGCAGGTCGTTGCTGCTGTGGGAATTACTAGATGCAGAATTAGGTTCTCGTACAAGCACGTACGGGAGTGCTGCAGCAGACTGCAGCCTGTTGATGGTTGCACCGAGCACCTTAGGATCGAAAAAGGGCGTGTTAGCTACAGCCTCGCTTAATATCTGCTGCACAGCGAAGTGGAAATTCCAGAGAAGGTTATTGGAGTGCAGACAAGCGCTCTCCAAGGTCCTGAAAGGGCCTCTGAACGTCACACATCGACTTTGTCTGTTTCACTGTGTTGAGCCGTAAATTGTATTTTCAACGGCCGAATTTAGACTCTCACTTTCTCCCCCAGGGCTCGGTACGGCTATTCCAGTGAACATTCAGCCGTGCAGACAAGAAAATATTTGAGTCTAAACTGATTTGATTGATATCAGTTGCTGCAATGGAATTGACACCCGGTACATTTTTTAAAAATTCGTTCTTGAGATGTGGGGGGGGGGGGGGGGGTTGACGGCTATTCACAGCCCTACCTGACCCTGAGAAGATGATGGTTTTCCTTAACTGCCGGTCCTGTTAGGAAAGAAGTTTAGCAATTTTGACCCAGGGACAGTGAAGTAAGGTGATCTATTTATTAAGTGGTAACTCTTAGAATGTTGGTAGTGGAGGCATTCAGAGATGATAATGCCATTGACTGTCAAGAGAAAATAGTTAGATTCTGTCTAACTATTGCCTGACATTGATGTGAAATGTTACTTACCACGTATCACCTCAGGTGTGAACCTTATTGAATGGTGGAGCACATTAGAGGGGCCAAATGATTTACGTTTGGTCTTATCTCACACGTTCATATGGTTTGCTATAAATGGACATGGGCTGCTTCTGTATCTGAGGAGTCATAAATTGTGCTGAACATTGTGTAATATTCAGTGAATATCCCCACCTCTGACCTTGTGATAGATGGAAAGCCATCAAGTAAATACCTGAAAATTATTGAGGTTTGGGCAATATCAGGTTGAATGAATTACAACCGAGAGGCAAGAGTCCTTGATCAGTTTTAATGGGCACAAAATTGGATAAGCCTGCAGAAGTGTACCTCAGGTTGTTGTGGAATGCAAGTGAGGCGATTGTAGGGATGCTAACATTAGTTTTCAAATCTTTCCTGAACACAAGAGATGTATCAGAAGACTGGAGGATAAAGCCAGAGATCTGTGTGTTTAACATCATTGGCAGAGAGATCACTGTCAACACAATTCTGAGAGTAAGAATTAATCTCCAGCTGGAGGTGCAAGGATTAATTCATGAGAATAAGTGTGGCCTTCTCTCAGGAGGAGGGGACATCATACCTGACAGGTTTGATTGAACTTATTGATGAGGTGAGAAGATGTGCAGCTGGGGGTAATGCAGTGGATGCTGTCTACATGGACTCTAGTAAGGTTTTTGACAAGGTCTCACATTGGAATATGCTTGCGAGGTAAGAGCCCATGGGACCCAAGCCATTTTGGCAAATTGGATCCAAAATTAACTTCATGGCAGAAAGCAGAGAATAATGGGCAAGGCTTATTTTTTTAGGACCGAGGGGCATACCATTGGGTTCATTGTAGTGTGTATTAATGATCTAGGCATGAATGTAGGATATTTGACCACTAAGTTTGCAGATGGTACAAAAATTATCCTGTTGTTAGAACTTAAGATGAAAGCTTTAGACTCAGAATAGTCTGGTCAAGTGGGCAGAATAATGGCCAATGGAATTTAGTCCTGTGAAGTGTAAGGGGATGCATTTTGGGAGGGCTAACAGGGTAAGGGAATACAGAAATGGTTGGATGCTAGGAAGTACAGATGATCAGAGGGACCTTGATGTGCATGTCCATTGATCCGTGAAGGCAACAAGACAGGTTGATGTGGTGAGGTAAAAACAATGACTGCAGATGCTGGAAACCAGATTCTGGATCAGTGGTGCTGGAGGTTGATGTGGTGATCAGGAGGGGAAAGTCAGGAGTGCAGATGCTGGAGATCAGAGTCAAAGAGTGTGGTGCTGGAAAAGCACAGCCGGTCAGGCAGCATTCGAGGAGCAGGAAAATTGACATTTCAGCACAAGCCCTTAATCAGGAAAACATTTGGAATACTTGCCTTTATCATTCAAAGCATTGAATACTAGAGCAGGGATAAAGTGAGGGCTGCAGATGCTGGAGATCAGAGCTGAAAATGTGTTGCTGGAAAAGCGCAGCAGGTCAGGCAGCATCCAAAGAACAGGAGAATCGACGTTTCGGGCATAAGCCCTTCTTCGGGAAGGGCTACGAGAGCAGGGAGCCAATGTTAGGTTTGTATAAGACATTACTTAGGTAGTTCAGGCCATCACAGTTTAGGAAGGATGCGATACGCTGTGGAGAAATGGGAGCTGATGAATTTACTGAGAGTGGAACAAAGGAAGCATTTCAAAGATCATCTCAAAGCCTCCAAAAACATTTACTCAAGGTATATCTCAACAGATATACCTTATGCCTGTCTTCACAGAGGAAGACCCAAGACATGTCTCTGGAATAATTAAAATCCAACGATAGATCCATTAATGACCATCTTTCAGAATTCAATTAATCCTGCAATGATGCCTCTAATTTTGAAGGTTGCCCCAGAAAGTGGAGGAAGAGAGAAAACAGGAAACTACAGACCTGTCAGTAATAGGGAATTTATTAGAATCTACTATAATGGATGTGATTATTCGATATTTATAAAATAAAGGTGAAATTGGACAGCAGCATCATAGATATATGGAGAATGAATTGTTTGACAAACCTTTTCATGTTTTTTGAGGGCATTACCTATAGTTGATCAGGGGAACTGGTGGATGTGGTGTTTTTTGGGTTTTTGGAAGGCTTTTTACAAAATCCTACATGGGAGGCTAGTAAACAAAATTATAACGCATGGTTTTGAGAATGTATATTTCCAATGATGAATTTGTTCCTTTTAGTTTTTGAGGGTCCTGATTCCTTTAGAGACATAGAAAATAGGAAAAGAAGTAGGCCATTCAGCCCTTTGAGCCTGCTCCACCATTCAATATGATCATCCAACTCAGTCCCCTTTTCCTGCTTTCCTCTATATCCTTTGATCCCTTTAGCACTCAGAAACATCTAACTCCTTCCTGAAGACATTCAGTGACTTGGCCACAACCACTGTCTTTGGCAGAGAAATCCACATTGAATGCCTCGTCTTCTACCTCAGGACCCTCCAATCCCAGGGCATCGATGTGGATTTCACCAGTTTCCTCATTTCTCCTCCCCCCACCTTCCCCCAGTTCTAACCTTCCAGCTCAGTACCACCATCATGACCTGTCCTACCTGTCCATCTTCCTTCCCACCTATCTGCACCACTCTCCTCTCTGACCTATCACAATTACCCCCACCTCCATCCACCTATCACACTCTCAACTACCTTTCCCCCAGCCCCACCCCACTCCCATTTATCTCTCCACCCCCGAGGCTCTCAGTCTCATTCCTGATGAAGGGTTTTTGCCCAAAACATCGATTCTCCTGTTCCTCGGATACTGCCTAACCTGCTGTGCTTTTTCAGCACTACACTTTTGACTCTAATCTCCAGCATCTGCAGTACTCACTTTCATAAAGAGAGTTCCACAGGGTCACTATTGTCTGGGTGAGAATGTCTTCCTCAAAGTCAGCAAAAAGGAACTGGCCATCAACTTCAGAAAGGCAGAAGTGAGGACTGCAGATGCTGGAAACCAGAGTTTAGATCAGAGTGATGCTGGGAAAGCACAGCAGGTCAGGCAGCATCCAAGGAGCAGGAAAATTGATGTTTCGGGCAAAAGCCCTTCATCAGGAATGGAGGCAGGGAGCCTCCAGGTTGGAGAGATAGGTGGGGGGGTGCCCTGGGGTTGAAGTTTTCTGAGGTGGAAGATGAGGCATTCTTCCTCCAGGTGAGGGGTAGTGAGGGACCCAACGCCCCGTGGCCCAACATTTCAACTCCTCCTCCCACTCTGCCAAGGTCCTGGGCCTCCTCCACCGCCGCTCCCTCACCATCTGACGCCTGGAAAAAGAACGCCTCATCTTCTGCCTCGGAACACTTCAACCCCAGGGCATCAATGTGGACTTCACCAGTTTCCTCATTTCCCTCTCCCCCACCTTACCTCAGCTCCAACCTTCCAGCTCAGCACTGACCTCATGACCTTTCCTACCTGCCAATTTCCCTTCTCACCTATCCAGTCCACCCTCTCCATGACCTATCACCTCCATCCCCACCCCCATTCACCCATTGTACTCTTTGCTACCTTCTCCCCAGCCCCACACCCACCTCCCCGCTTATCTCTCCACCCCAGAGGCTCCCTGCCTCCATTCCTGATGAAGGGCTTTTGCCCGAAATGTCAATTATCCTGCTCCTTGGATGCTGCATGACCTGCTGTGCTTTTCCAGCAACACTCTAATCTAAACTCATCAACCTCAGGAAGCAGAGTGGTGGACACGCCCCTCTCTGTATCAATGGTGCTGAGGTGGACATGGTCGAGAGCTCCAAGTTCCTTGGATTAAACATCACCAACAATCTGTCCTGGTCTATTCACTTTAACACAACAATCAAGAAAGCAGACCAATGCCTCTGCTTCCTCAGAATGCTAAGGAGATTCGGCATGTCCACAGTGACTGTTAACAAGTTTTATAAATGCACCTTGGAAAGCATCCTATTCAGATGATCACAGTGTGATATGGCAACTGCTCTGCCCAAGACCACATGAAATTACAGAGAGTTGTGAAACACAGCCCAGTCCATCACACAAACCAGCCTTCCATCCATTGACTCTGTCTACACTTCCTGCTGCCTTGGAAAAGCAGCCAATATAATCAAAGACCTCTCCCACCCAATTACACTGTATATTTTCTTCCATCCTCTTCCGTTGGGCAGAAGATGCAAAATTTTGAGAACACCTACCAACAGATTCAAGAACAGCTTCTTCCCTGCTGTTATCAGCCTTATGAATGGGCCTCTCATATATGAGAGTTGATCTTTCTCTACACCTTCTCTGTAGCTGTGACCTTATATTCTGCATTCTGTTCTATTACCCTGATGTAATAACGTAAGGTATGATTTGTCTGGATAGCATACAAAACAATACTTTTCACTGTATCACAGTTCATGTGACAATACTAAAATCAAATGGAATCATCTACGTCTTAAATGGCCTCTCCCATAAGCTTGCACTGTGGCTCCTGGTTCCGACGCTATGAATCACCATTTTGAAGTTGGGGTTATGACGACATTACTCTAGTACTGGTTTTCACGTCCAAGGGAGGTTGTGGCTAATCTCACAGTTTGTTTTATCATCTCATCAGAAGGATTTCACCTCTAACAATGTAGCCTCCCTTAGTAACACACTGCAGTTAAATCATATACAGAAGCCTCTGCAATGGGTTATAAAATGCAGAAGCATCAAAATTACCACCGACAGCCAACACAGAAGTTATCCTTAGATTCTGGCTGGCATTCTTTCTTAACCTAATTCTTCTGAAGTTAGGTTACCTTGGCATTCATACGATTACTGACAGCGAAATATTGTTTTTTTGCCAAAGGAAGCTGAGGAAACTGCTGGTCTATTGGTAACATGGCTGACCTAGTTAACTCAGAGATTGAGGCTAGTGTTCTGGGGATGTCGGTTCAAATCTCCATTGGAATTTAGATGTAATTAATTAATAAAACCATGACAACACTTGTCAATTGTTATAAGAGCTCCTTTTGTTCATTAGCGCCCTTCAGTGAAGAAAATCTGCTCTCCTTAGTCTGACCTACATGTAACTCCAGACCCCCAGTAATGACTCTTAACTTCCCTCTGAAACCATCTAGCAAGCTGTACCATTCAAGAGCAATTAGGGACTGGCAGCAAAGGCTGGTCTTGTGGGGAAGCAACACCCACATCTTATGAAAGAATGTAAAACAAACCTCCTTCACCAACCTGTTTTGTTCATACAGAAAGCCTGTTTGCCTATGCAACAGAAAACACCATATTAAAATAAAATTAAATGTTAATCACTTTGAGAGGACGCTTGTGCTGCAGTGGTAGTGCCCCTACCTCTGAGTCAAAAGGCCCTAGTTTCAAACCCTACTTACTCCAGAGGTTTTGTTTATTCTTCCACAGGATGAGGATGTCTCTGTCTAGGCTAACATTTATTGCCCATTCTTAATTGCCCAGAGGACTTTATGCTCTGGGTCTAGAGTCACATGTGGAACCAAAGAGGTAAAGATGGTGGTTTCCTTCTCTGGATGGGTTTTTGCAGCAATGGATTCATGGTCATTATAAGACTTTTTAAAAATTGAATTCAAATCTGCCATGGTGGGATTTGAATCCCAGAAACATTTCCTGGATCTCTGGATGAACAGTCCAGCAATAATAGCTCTAAGTCATGAAAATATTTAGAAAGTATGTTGGCTAATACTGAGATTCTGGATTAGTGGTGCTGGAAGAGCACAGCAATTCAGGCAGCATCCGAGGAGCAGGAAAATCGACGTTTCGGGCAAAAGCCCTTCATCAGGAATACAGGCAGAGAGCCTGAAGGGTGGAGAGATAAGCTACAGGAGGGTGGGGGTGG
>NC_057716.1:98657635-98661574 GCF_004010195.1 Chiloscyllium plagiosum
TGGGGGGGCGTGGACCTGACCAGGTAGTCACGGAGGGAACGGTCTTTGCGGAAAGCGGAAAGGGGTGGGGAGGGAAATATATCCCTGGTGGTGGGGTCTTTTTGGAGGTGGCGGAAATGTCAACGGATGATTTGGTTTATGCGAAGGTTGGTAGGGTGGAAGGTGAGCACCAGGGGCGTTCTGTCCTTGTTCCGGTTGGAGGGGTGGGGTCTGAGATGTTAGGCAATGTTATATAAATACAATCACTTTCTTGAATCAGCAAAGCAGTCATCATCTACGTAAAAAGGAATACTTAATTTGTGAAGTTGGTTTTGTTTACCTTGGATTGATAAAATGGATTTTTCGTCAAAGCTTTGAAAGCCTGAATGTCAATTTCAATTCTAAACAAATTGAACATTGCCTTTGATTAATAACAGCCTTTTGAAGTATCCATATTTTTAGAATACGTATACAAATAATTGAAATGAAATCATTATCATTGCGTTCCTAATATTGTCAGTATATGACTAGCCACCAGATCTGAAAACAACAGGGAGCTATTTATTTGTGTTTTGAATTACAATGTGAACTGGCATTTTCACTCTCGGGGGCCCCTTCTAGTCTGTCTTAAACAAAGTGCTTTTAAAAATAGGAAGGTCAGCTTTTAAAAATGTTGATGGCTTTCCTCCTACTCAAGTATAGGCTGACATTAAAACAAAAAAAAACATTTCGATGTGTAGGTGTAGCTGGCCGTCCCTGGCTAGGGGCTGGTACTGAGTTGCATTATTGTAGCATTTGATTATCGCCAAGTGGCTCACAAGGTCGAATAGACAAGCCCAACATATCGCTGCCCCTAAAGAAGATCAGTGAATTCAGTTCATAGAGTCATAGAGATGTACAGCACGGAAACAGACCCTTCAGTCCAACCTGTCCGTGCCAACCAGATATTCTAGCCTAATCTAGTCCCATTTGCCAGCACTTGGCCCATATCCCTCTAAACCCTTCCTATTCATATACCCATCCAGATGCCTTTTAAATGTTGTAATTGTACCAGCCTCCACCACTTCCTCTGGCAGCTCATTCCATACACACACCGCCCTCTGCGCGGAACAATTGCCCCTTAGGTCTCTTTTATATTTTTCCCCTCTCACCCTAAACCTATGCCCTCTAGTTCTGGACTCCCCCACCCAAGGGAAAAGACCTTGTCTATTTATCCTATCCATGCCCCTCGTGATTTTATAAACCTCTATAAGGTCACCCACAGCCTTCAATGCTCCAGGGAAAACAGCCCCGGCCTATTCAGCCTCTCCCTATAACTCAAACCCTCCAACCCTGGCAATATCTTTGAAAATCTTTTCTAAACCCTTTCAAGTTTCACAATATTCTTCCTATAGGAGGGAGACCAGAATTGCATGCAATATTCCAAACGTGGCCTGTACAGCTGCAACATGACCTCCCAACTCCTATAATCAATGCTCAAACCAATAAAGGAAAGCATATCAAATGCCTTCTTCACTATCCTATCTACCTGTGACTTAATTTTCAAGAAAAGATGAACCTGGGCCCCAAGGTCTCTTTGTTCAACAACAACTCCCTAGGACCTTACCAATAAGTGTATAAGTCCTGCTTTGAATAGCCTTTCCAAAATGCAGCACCTCACATTTATCTGCCACTCCTCAGCCCATTGGCCTATCTGATCAAGATCCATAAAATGGTTACATAAAGGGTGGGGGTCATTCAGTCCACTATGAGCTTGCTAGCTCTCTGTAGGTCAACCCAGTCAGTGCCACCACCACTCCTTTACCTATAACCTTGCATTTATTTTTCTCTTCCAGAAATGCCTTAATGAAAGCCATGTTTCAACCTGCCTCTGTCAATCTTTTCAGACAGTGCATTCCAAGCCATATTAACTCTGAATTATAAAACAATTCTCCCCCATTTTGCTTTCAGTTCTTTTTCAGACCAACATAAACCAGTGATCTTCCACTCTCAATCCCTCTGCCAAAGGAAAAACTTTTCTTCAACTATTTCTTTTAAACTCTTCTTGACGTTGAGTGCCTCAGCTATGTTCCCACTTGCCCTTCTTCAATCAAAGTCCTGGCTTCTCCCAACCTCACAATGTCACTTGAGTTTTTCTTTTAACCACAATGTCATGGCTAGTTTCAGTTCCACAGCTGATTGAATTCCTAACCACACAAGCTGGAGTCTCAAGCTGGAGATTACAAGCCAGTGTTGCATGTGCTTTTGGCGAAAAGGCGATGTGAAACAGGATGAGTTCCCAAATCACCACCCACTTCAAGCTGACAACCAAAGGATTGAGCAAGAGCCAAAGTCAACAACCCATTCATCATATTTAAATCAATAATTAGTGGTCTATTGAAACTGGTGAAACCTCAATGGCCCCAATATTAATCACTCCATAATGTAGTTGGCAGGGGCAGCCTGTTTTATCAACAATGTTTTTAATAGAGCATTCATGGAGGTATTCGATGGTCCAATTTGCCAGCACTTGGCCCATATCCCTCCAACCCTTACTATTCATATACCCATCCAGATGCCTTTGAAATGCTGAAATTGCACCAGCCTCCACCAGTGTTTACATGGATATGGGGGTAAGACAGAAGGTTGGCACTAAGTAGTAGAACCACTGCAGACACAATGGGCTGAATAGCCTCCTTCTGCATTATATCACTGATCTGATTCTGTGAACTGACCAAGCTGTTCAAGACCATGAGAGGTCTGGGCAGAGTATGTCCAGCGAAGCTTTTCCCATTGAGAGAAGGATCAAGATTCAGAGAAGTACTTGTCAAAAGAAGGTATGGAGCTTTGAGGAGAAAACATTCTATGCAGTAAATGGTTCGGATCTGGAATGTACTGTCTGACAGTGTGGTGGAGGCAGAGTCTGAAAAGGAAGAGGAGAAAAGGCAGAGAGTGGCACACAACAAATTGCTCAATTCAGTGAGCTGGCACAGATTTGATGGACTGAATGGCCTCCTTTTGCACTGTAACCATTCTGTGAGCAACTCCTCAGGTTACTGAGTGTGGAATGGCAAGAGCTGTGTTGAAGGTTTCCTTGGTTTCAGCAAAGTGTCTAACCACAGAATCTTTTGTTTTAGTTAATGCACGGGATGTTGGCACTCTGGAATATTTACTGCCCTTTCCCTAATTGCTTGGAAGATAGGAAAGATGCTGTGGGTCTGGAGTCAAATGTTGGGATGGCAGAGTTCCTTCCCTAAAGGATGCAGATGGATTTTAAGAACAATCATTTCGTGATCCCCATTAGGCTGGCATTTGGCTTAGTTTCAGAGTTTTACTGAAACTGCTTACTTGCTTTGGGGAATTTAAGCTCATGGTTGGAGATCATTGACTTGAGGTTCTAAATTTCTAAACAAGTGACATTCCCATGATGACACCAACTCCCCTAAATCATAGAACCTGAAAGCACAGGCATTTGGCCCATTCATGCTTATTAGAGCTGAATGAAAAAGCAAACCCAACTGTATTCCTGCAATAAGCTTGTTTAAGTACAAGTCCATTGGTCTTTTGAAAATTCTGAATAAATCTGATTTCACCATCCTTCACAGCTATGATTTGGAAGAGCCAGAGTTGGACTGGGGTGGACAAAGTTAAAAATCATACAATGCCAGGTTACAGTCCAACACGTTTATTTGGAGGCACTAGTTTTCGGAGTTGTCACCAAGTGAAGGAGCAGCACTTTGAGAGCTAGTGCCTCCAAATAGACCTACTGGACTATAACCTGATGTTGGGTGATTTTTAATTTTTCAGCTATGTTTCTGAAACTTTGACAAGCACCTTTGTGAAGATTAGGGATAGTCAACATGGCTTTGTGCGTGGGAAATCATGCCTCACAAACTTGATTGAGTTTTTTGAAGAAGTAACAAAGAGGATTGATAAGGGCAGAGTGGTAGATGTGATCTATATGGACTTCAGTAAGGCATT
>NC_057716.1:98663886-98669615 GCF_004010195.1 Chiloscyllium plagiosum
CAGTAAATAACAGGTAAACAGTGACAAAAGTAAAAACACAGGTACAGGTGAATGTGAAGAGTTTGTGAGTCCATTCAGTATTCTAACAACAGTAGGGTAGAAACTGTTTCGAAACCGGCTGGTGGGTGTGGTCAGGCTTCTGTACCTTCTCCCTGATAGTAGAGGTTGTAGAAAAGCATTGCCAGGATGGGATGGATCTTTGAGAATGCTGGCGGCCTTTCCTTCACACCGGGGCCTGGTAGATGGATTCTATAGATGAGAGGTTGGCCTTTGTGATTGTCCGGGCCGAGTTCACCATTCTCTGTAACCATCTCCGATCTTGAATGGTACAGTTGCCATACCAGGTAGTGATACACCCATTCCTGAAGAAGGGTTTATGCCCGAAACGTCGATTCTCCTGTTCCTTGGATGCTGCCTGACCTGCTGCGCTTTTCCAGCAACACATTTTCAGCAGTGATACACCCAGACAGATTGCACTCAATGGCGCGCCTATAAAAGTTGGCAATGATATTCACCATCATGCCAAATTTCCTCAGCTGCCTGAGGAAGAAGAGACATTGTTGGGCCTTTGTAACCAGTGCGTCCACATGAAGAGTCCAAGAAAGCTTGTTGTGGATGACCACTCCCAGGAGCTTGACATTCTCCACTTGTTCCACCTCTGTGCTGTTAATGTGTAGGGGGGCATGAGTAACATCCCACTGAAAGTCCCAACAGATCTGTTTTAGCCCAGCATGTGGCAATAAGAGTAATACTGGGACCAGTAGGGACACTTTTCCCTCTGAGACAGAAAGCCATTCATTCTCATACCCCAGTGTCTGAGCAGAACTGTGGGGCTGATATCTTCTAGTCAGACCGAAGGAGTGCTGCATCATCAAAGTAGTTTAAAAGAGACCTAAGAGGAAACTTCTTCATGCAGAAGGTGGTGCATGTATGAAATGAACTGCCAGAGGAAGTGGTGGAGGCTGGTACAATTACAACATTTAAAAGGCATCTGGATGGGTATATGAATAGGAAGGGTTTAGAGGGATATGGGCCAAATGCTGGCAAATGGGGACTAGATTAATTTGGAATATCTGGTCGGCATGGACAAGTTGGACTGAAGGGTTTGTTTCTGTGCTGTGTTTCTGTATGATTCTATGACCAAAGGGTCTGTTTCCAAGCTGTATGACCCTATCTACTGTCCTCTCAGCTGGGTAGAAAAAAATCTTGTGGTACTGTTTAAGAATGATGAGAGGAGGAACCTTTGATCTTCTAACTTCGCATTAATCCCTCAACCAATTGTATTAAAAGCAAACTCCTTACTTTATTGGGGAACTTCCCCGTGTGAAAATGAGCCACCATGTTTTTTTATAAAATAGCAGGGACTGCACTTCCACAAAATAGTTATTTAATTGAAGCTTTTTGAAAAAAGGGCACATTTTGTCAAAACTTTACATCCTACACTTATCAGGACAATTTACAAGAAAACCGATGTAAAAGGGGAACATTCTATACTGTTTGAGAAAAGAGTGCTGATTGGTTGGCAAGGTATGCTAATTCAAGAAGAAAACCAACATTTGTACTTGATGAGAGAAGAATGCTGATTGGTTGACAAGTGAGCTCCAATTGTTTTGGGGGAGAGAGGAACAGAGTTAATGTTTTGAGCCCAATGTAACTCCTCTTTTGGAACTGCTGATCTAAGACCATAAAACCATAGAAGCAGAAGTAGGCATTCTGCCCATTGTATCTACTCTGCCATTCTATCATGGCTGATATATCAAGGGAAGAGGATAACTAGGGAAAGAGTAGAGCCCATTTGGGACCAAGGAGATACTCTCTAGGTGGAGTGAGAGGACCTTGACAGAGTGTTGAACCAATGCTTCACATCTATCTTCCCCCAAGAGAATGAAGATGAAGGGGGAGAGACTGAGAGGTGCTTGAGCAAATTGACATTGAGAAGAAGAAGTATGGAGGTGCTGGCAGGCTTAATTTCCAGGTCCAGATGAATTGTGTCCCAGACTGCAGTGGGAAGCAAGGGAGGAGATTACAAGGGGACTGACCCAACTTGTTAATTCCTCTCTTTTCATGGAGGAGGTGCCAAAGGTCTTGAGAACAATTGAGGTGGTTCAAATATTTAAGTGTAGCGAGCAGCCAGAGAACTACAGATCTGTGAGTCTCACACCATTGGTAGGGGAATTATCAGAGAAAATTCTAAAGGATGGCATCTGTCTCCACTTGGGAGAGGCAAGGCTTGATCAGGGAGAGTCAGCTTGGCTTCATCACCAGAAGGTCATGCCCAACAAATTTGATTGAATTTTCTGAGGAGGCGACCAGGTGTGTAGATGAAGATGTAGTTTATATGGATTTCAGCAAAGTCTTTGTTAAGGTCCCACATAGACTTATCCAGAAGGCATAAATGCACGTGGGATATGGGGTAACTTGATAAACCCAATTCAAAATTAGCTCAGGTGGAGAAGACAGAGGTTGATGATGGAAGACTGCTTTAGTGACTACAAAAGCAGAATCCAGTGGTATATCACAGGGACCTGTGCTCTGTCTCCTCTCATTCACTGTTTATTTTAACTATAGATGACTGTGTAGGGTTTGGATTGGTAAGTTTTTTGGATAGTGCAAAGATTGATTGGATGGTTAACAGTGAAATTGAGTGTGGTGAGCTACAAGAAGATATAATGGGGATGGTCAAATGGGCAGATAACTGGGAGTTGGAATTTAACCCTGAAAAGTGAGACTTCAACCACTCTTTGTATAAAAAAAAATTGCTCCTCTTGTATTTTTTGAATATTTCTACTCTCACTTTAAAAATATACCCTCTAATCTTGAAATTCCGCACCCTAGGGAAAAGACACCTCTCATTTACCCTATCTATTCCCCTCATAATTTTATGAACTTCTATAAGGTAACCCCCTCAAACTCCTGTGTTCCAGTAAAAAAAAGTCTCAGGTTATCCAAACTCTCCTTACAACTCAAGCCCTCTATTCTCAGAAACATCCTGATATATCTTTTCTAAATCCTCTCCAGCTTAATAATATCCTTCTGATAACAGGGAGACAAGAACTGGACACAATGCTCCAGTTAGGGTCTCAGTTTGATGCCTCACCTGAAAGGTGGGACCCAGAGAAATGCAGAATTGGGGCTGAGATTTTGTATTCATGTTTCTGGAGTGGGATTTTCATGCCCAATCTTCTGACCAAGAGGCAAGGATGAGAGCACCTGAGCAATAGCTAGAAATTGGGCCATGGGTATGAGCCCATCGACCAATCAAGGAGCTGAGTTTAGAAAAGGCAAGCGCGATGCAAGACTTTAAGGAAAGAAAGTTCAGACATAGCCAATGACGCTGGTTAATTGTATAACAACACTTCAAACCAAACCATTACCTATGAAGCACTTAATAAGGTAATGTGTGGGACGTGTTGTCAAATTTTGCATTTCAATATATAAAAATTAAGGAAGTGAGCCAATAGAGGAAAAGAAAATCGCATCTGTGAAGAAATTATTTGCTTGGACATTTTCTTGGAGGCTTCACCACATGACCTTCTGCCTCCAACACTCTACCCTTGCTCCCCATAACCGGGGTCACCTGACTAGCCCTCTCCTCACCAACTGGGTGACATTTTTTTCCCTATTTGGGAAGTAGGCATTGCTGAGCAAGTCAGTACTTGTTGCCCATCCTTAATTGCCCTTTGAAGTGATTGGCTCTCTAGGCCATTTCAGAGGGCAGCAGATAGAGTCAAGTACATAGCTGTGGGTATGGAGTCCAGGCTGGGGAAGAGCAGCTGACCTCCTCCCCTAAAGAATGTCAGTCAACGAGATGGATTTGCATCGTAATTAACAGTGGTCGCCATTAGGCTGGATTTTATTTAATTCCAGTTGCACCATCTATCGCGGTGAGATTTGAACCACATTCCCAGGACATTTGCTTGGATTTTAAGATTGCTAACCCAGTGAATGTCGACCTTCCTGCTCCTCAGATGCTGCCTGACCTGCTGTGATTTTTCCAGCACCAAACTTGTCGATTCTGACTCTCCAGCATCTGCAGCCCTTACTTTCTCCCAGCCCAGAGATGTTACCATTACACTAACTCAGACTAACAGCCACCCCTCCAGATGTCCTTAAATGTCACCTTCATGTTATTAAGATTTTTCTGCTGAATTTCGCTCGCAAAAAACTAATCCTTGATTTCCAGAGATCCTAGATGACTTGACACCAGTAGATGAATGGGCCTCCTGTTTAATTAGACTGCACCATGATATCAGTTACCACAGTTAGCTCTATGGTGCCAGGTATAACTCAGCAACTTTCTATTCCTGGTCTCTGAGTTAGAGGTTTATGTGTTCAACTCACATTCAAGCCTTGATCACATTAATCAGTGCTCATTTTCCTGTAATGAGGGAGTGTTGAGCTTTTGATATACCTGTCTTCCAATTCAGATTTAAAACTCATGGCCTTTCTAACCCATACACATCAATGTAACATATCCCACAATACTATTCAGAGGATGAACTGAAGAGTTATCCCCAGCTTCCTGATGGCTAATACCCATCCCTTGATCAACATCACTGTAAAAGGTTTTGCAGATTATTATTATATTGCTGTGTGTGTGAGCTTGCCAGGTTACCTACATGAACTACATTTCAATAGTGTCTCATGACTAAAGAGCACTTTGGGAATTACTGTGATCATTCACTGACCTACATTTTCTCCTGGTCTACCAACAACTCAATTTCCAAACAAGTACTCATCCTCGCATTTGAATCAGTCACTGTCTTCTGCCTTCTCATTGTAACCACTTAATCCACCAGCACCTTACAGCTGATAATAGAGTCATAGTCATTGAGGTGTACAGCATGGAAACAGACCCTTCGGTCCAACCCATCCATGCCAACCAGGTATCCCAACCCAATCTAGTTCCACCTGCCAGCACCCGGCCCATATCCCTCCAAACCCTTCCTATTCATATATCCACCCAAATGCCTCTTAAATGTTGCAATTGTACCAGCCTCCACCACATCCTCTGGCAGCTCATTCCATACACGTACCACCCTCGGCGTGAAAAAGTTGCCCCTTAGGTCTCTTTTATATCTTTCCCCTCTCACCCTAAACCTATGCCTTCTAGTTCTGGACTCCCCGACACCAGGGAAAAGGCTTTGTCTATTTATCCTATCCATACCCCACATAATTTTGTAAACCTCTATACGGTCACCCCTCAGCCTCCAACGCTCCAGGGAAAACAGCCCCAGCCTATTCAGCCTCTCCCTATAGGTCAGATCCTCCAACCCTGGCAACATCCTTGTGAATCTTTTCTGAACCCTTTCAAGTTTCACAACATCTTTCCGATAGGAAGGAAACCGAATTGCATGCAATATTCCAACAGTGGCCTAATCAATGTCCTGTAGAGCCGCAACATGACCTCCCACCTCCTGTACTCCATACTCTGACCAATAAAGGAAAGCATACCAAACGCCTTCTTCACTATCCTATCTACACCTCTGGGACACCCGGACCAACCAACCCAACCACCCCATGGCTCAACACTTCAACTCCCCCTCCCAATCCACCAAGGACATGCAGGTCCTTGGACTCCTCCATCGCCAGACCATAGCAACACGATGGCTGGAGGAAGAGCGCCTCATCTTCCACCTAGGAACCCTCCAACTGCAAGGGATGAACTCAGATTTCTCCAGTTTCCTCATTTCCCCTCCCCCCACCTTGTCTCAGTCCCAACCCTCGAA
>NC_057716.1:98670937-98694314 GCF_004010195.1 Chiloscyllium plagiosum
CTTAAACAGTGGCACCACGTTAGCCAACCTCCAGTCTTCCAGCACCTCCCCTGTGACTATCAGTGATACAAATATCTCAGCAAGAGGCCCAGCAATCACTTCTCTAGCTTCCCACAGAGTTCTCGGGTACACCTGATCAGGTCCTGGGAATTTATCCACTTTTAACCGTTTCAAGACATCCAGCACTTCCTCCTCTGTAATCTGGACATTTTACAAGATGTCACCATCTAGTTCCCTACAGTCTATATCTTCCATATCCTTTTCCGCAGTAAATACTGATGCAAAATATTCATTTAGTATCTCCCCCATTTTCTGTAGCTCCACACAAAGGCCGCCTTGCTGATCTTGAGGGGCCCTATTCTCTCCCTAGTTACCCTTTTGTCCTTAATATATTTGTAAAAACCCTTTGGATTCTCCTTAATTTATCTAACCTGAACCAGATTAGGATACATCAGGCAATGGGATAATAAGTTAGATTTGTAAAGACAATGGAGAAGAGTTGCAGCAAAGGTTCATGTGGGAAAAGCAGAACGGAGAGTCAAAGTTACTGCCAAAATGGCAGGCGATGAAAATTTGGCCCAAACTGGGGAATTGGAGTTCGGTTCCGTAGACAGGCACTGAGGAAGGAGATGTGGGTTTGCTTCAGGACATGGCTGAAGAGCTTCAGGGCAGAGGAGATGACCTGAGGGATTGCAGTGAGAGAGAGACTCACTGAAATCTTTGTAGAGGGAGGAGGAGAACTTCTTCAAGGTAGGCATCCTTGGAAGAGGCTTCGCAGTAAGGTTCCAATCATCTGCAGTCCTCACTTTCTCCAGACTGGGGAAGGGCAGAATTGTTAGGAATGTTGGATTGGGAGCAGGAGTAAGCCAGTCAGCCCATTAGGTCTGCTCCACCATTCAATGATTGATTAGATAATCTTCAACAAGAGGAGGTGATGGCCTAGTGGTGTTATTGCTGGACCGTTAATCCAGAGACCTGGATCATGTTCTGGGAACTCGTATTTGAAGCCCCATGGCAGGTGGTGGAATTTGAATGCAATAAAAATCCAGAATTAGATGCCTAATGATTAGTACAAATCCATTGTCGATTGTTGGAAAAACCCACCTGGTTCACTAATGTTCTTCAAGGAAGGAAACTACCATCCTTACCTGCTCTGGCCACAGCAATGTGGTTGACTCTTAATTGCCGTCTTGATTGGTCCTAGCCAGTGACACCATCATCCTGTGAATGAATTGAAAAAAACTCCACTATTCTGCCTTTCCCCCATTATCCTCAATTCCCTTACTGATTAAAAATCTGTTTATTTCAGCCCTGAATTTATGTAATGCCCCAATCATGATAGTCCTCTGTGTTAGAGTTCCACAAAGTCGATACCAACCCACGCCCTCCCCACCCGGAGAAGAAATTCGTCCTTATTTCTCTCTGAAAATGGGGAGCCCCTTATTCTGGTCCTAGACTTTCCCTAAAGAGGGAAAAAATCTTTGCGCAACTTCCAGGGTTTGGGCCCAGTGCCAATGAAGAAAAATTAGATATTTCCAAGTCAGAATGATGTGGTTGTGGGGAGTTTACAAGCAGTGGTGTTCCTATGGACTTGTCTTTCTAAATGACAGAGATTGCAGATTTGGAAGATGTTGTTGGAGGAGTCATGGTGACTTACAGAAGTGTAGATGGTACGTACTGGTCCCACTGCAAGTTGGAGTTGGTGGGAGTGAATGAAATGCAGGAGTGTTTTGTTATAGATAACACTGAGCTTCTTGAATGCAGTTGCAATCATCCAAAATTATCCAGTGCGCACATAAAATTCCTCATGTTCAAGACTGAAAGGAAATTGATAACGCAATCATTATTGTGTGTTCCTCTTTTGTCAATCAAGGCTCACATTGATGATGTAGGGATAGAAAAACGCAGCCGCTGATTATTTGTGGCTTTTATTTTCAACTGACAAGCACATCTTGAGCAAATGTTTTGAACTCCAGAGAACAGGTAACCATGGAAACAGATTCTCAAGGTCTGAAGGAAGGAGTTACTGCAAGAGGAAGAGATTTATTTGTACAATATCGACACAAAAGCCCACTTACAGATGGAAGCCCACATTAACCTGAGATTTGAACCAATCCCTCTCTCTCTCTCAGTGCCAGATCGAAATCACGGACTCCGGGCTACCTCCAACTACCACAGGAAGGAATGAGGGACCCTGAGAGGGTACAGAGAAGATTTGGAATTATAGAGGCATTCAGCATGGAAATGGACCCTTGGTCCAACTGGTCCATGCTGACCAGGTATCCTTAACTGAGCTATTCTCAGTTTCCTATGTTTGACCTATATTCCTCTCAACCATTCCTAATCACGTAGCTGTCGAAATGCCTTTTAAATGTTGTAATTGTACCAGCCTCCACCACTTCCTCTGGCAGTTCATTCAAAACACGCACCCCTCCTCGATGTGAAACAGTTGCCCCTCAGCTCTATTTTACTGCTCCTCGGATGCTGCCTGAACTGCTGTGCTCTTCCAGCACCACTAATCCAGAATCTGGTTTCCAGCGTCTGCAGTCATTGTTTTTACCTAGTCTATTTTAAATCATTCCACCCCCACCTTAAACCTATATCCTCTCGGGTTGGACTTCCCCACCCTAGGGAAAAGATCCTGGCTATTCACCCTATCTATGCCTCTCATGATTTTATTAGCCTCTATTAGGTCACCCCTCAGCCTCCTTCACTCCATGGAAAAATATCCCAGCCTATCCAGCATCCCCTTATAACTCAAACCTTCGAGTCATGGTAACATCTTTACACCTTTTTTTCGAATCCTTTCTAATTTAATAACATCCTTCCTAAAGCAGGGTGACCGGGATTGTATGCAGTATTCCAAAAGTGGCCTCACCAATGTCTTGTGCAGCTGCTACATAATGTCTCAACTATACTCAACTTACCAGAATGATTCTGGGGATGAGAGAGCTGCAAGGGACATGACATACCCAGGCTGCTGTGAGAGGCAGAGGAGGAGATTGCAGGGTCTCTGGCATTAATTTTCAAATTCTCCATGACCACACCACTGGGGGATAGCTAACATGGTGCCGCTATACAAGATAGGTGCTAGGGATAAACTCCAGGGCAATTTGTTTACACAGAGGATGCTTAACATGTGGAATGAACTTCCAGAGGAAGTGGTGGATGCGGGTACAGTTACAAGGTTTAAAAAATGTTTGAGTAAGTAGATGAATAGGAAGTGTTTTGGAGGGATATGGGCCAAGTGCAAGTAGGTGGGACTAATTTCGTTTGGGATTATGGTTGGACCAGATGGTCTGTTTCCATGCTGTACGACTCGATGATTCTAACCTGAAACTGATGCCTACGGGGATGGTGAAAATGACCATTGCTTTCAAAGGCAAATTGAATGGGAGAAATACACTTCTAGGGCCATGAGGATAAAGCAGGGGAATGGGACTTACTGGGTTGCTGTACAGAGAGACAACATGGAAATCGAAGGGCTGAATCACCTCCTGCTGCTCTGTAATAACTTGATCTTTATGTCACACTTGTTTAGGATAGTAAACGACAGTGACGTGCTGGTGAAGGGCCACACTGGAGTTGGCACGTTAACAGGGTTTTTATCTCTCCAGGATTGATGCCAGACCTGCTGAGCTTTTCCAGTCTTTTCTTTTGTTTCCGAACAGGCAGCATCTTGCTTTTAAGCAACACTGGACCCTGATCCTCAACAGCAATCAGTGTTGATAAATCTGACCCTGTGCTCTGCAGGAAAACAAATTCTAACGTATCGGCAGCCCATTCTCCATCCCATCCCGTTTCAATTTCTACTGGAACATAGGAGGAGGGACTATTCAGCCCCCAAGCCTGCCCTACCATGTAATGAAGCCAAGACTGACTTCTACCTTAATGCAAACTATTTGGCTAAACTCCATGTTCCTGAATATCCTTGGCTGTCAAACGCAAGATGAAACAATTAAAATCTATCATTTATAATTGATATCACTGGATTGCTAGAAGCAAAAGCCTTGAGGAAGATCTAAGAAGTGACTGATTCAAAAGATTGTTTGACTGTGTGGAGTTGTTGAAGACAGAGAGTCATAGAAGGAACAGTCAGCACTACAGTCTGAGATGGTGACAAGGTGATGAGCTCACTAGGTTAGTAATCCAGAAGGTGCAGATTCTGTAAACCTGGGTTCAAATCCTACCATGGCAAATGGTGCAAATGTAATTCAATTAGCAACATCTACAATGTCAATCTGTAAACATTGATCCGATTTATTAATTTTATTCCAGGAAGGGAATTTGCTGGTTTCGCAGACAGATATATTATGGGTCTTAGCGTGTTTTGAGAAGATTTGTAGCTCAGGTTGAGGTTTTGGATATAGGTTTGCTCGCGGAGCTGCAAGGTTCATTTCCAGACGTTTCGTCACCCTACTGCTTAACATCTTCAGTGGGCCTCAGGTGAAGCACTGCTGAAAATTCCTGCTTTCTATTTATATGTTTGGGTTTCTTTGGGTTGGTGATGTCATTTTCTGTGGGGAAGTCACTTCCTGTTCCTTTTCTCAGGGGTGTTTGTTGGTAGAGTTCCGGTTGGAATGCCATGCTTCTAGGAATTCTCGTGTGTGTCTTTGTTTGGCTTGTCCTAGGATGGATGTGTTGTCCCAGTCAAAGTGGTGTCATTCCTCATCCCTTTTGTGAGGATACCAGTGAGAGAGGGTCATGTCGTTTTGTGGCTAGCTGGTGTTCATGCATCCTGATGGCTAGTTTTCTGCCTGTTTCTGAAGATTCAGATTCCTGACGACCATCAAAGACACTAAAATAGAAGAGGATGAAATAATGGCCTCGTTTGATGTAAAGGCCCTGTTTACATCAATCAACATTAACCTGGCCAAGGAAACACTGACTACACTATTAGAAGACCCAAAGAAACATACACCAAACACCACTAACTTCATCAACAAAGACAGTATCATCAAGGTAGTGGACCTATGCCTTACCACACCCTTCACCTACAGCAACAAAACCTACAGACAAACTAACGGAACACCCATGGGATCTCCAATATCAGGGTCCTGAGCAGAGGCAAGAGCTGAAAAATGTGTTGCTGGAAAAGCGCAGCAGGTCATTCAAGGAGCAGGAGAATCGACGTTTTGGGCATAAGCCCTTCTTAGCAGAGGCAGTAATGCAGAGACTTGAACAAACAGCTCTGCCAACCATCCAACCCAAACTTTGGGTTTGCTACGTGGATGACACCTTTGTCATCACTAAACAAAACAAATTAGAGGAAACCTTCAAGACCATCAATAATATCCTTACTGGCATAAAATTCACTAAAGAGGAGGAAAACAACAACAAATATTTCTAGATGTCACAGTAGAACGAACAGCCAATGGGGAACTTCAAACCAATGTCTGCAGGAAAACAACATATACAGACCAAATATTGAACTACAGAAGCAATCATCCCAACACCCACAAACGAAGCTGCATCAGAACATTATTTCAATGAGCCAACACACACTGCAGTACAGCGGAACTACACAGAGCAGAGGAAAATCACCTATACTATGCATTCAAAAAGAATGGGTACTCAATGAACACAGTCCGCTGATTTCTCAGCAATGAACCCAAACAAGCAGACAAAACACGTCCAGGAACCCTATCCAGTCGACATCAAAGACATCTTGGAAATGACTGCCAGACTACTCAGACCTCTTGGCATCATGGTAGCCCACAAACCCACCAACACACTAAAACAGCAGCTAATGAACTTGAAAGATCCTATACAGACAATGAGCAAAACTAATGTCATTTACAAAATACTGTGCAAGGAATGTAACAAACACTACATTGGACAAACAGGCAAAAAACTAGCCATCAGAATACATGAACATCAACTAGCCACAAAAAGACATGACCCACTCTCACTAGTATCCTCACATACAGATAAGGAAGGGCACCACTTCGACTGGGACAACACATCTATCCTAGGACAAGCCAAACAGAGACACACACGAGAATTCCTAGAAGCATGGCATTCCAACCGGAATTCTATCAACAAACACATCAAGTTAGACCCCACCTACCACCCCCTGAGAAAAGGAACAGGAAGTGACTTCACCATGGGAAATAGAATCACCACAGGAAATGACATCACCAACCCAATGAAACTCAAACATTTAACTAGAAAGCAGGAATTTTCAGCATTGCTTCGCCTGAGGCCCACTGAAGATGTTACCTAGTAGGGTAACGAAATGTCTAGAAATGAACCTTGCAGCTCAGCGAGCAAACCTACATCCAATATATTATGGATGACACTGAGGCTCAGTGGTTAGCACTGCTGCTTCACTGCACCAGGGACCTGGGTTCTATTCCAGCCTTGGCAACTCTCTGTGTGGAGCTTGTACATTCTCCGTGGCTTCTCTCCAGATGCTCCAGAATCCATCCACAGTGCAAAGATGTGCAGGTTAGGTGATTTGGCCATGCTAAATTGCCCGTAGTGTTCAGGGATGTGTAGATTAGTTGCATTAGCCATTGGAAATGTAGACCAATAGGGTAGGGGAATGAGTCTGGGTGGGATGGTCTTCGGAGGGTCGGTGTGGACTTGCTGGGCTGAATGGCCTGTTTCCACATTGTAGGGATTCTATGATTAAAGGCAAAAAAAAAAACTTCAGAGGCTAGAAAGCTGAAGCAAGGACTGAAATTGCTGCAGAAACTCAGCAAGTCTGTGGAGAGAGACACAGAGTTAGCGTCTCAAGGTTTGTGTGCCTCTTGAAAGACTGCTTTTGAATCAGTCAATTTCCATCCAGATTGTTTTGCTTCTTTGGACTTAACACAATCCAATCCTTTTCAGAGTTATACCGGACTTGAAACGTTAATGGTTACTCTCTCTCCACAGAGCTGCTGAGTTTCTTCAACATGAGGCTTATACTTAACTGGCCTTAGTTATGTTCTAGTAACTCACTCAGTTCAAGGGCAGTAAGGGTAGGCAACAAATGTTTTATTGATTTGATTTGATTTATTATTGTCACAAGAACCGATGTACAGTGAAAGATTTTAGGTGACAGTGAGCACTGCAGATGCTGGAGATTGGAGTCGAGAATGCGGTGCTGGAAATGGACAATATGTCCGCAGCAACCGGGGAGCAGGAGAATCGATGCATTCCTGATGAAGGGCTCTTGCCTGAAACGTCGATTCTCCTGCTCCCCGGATGCTGCCTGACCTGCTGTGCTTTTCCAGCACCACACTCTCGACAGAGAAAGTTTTGTTTTGCGTGCAGTGCAGGCAGCCCACACCATGCAAAGCGCATTATGGTAATAGGACAGAACGAGGAATACAATGTTACGGCTACAGAGAAGCAGAGAGTGAGATCAACATTAAATTTAAAATTTGGGAGGTGCATTCAGCAGCCTGATACCAGGGCTGGCTCAGTGGCTCAGTGGTTAGCACTGATGCTTCACAGCGCCAAGGACCTGGGTTTGATTTCAACCTCTGGTCATTGTCTGTGTGGAGTTTACATCTCCCTGAGCTTGTGTGGGTTTCCTTTAGGTGCTCTGGTTTCCTCTCACAGTCCAAAGATGTGCAGGTTAGCCACGGGAAGTACAGGGTTACAGGGATGGGGTGGGTCTAGGTGGGATGCTCTTTGGAGGGTCAGTGTGGACACAATGGGTCAAATGGCTTGCTTCCATACTGTAGGGATTCTATGAACAGCAGGCAAGAAGCTGTTTTTGAATCTGCTGATACATGTCAGCTTTTGTATCTACTACCTGATAGAAGAGGTTGGAAGAGATTATAACTGGGGTGGTAGGGGTCTCTGATAGTTTTGGCTGCCTTTCAAGGCAGCAGGAAGTGTAGCTGGTGTCGATGGACGGTGGAGGGGTGGGGGGGGGGGGGGGGGAGTTGGCTTGTGTGTTGGACTGGGCTGTGTCCACCACTCCCTGTAGTTTCTTACGATCCTGAGCAGAGCAGTTGCCGGACCAAGCTGTGATGAATCCAAATTGAATGCTTTCTATGGTGCATCTGTAAAGGTTGGCGAGAGCGTTCACATTCTGTGAAAGATTAAGAAGGTTATAGCACCCCCTAATTGCTTTTATTCTGAGGCAAAGGTAAATGAGATAAATGTTAAAAACATTTTAAAGGAAAAGGGAATGAGGTGGAAACATTTTCAGGGGTTGGGGAATGCCGGCATTTCGAGTCAAGGTGGCTTCCTTCATTTTCTAAGAGTGATGAGGTGGGAGGAAATTGCAGAGAAAGGCAATGGACAAGGGAATGGAGTGATGGGAAGCTGTGGCCAAATAACCCAGGACCTGAACAGATAGGCCCCAAACCAGCAGCCAGGTTCAGCGGGACTTTCAGGACAGGTCAAGGACAAAATATCGGACCAACGGAAAAGGCAGGCAAGGATAAGCCCGGACGTGCCTTGGAAAGTGAGGCTGGCATGTGAATTGGAGCATGGCGAGCAGACTCACTGGCAACCTGGCACCAAACGGTGACCATGTACAGAGAGGGGGACGTGTCCCTGACACATCGGAGGATGGACACCAAGCGTAGCTCCAGCATCACCCACACATTACATCGGGGGATTCCATTGAATGTCATGACCTTGACCTGGAAGATGGGTTGGCTCAAGGCCAGAGAACATTCTGGAAGGATGCAGCAGGGAGGGATAAGGAGGGACACCTGAATTGAATTGAAATGAATTTATTGTCACGTGTACCGAGCCATAGTGAAAAGCTCTGTCTTGCGAGCAATACAGGCAGATGACAGAGTTAAGTAGCATAGATACAGCCATTCCATCAGTGAAGACGTGACCTGGCCCCCAGCAATGGATCTCCAAATACTCGGAGAGAGAGAGAGAAAGAGAGAGAGAGAGGGAAAGCGAGAGAGAGAGAGAGAGAGAGAGAGAGGGAAAGTGAGAGAGAGAGAGAGAAAGAGAGAGAAGGAAAGAGAGTTGGGGGAGAGGGAGAGAGTATGATTACTGTAACATCTTTGCTGTATGAATTTTGGTGTCATCTGCAAACTTATTAACTGTACCTCTTACAAAGACAAATGTAAAGCTGAAATTGTAAGGGAATTACTCAAAACACAAGTGTGTAAGAGAAACCAACAAGTGCAGTAGAGGTAGAAAAACTTAAATTAGAATTGAGGAAAATTGAGTTACAAGACAAAGAGAGAGAGGGAGAGGAAAGAGAGAGCGCATGAGGAGGGGAGAGGGAGCAGGGAGAGAGAGCACGAGGGGGGGAGGGGGAGAGAGAGAGTGAGAGGGAGGGAGAGCGAGAGGGGATGAGAGAGAGAGTGAGAGAAAGAGAGAGAGAGAGAGTGAAAGATGATCAAGTATGAGGTGAAGAGCTGACTCCATAGCCTGGCCAAGTTGAACAGCACAGGTAAGTCCTGGTTGTAGCCTGGTAGTTAGCAATAGTTCAGATAGGGGTTGCCACAAAGACCTCATGTTGCAGTTGATAGAGTAATTCATGTAAGAAGTTCTACCACAAAAGAACAGGCTTTAAATAACATTTGGACATACAATCCCTTTCGTCTCTGTAGTATATTTTATGAGGAAAATTGCATTGAATTGTGAATCGTCTCTGATCCTTTTGTCTGATTCACAAGTGTAGTATCTGAGTAATGCAGGTTGATGTAGAAGCTGGTCAAGGGAATCCAACACACAGACAACAAAACGAAGATGAGCATTTTAAATTCCTGGCACTAATGGGCCCAGGGTCAATGAAGATGGGTGACTCAGAGAGTAATTTCTACACTTTCAAAATCAAGTGCCTTTGTGATGGGTAATGCCCAGTCACAACCTCGAATCAGGAATGATAGACACAGCACCTATAATGTATGCCCATTATCCTCTACAAATGCTCACAGGGTGAAATGATGATTTGGAGATGCCGGTGTTGGACTGGGGTTTACAAAGCTAAAAATCACACAACACCAGGTTATAGTCCAACAGGTTTAATTGGAAGCACTAGCTTTCGGAGCACCGCTCCTTCATCAGGTGAGTGTGGAGTACACAATTGTAAGACACAGAATTTACAGCAAAAGTTTACAGTGTGATGGAACTGAAATTATACATTGAAAAATACCTTGATTGTTTGTTGAGTCTTTCATCCTTTCGAATACCATGATAGTTTCACTTCTTTCATCTGTAAATCACAAAAAGTTTTTTAAAAGTTACATTCTCAGGTAACAATTGGTGTTAGCTAGATAATATGTTGAAGGTGTTAGCCCCCATGTTCTCTATCTGTGCCATAATGTTTAGACTGATTCTAATCTAAAAAGTGAGTTAACAGAGTCTTACATGAATTCATGCAGTTTTTGAGCAAAGTACAAAGTAATTTTGCAAGTACAAATTCACCCACAAACGTATATGTTTGTGTGTGTGTCTGTGTGTGTGTCTGGGGTGGGGGAGTTGTGTGTGAGAGAGAGTGTATATGTGTGTGTATGTGAGTGTAGAGTGTTCTAAGTCTGTGGATGCATGTGTGAGCGTGGGAGTGTGTGTCTGTAGGGGTGTGTGTGAGTGACTGTGTGTATGTGTGTCTGTGTGTATGTGTGTGTATGAGAGTGCCTGTGTGTGTGTGTGTATAGTGCAATGGTGGTCACCTGTAATGTGACATGAACCCAAGGTCCTGGTTGAGGCCTTCCCTATAGGTATGGAACTTAGCTATTAGCCTCTGCTACTTTTCACTACTCCCTGTCCTGAAGGCCGCCTTGGAGGATGGTCACCCGAAGGTCCGAGGTCGAATGTCCTGGATCGCTGAAGTGTTCCCCAACTGGGAGGGAATGCTCCTGTCTGCTGATTGTTGTGCGGTGCCCATTCATCCGTTGTAGTAGCCTCTGCTCGGTTTCCCCAATGTACCATGCCTCTGGGCATCCTTGCCTGCAACGTATAAGATAGACTACGTTGGTGAGTCACATGAGTACCTGCCATGTACATGGTGGGAGGTGTGCCCACGTGTAATGGTGGTATCCATGTCCACAATCTGACACGTCTTGCAGCGTCTACTGTGACTGGGTTGTATGGAGTTGTCCTGAAAGCCGGGCAGCTTGCTACGAGCAATGATCTGTTTGAGGTTTGGCGGTTGTTAAAAGGCGAGCAGTGGAGGTGTGGGGAAGGTCTTGGCGAGGTGGTCATCCTCATCCATGATGGACACCTCAGCACCACACTCTACCGCAAACCCACAGACAACCTCACAATGCTACACTTCTCCAGCTTCCACCCAAAACGTATTAAAACAGCCATCCCCTATGGACAAACCCTATGCATACACCGGATCTGTTCAGATGAGGAGGAACGTGACAGACACCTGGAAGTACTCAGGGATGCCCTCATAAGAATAGGGTATGATGCTCAACTCATCAACCGCCAGTTTCGACGTGCCACAGCAAGGAACCGTAATGACTTCCTCGGGAGATGGACACGTGCTGCAACCGACAGGGTACCCTTCGTTGTTCAGCACTTCCCAGGAGCTGAAAAACTACGCCATGTTCTTTGTGACCTACAATACATAAAGATTCACAATCCTCTGAGAAAAGAATCCCTCTTTATGTCTGTCGTAAAGACACAACCCCTTCTTCTGAGATTCTGCTTTCTGGTCCTAAACTCTCCCACACAGGGAGACAACCTTACCCCATCTTCACTGTCAAATACCCGACAAATCTTTCATCTTTCAATAAGGTATTCGCTCACTTTTTTAAATTGCAGTGAGGACAAGCCCAACCCACACAATCTCTCTTCATAAGAAAAGTCTCTTATACCTGGCATCAGCCTCATCAACCTTCTCTGGACTGCAGAGGGTGGTACGGGTGTAGAATGAGCTGCCAGAGGAAGTGGTGGAGGCTGGTACAATTGCAACATTTAAAAGGCATTTGGATGGATATATGAATAGCAAAGGTTTGGAGGGATATGGGCTGGATGCTGGCAGGTGGGACTAGATTAGGTTGGGATATCTGGTCTGCATAAACAAATTGGACTGAAGGGTCTGTTTCCATGCTGTACACCACTATTACTCTATGACTCTACACTTCCAATGTCAGCACATCTGTTCTTAGATAAGAGGCCCAAAGTGGTTCACAGCATTTCAGCTGTGGTTTGATATAGTCTTACCGAAACCTTCCGACTTTCATACTCCATTCCCTTTGAAGTAAAGACCAACAGTCTATTTGCCTCCCCTGTCCTATGCTGATCCTGGATGTTAGCTTTTTGGCTTTATGCATGAGAACTCCCAAATCCTTCTGTGTGCTGTAGCTTTCTAAGGTCATTCCCCATTTAAGTAATATCCAGCTCCTCGATTCTTCCAGCCAAAGTGCATCACCTCACATTTTCCCATGTTATATTTCATCTGCCAGCATTTTGCCCACTCTCTTAACCTGCCTATATCCCTCTGTAGATTCTTTGTGTCATACTCACCCTTTGCCTTCTCACCTAATCTTGTTTCATCCTCAAGCTTCGAACTTTGAAACCATGGCATTTTATTTTATTCTCTAATGGGATGTTAGCATCACTGGAAAGACCAGCATTTGCTGCCCCTCCCTAATTGCCCTTGAACCAAGTGCCAGACTATTTCAGGGGTCAGTTAAGAGTCAACCACATTGATGTGGGTCTGAACACTGATGTAGGCCAGAACAGATAAGGATGGCCGATTTCCTTCCCTAAAGGAAATTAATGAACCCGACGGGTTTTCACCACGATCAACTTTAGTGGCCACCATTACTCAGAAGAGCTGTAAACTCCAGAGTTTGTTTTATTAAAATGCAATTTAAAATCGCACCAGTTTCCCTTAAGCATCAATTCCTCAAAGCAACATTGCAAAGTTCAATACAGAACTGTCTGCTCCACATTCCATTAAAGGTGTTATGTGAATGCAATTTGCTGTATTTTTGATCTTATTGAATAACAGCTGAAAACATGTTGCTGGAAAAGCGCAGCAGGTCAGGCAGCATCCAAGGACCAGGAGAATCGACGTTTCGGGCAAAAGCCCTTCTTCAGGATAACAGAACAATAACAAGCTTGCTGCATAGCCTATTCCCACTCTCCAATGATTACAACATGTGAGACTATAGCCTGTTTAGCTAGTTTACACACCTGACGCTCCTGTATGCCAGGACTAGGGAATTTACCAAACTGAGACTAAGTGTTGAGTACAGAGATGGTCATAGAAGTCACCTTGAGCCGTACATGTTGTTCTAGAAACAGCTGCTTCCTATAACAACCTGACAGCTGATCACCTGTCTTCCATCTCAGCTGGAGAGCTCAGTGTGAGTGAGCAGAAAATAGCTGAGACTTCGAGTTGTGTTTCCAGCTTTCCTTACGGTCAATGAGCTTACAAAGAAAGAACAAGCAAATGTGTATCGAAATAACACTGTTTACAACCTCAGCAAATTCAAACCTCCTAACAGCAAGAGAAGCCCCTTTAAATGCAGTTTCTGCAGTAAAGTGGGGGAAATGGAAGCGAAGAGTGCGGTGCTGGAAAAGCGCTGCCGGTCAGGCAGCATCTGAAGAGCAGGAAAATTGATGTTTCAGGCAAAAGCTCTTAACGTCAATTTTTCTGCTCCTCGGATGCAGCCTGACTTTTCCGGCACCGCACTCTTGGCTCTATTCTCCAGCATCTGCAGTCCTCACTTTTGCCTGGGGGAAATGGAAGTCAATTTGTCTACAGCAAGATTCCAGAACCACTAAAAAGGTTGTGCTAATGACCAGATAACATATTATTGGGAAATAAGAACTGAAAATGTTGGAATTACTCAATATTCGATGCTGCATCCTTGAAGAGAGAAACAAGTAACATTTCAAATCTGTGACCTGCCTCTGGAGTTCAGCAAAGTTATTTTTGTTTTGATTCACTTGTGGGATGTGGGTGTCATTGGCAGGACCAGTATTTATTGCCTGTCCCTTGAGAAAGTAGTGGTGAGCTGCCTTCTTGAACCGCTGCAGTGTATTTGCTATAGTTAGACCCAGAAGGGAGGGACTTAGGGAAGGGCTTCTAGGATTTTGACCCAGTGACACTGAAGGAACAGCTTTATACTTCCAAGTCAGGATGGTGAGTGGTTTGGAGGGGAACTTACAGGGGGCGGCATTCCCAAGAATTTTCTGCTCTTGCCTTTCTAAATGGAATTGGGTATGGAGGTGATGGCCTGGTGGTATTGTCACTAGACTATCAACCCAGAGACCCAAATAATATCGAGGGATGTAGGTTCAGATCCCACCATGACTGATGGTAGAATTTGAATTCAATTTTTTAAACAAATCTGGATTTTAGAACCTACTGATGACCATGAATCCATTGTTGATTGTCAGGAAAAAAAACAACTGGTTCATTCATGTCCTGTAGGGAAGGAAACTGCCATCCTTACCCGGTCTGGCCTATATGTGACTCCACACCCACAGCAATGTGATTAGGTTAAATTACCTACAGTGTGAAAACAGGCCACTTGGCCCAACAAATCCTCACCGACCCTCTGAAGAGTAACTCACCCAGACTCATTCCCCTACCCTATATTTACCCCTTACTAATGCACCTAACACTATGGGCAATTTAACATGGCCAGTTCACCTTTAGACTGTGGGAGGAAATCAGAGTACCCAGAGGAAACCCACGCAGACACGGGAAGAATGTGCAAACTCCACATAGACAGTCGCCCGAAGCAGGAATCGAACCCGGTACATGACACTGAGGCAGCAGTGCTTAATATTGAGTCATCATGCTGCCCTATGTGGTTGACACAACTTCTTAAAAATATTTTCATTGAAAAGTGTTTTCTTTAGAAAATAATAAAATTACAAAAATATGAAAATATAACATTATAACAACAAAAACAACAACAATAAACAATAAACCAACTTTACTACTCTACAAAAGAACTCACAACTACACATATTACATATCATTAAATAAATAAGTAAATAAATAACGCCGCGCAGCATAATAAGACCTTAGCTCTCAATCTCCGAGAGCATCAATTATTAAACCCACGTTTGCTCGAAATTCTTCCTCTCAGGACAACAGGCTTATTAAACCAAACCACTATGGCTGGACAAAAGCCCTAATTAAAATGGCGGACGGATCTGCTTTTAAATAATTCAAAAATGGCTGCCGTGCCTTATAAAAATTGTCAATTTTCTGGTGCACCATGTGTGTAAGAAAGTCCAAAGGAATGTGTCCCATAATTAACTTATGCCACCCTGACAGACCCAGGGGGTTCTCAGACACCCAGCACATAAGAATGTTCTTCCTCACACAAAAAGTGAGGATGCTAAAAAGCTTTCTCCCATGTATATCTAAGGGAGATAAATTCAGCAAACCCAGGAGCAGAGAAACCGGGTCCACCTTGACTTCGGTCCCCAAGACCCTCTCTATTATTCCTGCCGCAGCGTTCCAGTATGGGCGGAGCCTGTGGCAGGACCACAGACAGTGAGTGAGGGGACCTGCATTTATTTTACATTTGGGGCACATTAAAGACGCACCCTGCTTAAATTTCGCAAGACGATCTGGGGCCAGATGAGCCCTATGAAGAATCTTTAACTGGATAGCACGGGTCCTATTACATATTGAAACCTTCCTCACATTGTCACAAATGCCCTCCCAAGTTTCCGGAGTGATCTCCCCCCCTAACTAATGCGAGGGGTAATCGGTCGATGTCACCCAAGGAACCTCCCCACAACAAAATGATAGAGAGTACTCACTGAAGCAGAGGTCTTAGCCTGAAGCACCCTCTTTTCCAAATCAGACTATAACACTGAGTCAGAAGTGTAATCTCTTTTCGGATAAAATCTCTGATCTGAAAAAAACGGAAGAGGTCCCTGCTCAATAATTCATACATACGAGTTATTTGATCAAATGACATTAACGTTCCGTCTTCAAACAGGTCACCCAAACAACAGACTTCCCTATCCACCCAGGAATTAAACCCAGGATCCATTGTCTCTGGCCGGAATCCTGGTATACCAACTATGGGAGTAGGAAAAAATGTTTTAGACATATTACCCTCCATCTGTCTCATTGCCCTCCAGGCTTTAACAGTATTAATAACCTTTGGATTGTGGCAATGTTCAGCAACTATCCTCATTTTGTCCAGAAACAGCGGATTAATAAGAGAGCACTTTGCCTGGGAGTCCTTCCATATCGACTCCGAGTCGTCGCAGACCCAATCACTCACAAAAGATAAAAGCTCAATTAATATTTTCTGACATCCAGTAGATCCACTCCGCCCAACCCCTGGGGCATTCGCAATTTGGTAAGCTTGAGAAGAGACTGCCTATGGTGCCAAATACAAGAACTAAACCAACCATTTAATTTCTGAAAGGTTTGTCCGGGAACAAGCAGGGGAAGCATCCACCGAGGGTAGAATAAGCGAGGAAGAACATACATTTCAAAAAAAGCAACTCGACCTAGCCATGATATTGGAAGGGCCCCGCCCCCACCTTTGAAGGTGTTGTTTAATCTTGTCAAACAAATGAACAAAATTATCCTTGAATAACCGATGAAAACTAGGGCTAACAGAAAGGCCCAAATAAAGAAAGCTTCCCTGTGGCCACTTAAAGGGGAACCCACCTTCAACTTCCGGTATTCCCCTAAGACTTCCTGTAGGCATAGCCTCCGATTTTGAAAAATTGATCTTCTAGCCTGAGAAAAAGCCAAATGAATTAATACATCAACTGGGGCACCAAAACCGCCAAGTTTGAAAGAAAAATGAGAACATTGTCCTCATATAATGTGATCTTATGCACCTTCAGCTCTATTTTTGGGGCAGCTATATTAGGGTCCCCACTAATGGCCTCTGCCAGTGGCTCAGTCACCAATGTGAAGAGCAAAGGTGAAAGGGGACAGCCTTGCAGACTGCCCCTGCCAATGTTAAAATTATCAGACCTTATACCAACGGTGAGAACTGCCGCCAGAGGATCACTGTAAAGGACCCTTACCCATCTAGTAAACACCTCACCCAGGCCAAACCGCTCCAGGGTATAGAAAAGATACGGCCATTCCACCCGGTCAAATGCCTTCTCCCAGTCCAAGAAACCACTTGAACCGACCATTGCTGGCACACCTCAGTCATGTTAAGCAGTCTCCTAAAATTATTAGAGGATCTGCGACCCTTTATAAAGCCCGTCTGATCCTCCTTAACATTAGAGGGCAACACCCTTTCCAACCTCAATGCCAGAGTCTTCAATAAAAGTTTAAAATCAGAGATTAAAAGCAAGATGGGCTCTGTAAGAAGCACAGTCTTCCGGGACCTTCCCTCTCTCGAGGATAAGAGAGACATTCGCCTCTCTCAAGGATGGCGGAAGGCAATCCCTACCATATAACAGTTATACATGTCTAGCATCGGTCCTGACAGTATGTTTATAAATTCTTTATAAAACTCACTTGGAAGACCATCAGTGCCTTTCCACTTTGAAGTTGCCTCACTGCCTCTTGTACCTCTTGGGCTGTTAACGGAGGACTCAGGAGAGATATGCCTGTTCAGCAGACACACCAAGAAGATCCACATTCCTAAAAAAAGACTTTATCTTATCCCATCTGTCATCACTGCATTCAGACTGGTAAAGGTCAGAGCAAAAGCTCCAAAACACCTTACTGATCTTTTTAGCATCGTAAGAAAGAGTCCCATTCCCTTCCCTAATAGAAGCAATAGACTAGGAGGCATTCTTGTTCCTGATCAAATATGCCAAGTATTTACCCGGCCTATCACCATGTGCAAACAGCCTCTGCTTTACAAAGGAAACTTCCTTCCTTGCTGTATGCATTAGCATGGGGTTTGAGATGGATCGGAGAGCTGTGATCCGCTGCAGCTTAGTCACTGATGGTCTACTGTAATATGTCATCTCAGCTGCCTTCAGTCGTGTCTCAAGCAGACGCTGCTGCTCTCCCTTCTGTCAATTCTGGCTGACAGAGTATGAGATAATTATCTCTAGCATAGGCCTTAGCAGTCTCCCAAAGAATGGACAGATTACCAGCTGTACTTGGGTTGGTAGCCAAAAAAGCTTCAAATTCGCTCGAAGTATTGTACAAACTTGCTATCCTTGAGGATGAGGGGATCCATGTGCCAATACCGTGAGCCCATTACATCACCCTTAACCTTAACCATTAAATACACCATGGCATGATCAGAGATGGCAGTACTCCCAATCGAACAGGATATCAGAGCTTAAAAATGTGTTGCTGGAAAAGCGCAGCAGGTCAGGCAGCATCAAAGGAGAAGGAGAATCGACGTTTCGGGCATTCCTGAAGAAGGGCTTATGCCCGAAACGTCGATTCCCCTGTTCCTTTGATGCTGCCTGACCTGCTGCGCTTTTCCAGCAACACATTTTTAAGCTCTGATCTCCATCATCTGCAGTCCTCACTTTCTCTGGACAGGGTATCACCAAATCTAAAAAATCCATTGGAGTTAGGAAATAATTAATCCTTGTGTGGTATTTATGAGGATCGGAAAATAATGTAAAATCTCTGCCCATAGGCTGCAAATGTCTCCAAATGTCCACCAACCCCAGTTCCACACATAGATCACCCAACTGCTTAGATTGTGAAGAAAGCTTTGTGGGGCCTATGGGCATTCTATCCAGCACAGGATCCATTAGGCAATTAAAGTCCCCTGCTTTTAATAATATGCTGAGACGCCAAGGCCATCAGCTTAGATAGTGTATCAGTCAGAAATTTAAGAGGGTGGGTCAGAGAACAATGGACACTCAAAATACCATGTTACTCGCCATTTATTAGGGCCTTAAGAATAACAAACTGACCATATCCATCTTTAACGCAATCTATTAAATTAAATGGGGGCCCTTCTGAACGAATATTACCATTCCCTTGCTCCTAGTACTAAAAGAGAGAAAAAAAACACCCGATCAAACCCGCCCTGCTGTAAATTCAAGTGTTCCTTGTCATTAAGATGAGTCTCCTATAACAGGGCAACATTCACCCTCTCCTTTCTAAGGCTTGACAACACATTTTTTTCTTTTAACTGGTGAATGAATCCCTCTGATATTCCTCATGCACCATTTAAGAACACTGCTAACCATGATCCTTTACAATCACCTCTGACCTGCCAAGAGGAAGAATTTGTCTTACAACATGCTGAGCAAACTCAAAAGGAGGCTCATAGAGTCTACTTACAAAAAAACCAAGAAAAAACTAACTACAGAACACTTAATGAGGGACTCTGCCCCCTGCCCACAGAGAACGCTTACATTTCCCACACACACCTCCACCCCCCACCCCCCCTTCCAGCTCGAGCTGCACCCCAAGCCCAAGCAATGGAAGAAACCAAATAAAGAACCTTGAAAGCACAAAGGTAGAACAAAAACAGGGAGCACTCTGCCCACCCCCACATTATACCTCCAACCACTCCAGCTTGGACAGAAAAAAAACCCACCAACAGCAACTTATTTGGGAAAAGAGTGAAAGTATAAAAAAAAGCAAGACAAAAAAACCCAGACACTATTGCCCATGTCTATAAATACATCTACATTATTTTAAAGTGTTCAGGAAGTTTTTGACTTGCTCCAAGGAATGAATCGGCTGCACAGTCTCCTCTTAAGTAATATGCAGTACTGCTGGGTATCTCATTGAATATTGAATACCGAGGTCCTTTAACCTTCTCTTAACCTCATCAAACGATTTCCTTATACAGATCACTGCCACAGAAAAGTCCTGGAAAAACATTATGTTAGTTCCATAATAGGTGAGAGCCTGTGGATCTCTCCCCAACCTTCTAGAAGTTTCCATGACTTCTCTGCTTGTCCCTGTAGCGTTTGAAATCCTATCAGAACCAGGCGGGGGTGCTGACCCTGACCGGATCTGCACACCGCAACCCGGTGAGCTCTGTCAACTTTCACCCAGTCCGCCAAGAAATTGTGGCAACCGGTCTTCAAAATATGGCTGCCTACCTTCTACTCCTTCTGGGACATCAACGACCCGGATATGTTTCCTCCTACCTTTATTTTCCAGGCCATCGACTTGCTCAGTCAAGGCCTGAACCTGGTTCTCAAGGGCCTGGACCTGCCCCACCGAGGACTCAACCTCGGTCTCCGATGCTGCGGTCCGCCACTCAATCTCTTCAACTCGCTTCCCGAGCCCTTCCAACTCCTTCCCGTGCTTTTGCAGTGGGTTGAGATGGGGTCCAGTTGATTCCAAGTCTCTTCCCCTATCTCCTGGGTCAGCTGTCAGATTCCTCCGAGTTCATCCACGATGTTCTGCTGCACAGACATTTCCATCACCGCTGCCGAGGGAGCTGAGCTACTTCCCCAGTTGCAGTCTCGGGCCTGCCCGATGTTTTTGAGTGTCCTGAGTGTTGAGGCTTGGCCGTTTGCTTCCCCTTAGCCATTCTCACACGCTCGATAAAGGATTTAAACAGTTGTTTTACTGTTTAACAATAGTTCTTTTCCAAAAAAACTAAGGTGGAGGCGGGGTGAAAACATATTACTACCTTGGGTTGGGGTGCAGAGCTCAGAAAGGCTGGTCTATTCAGATTGCCGCCATCTTGAATCCCCTCATGTGGTTGACTCTTAACTGTCCTGTGGACAAAAATTGCTGGCCTAACCAACGACGTCCTCATCCTGTGAATAAATAAAAACAAAGTACTGGGACGACACTCCTTGGAATTTAGAATGAGAGGTAATCTTGTTGAACTCTAAGGTTTTGAAGGGGCTTGATAGAATGGATGCTGAAACCATGTTTCCACTCATGGGGGATTCTAGAACTGGGAGTGATGGCATTGTTTAAAGATAAGGGATCTACAATTCCAGACACATGTTCACCGTGAGGGGTGGAGCATGCTTGAAAGTCTAAATGGTCTCCTCTTGCTCCTATTTCTTTTGATCTTATCAGTGTGTCAGACAGTGAAGCTGATGGGAGGCAAGAAATAGAGGCAGTGTAGTGCTGGAAAAGCACAGCAGATCAGGCAGCATCCGAGGAGCAGGAAAATCGACGTTTTGGGCAAAAGCCCTTCATCAGGAAACTTTTGCCCGAAACGTCGATTTTCCTGCTCTTCGGATGCTGCCTGACCTGCTGTGCTTTTCCAGCACAACACTCTAATCTTGAGTCTCATCTCCAACATCTGCAGTCCTCACTTTTGCCAAGAAACAGAGGCATTCTGGGTCAAGTTCGGTCTGCAGATTCCCTGAAGGAAGTTATATTGTGAACTGAAGGCTTTACAGCAGTAAGGTCAGGAAGCAGGCTGCACAATGAGAAATGTGGAAAGCCCTTCATGTTAATGCACTCTATGGGTCCTAGCCAAAAACCACATCGCCGTGGAATTGCCAATACACAGAGGAAAAAGCTCTGTCCACGCTACAACTCTTTCCTGCTTTACATTTCTGCATTCTCTTTGAGGATATGGGGTAGGCCATTCAGGACTGAGCTAAGGAGAATTTTCTTTACTGGACAGTGTGAAATTCTCTGTCACAGAATCGGTTGAGGCCAAAATATTGAATGTTTTCAAGGAATTGGATATAGCTCTCAGGGCTAAAGGGTTTAAAGGGTGTGGCGAGTAAGGGGGAACAAGGGACTAAGTTGGATGATCAGCAGTTTGAGGGTGGCACGGTGGCTCAGAGGTTTGCACTGTTATCTCGCAGCACCAGGGACATGGGTTCAATTCCAGCCTCGGGCAACTGTCTATGTGGAGTTTGTACATTCTCCCCGTGTCTGCGTGGGTTTCCTCTGGGTGCTCCGGTTTCCTCCTGTAGATGTGTATGTTAGGTGGATTGGCCATGCTAAATTGCTCCTGGAGTCCAGGGATGTGCAAGTTAGGTGGATTAGTCACGGGAAATGCAGGGATAAGCGGGGGAGGTGTGAATGGATGGGGTACTCTTCGGAGAGTTGGTGTGGACTCAATAGACTGAATGGATTGCTTCTATGATGATCCAATGATCAAATTGAATGATGGAGCGGGTTGAAATGGCCTTCTCCTGCTCCTATCTTCCATGTTTCTATGGTTACAAAGATGTACAGGAAAAAAAACACAAAGAAATAGTGGACAAGGCCAGAAGAACAAGAGAATTTTTCTAGTAAGTGAAGACAAACGGAGTTTTTCAGGTTTGTTTTCCAAAGAGACGGATCAGAGTTTCTCATCCTCACCACAAAGATTATTGGAAGATGTATAAGATATGGACAATGAATGTAGGAACAGAGGAATACGGGCAGATAGGAGCTGGAACAGGCAGCATTGTTTCACCGTTCTAGTAACATTCACACAACACAAATGCCAGGCAATCACAATCTCCAATAAGAAACAATCTAACCACAGCTCTTAAACATTCAATGGTGTTACCATCACTGATTCCCCGACTATCAACATCCTGGGGGTTACCAGGACCAGAAACTCAACTGAAACTCGCCACATGAAAACACTGGCTCCAAGAGCAGCTCAGAGGCCAGGAATCCTGCAGCGAGTAACTCACCTTCTGACTCCCCAAAGCCTGTTCACCATCTACAAGGCACAAGTCAGGAGTGTGATGGAATACTCCCCACTTGCCTGGATGGGTGCAGCTCCAACGACACTCAAGAAACTTGACACCATCCAGGACAAAGCAGCCCACTAGATTGGCACCACATCCACAAGCATCAACTCCCTCCAATGCTCAGTAGTCACAGCGTGTACTATCTGCAAGATGCTCTGCAGAAATTCACCAACGATCCTCAGACAGCACCTTCCAAACCCACAATCACTTCCATCTAGATCATCATCATCATCATTATCGGTCCTCCCTCACAGATAAAGATGACTCTCTCCCACACTCTCAGGGTGAGTCTGTAGGTGGCTGTACAGACTGATGGGATTACACTGGAGGCAGAAAGTGGTCATGGGAAAGGGGTGGGTGGGATGTTGGTAGAGCAGCATGCTCCTTTCCCTGATTCCTCCAGCTTCCGCTTTTTCCCAACAGCAAGACTCCACGCATTTGACGCCTTCCCGGATCCTCCTCCTTCACTTTGGATGGTCTTAGGCTAGTGATCCCCAGGTGACTATGGGAATGCCGCACTTCCCCAGTGAGGACTTGTGGGTATCCCTGAAGCATTTCCTCTGTCCACCTGGGGCTTGCCTGCCGTTTGGGAGCTGGGAGGAGAGCACCTGCTTGGGGAGTCTTGTGCTGGTCATGGGGACAACGTGCCCATCCCATCGCAGCTGATCAAGGGAGAGTCAGTCCCTCAACGCTGGGGATGTTGGCTTGGTTGAGGGCACTGGGTTGAGTGCAGATTCATAGCTCCTTGAAAGTGGAGTCGCAGGTAGATAGGACAGTGAAGAAGGTGTTTAGTATGCTTTCTTTTATTGGTCAGAGTATTGAGTACAGGAGTTGGGAGATCATGTTGCGGCTGTACAGGACATTGGTTAGGCCACTGTTGGAATATTGTGTGCAATTCTGGTCTCCTTCCTATCGGAAAGATGTTATGAAACTTGAA
>NC_057716.1:98694405-98698485 GCF_004010195.1 Chiloscyllium plagiosum
ATTTAAGAGGCATTTGGATGGGTATATGAATAGGAAGGGTTTGGAGGGATATGGGCCGGGTGCTGGCAGGTGGGACTAGATTGGGTTGGGATATCTGGTCGGCATGGACGGGTTGGACCGAAGGGTCTGTTTCCATGCTGTACATCTCTATGACTCTATGGTGCATCTTTCTTTCCAGTGCTTTTGCAAGATCTTTTGCAGACAGCATTTGTGGGACTGCTCCAGTGTTTTCAGATGTCCTCTGTCGATAGTCCATGTCTCAGAGCTGTATAGTAGGGCAGGAATCACCACAGCTCTGTAAACTTTGAGCTTCATGTCAGATCTGATGTTGTTATCCTCAAACACCCTTTCCTTCAGGTGGCTGAAGGCTGCTCTAGCACACCACAGCAAGTGATGGATCTCTTCATCAATAGCTGCTTTGACTGACAGGACAAACTTTCTGATTCCATCTAGAAGGAAAAGGGCAGGAAATACGTGGGAACACAACCAATTGTAAGTTTCCCTCCAAGCCTCTCACCATCCTGATTTGGAAATATATATCAGCAATTCCTCAGAGTCACCGGGTCAAATCCCTGGTGCACCTCCACCCCCCCCAAGGGCATTATGGGTCTACCTACAGCACATGGACTGTAGCGGTTCAGGATGGCTGCTCACCACCACCTTCTCAAGGGGCAACTTGGGACGGGCAATAGATGTTGGCCCAACCAGTGACACCCATGTCCCATGAGTGAATAAAACCCTCGATGATGACTAATGATCTATCTCAAACCCATTTTCCTGCATTATCTCCATATCCCTTGGTGTTATGTGTTATATCTATGAACCTCTGTTGATTATACTTCAATGTCTGAGCTTCCACAGGCCCTTGGGACAGCGAATTCTGAACATCTTCCAGAGAGTGAATCCTCTGATCAACCTCCCCACTCAGTGAATAGACCTTTCCTTACATCAGCCCTAACTGTCCTACCCCTTATTCTGGGACTGCCTGACCAGAACGCAAGCAGGCATATGGAGTATAATGCGGGCAAAATAGGCATCATGCATTTTGGTTTGAAGAATATTATTTAAATGGAGAAAGACTGCAGAACGGAGAATTTTGGGAGCCTTCGTGCATAATTCACAAAAGGCTAGCATCAAAATTCTACATGTGATAGGGAAGGCACATGGATTGTTGGCCAATGTTTCAAAGGGAATGGGGTATAAAAGGAGGGAGGCTTTAATAACAATATGCAAGGCACTAGTCTGAGGAAAGATGCAGTGGCATTGGAGGCAGTGCAGGGAAGGTTCCCTGGGTTGAACCTAGACATGGAGGGACTAGGAGAGGAGACCCTTACTGAGGCATAAGAATCTTAGGAGACTTGACAGGCTAGATGCAGAAGATGTTTCACCTTGTGGAGAGTCTAGAACCAGAGGGCACAGTCTCAAAATAAAGGGGTGCCAATTTAAGACTGAGATGAGGAGGAATTTCTTCTTTTATAATGTGGTGAATCTATGGAATTCTTACACAGAGGGCTGCCATGGCTGGTTCATTAAGGGCAAGCAAGGCTGAGGTAGACAGATTTATAATCAGTAAGGGAATCAAGAGTTACGGGGAAAAGGCAGAAAGGTGGAGCTGAGGATTAGCAGATCAGAAATGATCTCATTGAATGACAGAACGGACTCAATGGGCTGAATGGCCTACCTCCTCCCCTACATGTGACAAAACATGAAAGACCTTGGATAACCAAACAATCAGAATGGGAGGGGTGCTGGATGACTGGAGGAGGTTACCGTGAGGGGAAGGGGGCGTGGTGAGACCATGGAAAAGTTTAAGCACATCTGAGCTACAAAGGACACCTCGTTCCCAAGGAATACCGTCACCAATCGTACATTATATAACATGACAAGGAAACAGATTTGTGACTGGTCCTATTATTCATTGGCTGAAACCTTGTTATTCAATAGTGGATGTGTCAGCTTATTTCAGAGATGTGTAGATTGGTCGATCTCCTGTACCAGGCTTGATGAAATGATGTTTGTGTAATATTTAAAATTGTTATGGAGTTACAGGGGGTTGAGAAGGTCAGTGCAAATTGCATTTTTCACTATGTATTCTGCTCTCAGGAATATTGCTTCATTGCGATATTACAAACTCCACCCAGGGCTGAACCAGCAATGACTCCTCCTGGGATTGAAAATAAAAAGAAATCTTTTGCATGTGTTAGTGCGTCATCCCATATAAAATAGAAATGCACTCCCACGCAAACAGGACTCATTGCTAATGAGGCCACTGACTGTGGCACAACAGCAGCCCTGCCCACCTTTGCATTGGTCAAAGAGACGCCAGTCCATGCAACAACCTTTCATACCTTTAGCAGCTTCCGTGCGCTTCGTCATGAAAGAACGGTTTTTAAAGTGAAAAGCCTGTGCGGGCTGCGAACAAATCCAGCACCCAGTACGTGCACAGCAAGATCCCACAACCGCTTGCCTGACAAATGATCTTTTGGTGTCATGAAGTATGCTGCAACCAGCTCATGTCCACCCTCACCTCACACACGGTCTGTAAAATGTCAGCAGCATTGTGCTTTTACAGGCCAACGAGCAGCAGCTGCCTAACACTCACTGCTCACTGACACCCAGTTTACATTCCGCAGGTACACGAGGCTGTATTACACACTCCATTTCTCAGAGTTCTTCTCTTAAAATCGTCGTTTTCTTAACTTAAGGAATTTTGCTAAGCAAACTGTTCAGAGATGTTATTACACAACTCTGGGGCAGGTGAGACTTGAACCCAGGCCTCACAGTGCATCTTTTAGGGACATTACCTCCGTGCCCCAACAGGCCTTCATTTTTTAAATTAACCCATTTTTTTTAATCAACCTGCTCAAGGATGTTATTACACACCTCTGGCACAGGTGAGCCCTGAATCTGGGCCTCAGAGTGCATCTTTTAGGGACTCTGTCACTGAACCACAAGAGGGCCCCATACTGAAGAGCTTTTGTTTATTTATCCTATTTCTTTTTTCCTAATCAACAAATGTTATTACACTCTTCTGGGACAGGTGGGACTTGAACCCAGGCCTCCCAGTCCAGGGGTAGGGACACTACCTCTGTGCCACAAGAGGATCCCATCCAGGAGAGCTTTTTTAAAATTTAACCTATTTTTCAAACAACCTGCTTGGAAATGCTATTACACACCTCTGGAGCAGGTGGGTCTTAAACCCAGGCCTCCCGGTCCAGGGGTAGGGAGCTTCTGTTTGTTTTATTTAACCTGTTTGTCTTCCTAATAAATCTGATTAGAGATGTTATTACACACCTCTGGTGCAGGTGGGGCTTGAATAGACCTCCTGGTCCATGGGTAGGGACACTACCACTGTGCCACAGGTGTGCCCCATTCTGGAGAGCTTCTGAAGGAACCAACCAACCAATGCACTCTGCCTGTGTATACCTAACCCTAGTTGACACAGTTCACGGTGAGAACAAACACCAGCGAGTTAGACAACAGGGGATCTGGCTCATGTGGTTTAAAAAATTATGAGGTGCATAGATAGGGTAAATAGGCAAAGTTTTTTTCCCTGGGGTCGGGGAGTCCAAAACTAGAGGGCATAGGTTTAGGGTGAGAGGGGAAAGATATAAAAGAGACCTAAGGGGCAACCTTTTCACATAGAGGGTGGTATGGGTATGGAATGAGCTGCCATAGGAAGTGGTGGAGGCTGGTACAATTGCAACATTTAAGAGGCAGTTGGATGGGTATATGATTAGGAAGGGTTTGGAGGGATATGGGCCGGGTGCTGGCAGGTGGGACTAGATTGGGTTGGGATATCTGGTCGGCATGGATGGGTTGGACCGAAGGGTCTGTTTTCATGCTGTACATCTCTATGACTCTATGTGTGACTCCACAATGACAAGGTTGATCTGTCAATGTCCAACATGTTACTCAGGGATGGCCAACAAAACATGGCCTTGCCTATGGCTCCCACGCCTCATTGTAAAAACACTTGGTCCCCTTCACATCATTATTCCCCTAGGAATTCACAATCGAATCTATTGATAAGATTACTTACAGTGCGGAAACAGGCCCTTCGGCCCAACAAGTCCACAC
>NC_057716.1:98698559-98704316 GCF_004010195.1 Chiloscyllium plagiosum
AGTGCTAACCACTGTGCCACCGTGCCGCCCACAAATCTAGATCCTGACCTCTACTTTTTTTATCCATCCACAGGAGGTGGCCATACCGTTATCATTAATTAACCAGAAGGTACTGAGGAGATAGCAACATTGCTGTGGGTCTGGAGTCACATGCAGGCCAGACCGGGTAAAGACAGCAGATTTCACCCCCATTAAATAGCATTAGGGAATCTAATGGGCCTTTACAACGATGGCCACCATTAAGCCAAATAAAAGCGAAAGAGCTGTGGATGCTGTAAATCAGGAACAAAAACAGAAGTTACTGGAAAAGTTCAGCAGATCTGGCAGCATCTGTGAAGAAAAATCAGAGTTAAGGGTCACCAGACCCCGAAACATTAACTCCGATTTTTCCTTCACAGGTTCTGCCAGATCTGCCGAGCTTTTCCAGCAATTTCTGCTTTTGTCACCATTAAACCAGCTGCGTAACTCTGCATTATTACCTTTAGCCATTGAATTCAAATTTTGCTATATGTCTTGATGGGATTTGAACCAACACTCCCAGAGCGTTAGCCTGCGGTTGCTAGGTTGCTAGCCGAGTGAAATTGCCAATGCACTGACTTCCCTTGCTATTTTCCCAGCTTGTCTTTGATCCTTTTACCAATGATTTTCTTGCATCACTGGCTTCGACGTTTGAATGTATTTCATTGGGCGGAATGCGCCTTGGGGATGCCCTGAGGTTGTGAAAGGTGCAGCATAAATGCAGGCTCCCTGAACACACCAGGATGATTGGGACCGTAACTTACCTGAGACAATGGGCACAGTGCACACAACAAGACACTCCCAGTGAGGACAGTCTTTCATGGATGGTGTAATGTGATGACCAGCAGAAAGGATGTGGTAACTCAGTGTTACTGAGCAGAAACCTTCAACCTCACTCTGGCTTCTCAACTCACTGAGTATGTGCTTTCAGAAACTGTGCATGCTGTTGCCATGACAACCTTCTCTGGATTCTTTTCATCCTTTGAAGAAATTTCTTTTTAAAAAAGGAAAGATTTCAAGGTTCATCACGTTGATTGCAATGAGGATTCCTATGAAGTTAAAAACCTTTTTTGCCCAGACATCTTCCTTGAGTTTGCACCTATGTGATCCACACTCACTGTTGAATTGAATTGAATTTATTATCAGATGTACCGAGGCACAGTGAAAAGCTTTGTCTTGTGAGCAATCCAGGCAGATCACAGAGTGAAGTAGCATAGATAGTAAATAATAGGTAAACAGCGACAAAAACAGAAACACAGGTACAGGTGAATGTTAAGAGTTTGTGATTCCATTCAGTATTCTAACAACAGTAGGGTAGAAACTGTTTCGAAACTGGGTTTTGCATGTGTTCAGGCTCCTGTACTTTCTCGCCGATGATAGAGGTTGTAGAAAAACGTTGCCAGGGTGGGATAGATCTTTGAGAATGCTGGCGGCCTTTCCTTGACATCGGGCCTGGTAGATGGATTCTATCGATGGGAGGTTGGCCTTTATGATTGTCCGGGCTGAGCTCACCACTCTCTGTAACCGTCTCCGATCTGGAACGGTACAGGTGCCATACCAGGTAGTGATACACCCAGACAGAATGCTCTCGATGGCGCGCCTATAAAAATTGGAAAAAATTTGGCCGTCATGCCAAATTTCCTCTGCTGCCTGAGGAAGAAGAGAGGTTGTTGGGCCTTTGTAACCAGTGCGTCCGCAATAGGTAAACATCGGCAAAAACATAAACACAGGTACAGGTGAATGTTAAGAGTTTGTGAGTCCATTCAGTATTCTAACAACAGTAGGGTAGAAAGTGTTTCGAAACTGGGTTTTGCATGTGTTCAGGCTCCTGTACTTTCTCGCCGATGATAGAGGTTGTAGAAAAACATTGCCAGGGTGGGATAGATCTTTGAGAATGTTGGCGGCCTTCCCTTGACATCGGGCCTGGTAGATGGATTCTATAGATGGGAGATTGGCCTTTATGATTGTCCGGGCTGAGCTCACCACTCTCTGTAACCGTTTCCGATCTGGAACGGTACAGGTGCCATACCAGGTAGTGATACACCCAGACAGAATGCTCTCGATGGCGCGCCTATAAAAATTGGAAAAAATTTGGCCGTCATGCCAAATTTCCTCTGCTGCCTGAGGAAGAAGAGAGGTTGTTGGGCCTTTGTAACCAGTGCGTCCGCATTAAGAGTCCAAGAAAGCTTGTTGTGAATGACCACTCCCAGGAGCTTAACACTCTCCACTCGTTCCACCTGAGCTAGTCACTAATGCTGAATTTATTCTGAATCACTGTGTAGATATCTCACTTCACAGTGGCATACCCTTGTCCCCGGATTCCAGTCCAATATGTCCTTCTTAGATACTGAGAGTCCTTTTGGCCACAGGAGGGGAATTATATAATCACATGTCAAATTAGGAGGCAGTGGTAAGGCCACTGGACCAGTGATATGTCATAGAGATGTATAGCACCAAAACAGACCCTTCAATCCATGCCGACCAGATATCCTAAATTAATCGAGTTCCATTTGCCAGCATTTAGCCCATTTCTCGCCAAACCCTTCCTATTCATATACCCATCCAGATGTCTTTTGAATGCCTTAATTGTACCAGCCTCCACCACATCCTCTGGCAGCTCATTCTATACACGCGCCACCCTCTGTGTGACAAAGTTGCCCCTCAGGTCCCTTTTAAATCTTTCCCCTCTCACCTTAAACCTATGCCCCCTAGTTTCACATTCCACTACCCTGGGTAAAAGACCTTGGCTTTTAACCCTATCCATGCACCTCATGATTCTATAAACCTCTGTCAATTAGAATTGGAATTTGAATTAGTTTTTATCATCTCACTCGCATGAGTACAGTGAAAAGTTTCAAAATCCCTCCTCCCCCAGCCTCATCCCGTGTCTCGCCCTACCCCTCCTCCTTGCCTCCCTGACCTGACCTAACCTGTCCATCTTCCACCTCATCCGTCCGCTCCACCTCTTCCGCTGACCAATCACAGCAGCCCTTGGCCCGCACCCACCAATCACCATCCCATTACCCTTCCCCCAGCCACAACCCCTCCTCCCTCTATTTACACCTTGGTTTCCCTCCCCCCCCTAGGAGAAAGTGAGGGCTGCGGATGCTGGAGTATCAGAGCTGAAAATGTGTTGCTGGAAAAGCGCAGCAGGTCAGGCAGCATCCGAGGAGCAGGAGAATCGACGTTTCGGGCATGAGCCCTTCTTCAGGAATCCTGAAGATTCCTGAAGAAGGGCTCATGCCCGAAACGTCGATTCTCCTGCTCCTTGGATGCTGCCTGACCTGCTGCGCTTTTCCAGCAACACATTTCCCTCCCCTCCCTTGTCCTGATGAAGGGTTTTGGACCGAAATGTTGACTCTTCTGCTCCTAGGCTGCTGTCTGTCTTGCTGTGCTCTTCCAGCCTCACATCTACTGACTCTGACTTCCAGTGTCTGCCGTTCTCACTGTCTCTGACAGTGAAATGTTTACAAGCTCCATCTATGGCATCCTTTTAGGTACAAATGTATCTCAGCATAGAATCTTGGGTACAAAACGGGAGAATAAAGAAAGCAAAGTTAAGAAGTTAAGCATTACAGTCCTTCTTACTAAAACACAGAAAAACAAAGAAACATGGATTATAGTTCAACCTCACAGACCGTAATCATCTGACCATGCTGGGCTCACACTCCCCACAAGGGCTCGACCTCCAACCCCCCCACCGCATCGGTCAGCCTGCTCCTGAGTCCCCGACACTCCTGGGAAAATAGATCCCAGCCTATTCAGCATCTCCCCTTAGCTCAAACCAGGAATCCAGAACCTAGGCTAATGTTGTGGGGAACAAGCATAGAGAATGCTGGAGGAACTCAGCAGGTCTGGCAGTATCTGTGAAGAGAGAGAAACACAGCTAATGTTCCCACTCTGGTATGACTCTTCTTCAGAACTGGATATGTTAACTCAGTTTCTCTCACTCTCACCAGATACTGCCAGACCTACTGAGTTTCTCCGGCATTCCCTGCGTTTGTTTCGGATTTCCACCTTCCGCAGTATTTTGCCTTTATTCTAGTGTTCTGGGGATGTGGGTTTGAATCCCACCATGGCAGATAGTGAAACTGAGTTTGATAAGAATGTGGAGTCAAACATTGGCCTAATGATGATCGTGAATCCATTTTTGATTGTTGCAAAAACCCATCTGGTTCACTAAGGTCCTTTAGGGAAGGATACGACCTAGGGTAGTGTAATGGCTCAGTGGCTAGCACTGCTGCCTCACAACACATCTCTGGGACACACACACACCCAACAACCCCACCACCCCATGGCCAATCACTTCAACTCCCCCTCCCACTCCACCAAGGACATGCAACTCCCGGGCCTCCTCCACCACCTGACACCTGGAGGAAGAACACCTCATCTTCCGCCTTAGGACCCTCCAACCATACAGCATCAATGTCGACTTCACCAGTTTCCTCAACTCCCCTTTGCCTCATCTCATCCCAGATCCAACCCTCCAACTCGGCATTGCCCACTTGAACTTGTCCATCTTCATTCCCACCTATCCACTCCACCCTCCACTCCGACCTATCACCATTACCCCCACCTGCATCCACCTATCGCCTTCCAAGCTACATTTGCCCCACACCCGCCTCCAACCTCCTATTTATCTCTCAACCCCTTCCCCCTCACCTCGCCCCACCCACATATTCCTGATGAAGGGCTTATGCCTGAAATGTAGACCCTCCTGCTCCTCGCATGTGACCTGCTGTGCTTTTCCAGCGCCACACTTTTCGACTCACAGCACCAGTGATCCAAGTTCAGTTCAAGCCTTGAACAACTATCTGTGTGGCATTTGCACGTTCTCCCTGTGTCTGTGTGGGCTTCCACTGGGTGTTCCAGTTTCCTTCCATAGTCCAGAGATGTGCAGGTTAGGTGGATTAGTCATGCTAAATGCAGGGTGACAGGGGTCGGTCTGAGTGGGATCATCTTCAGAGGATCAATGCAGACTCAATCGGCTAAAAGGCCTCTTTCTGCACTGTAGGAGCTCCATGGTCTGCACTCCAAATCCATAGCAGTTTGGCTAACTCTTGCCAATCCCATGAACAAATTGTTTGACAACACTCCCTTATGTCAATGCATTGAGGGAGGCAGCTAAAAACCAGGCTGCCATTTCCTATTACAGACTTCCTTACGCCTTTGCTTCACCCACCAATCGTGGGCAGTCTGGCCTTGACCAGCACCTTGTCAGCCAATCAGGGAAAGCTGGATAGTGATGGTGATTATTGTGTGCATTTTTGCACCGGGAATGTATCAAGGAATATATATCGCTCAACTCATGCTGCTGCTCCAAAGACTTGCTTCTTTCCAATGGCAATGTTATTGGTCCTTTTTTTTAAGGTGTTGCTGTAAGCCTTTCTCATCCAGAAAAACTGTGGGGATCCAGGGAAAGAGTCACGGATCAGGAATAACAGGATTACTCATTTAAAGGGCTTGTATAGATCCAATGGGCTGCTGGCCTCTTTCCAGTCTTTAATGCTCGATGATACTCCAGGATCGGTGAGGCAAGTGTTGCCAAACTGGATTTGTCAATGTGGTAAAAATAATGACTGCAGATGCTAGAAACCAGATTCTGGATTAGTGGTGCTGGAAGAGCACAGCAGTTCAGGCAGCATCCGAGGAGCAGTAAAATCGATGTTTCAGGCAAAAGCCCTTCACCAGGAATACAGGCAGAGAGCCTGAAGGGTGGAGAGATAAGCTAGAGGAGGG
>NC_057716.1:98704763-98706151 GCF_004010195.1 Chiloscyllium plagiosum
AGGGGTGGGGAGGGAAATATATCCCTGGTGGTGGGGTCTGTTTGGAGGTGGCGGAAATGTCGGCGGATGATTTGGTTTATGCAAAGGTTGGTGGGGTGGAAGGTGAGCTCTAGGGAGGATTCTGTCCTTGTTACGGTTGGAGGTGTGGGGTCAGAGGGCGGAGATGCGGGATGTGGACGAGATGCGTTGGAGGGCATCTTTAACCACGTGGGAAGGGAAATTGCGGTCTCTACAGAAGGAGGCCATCTGGTGTGTTCTGTGGTGGAACTGGTCTTCCTGGGAGCAGATTCAGCGGAGATGGAGGAATTGGGAATACGGGATGGCATTTTTGTCGGAGTTAGGGTAGGAAGAGGTGTAATCCAGGTAGCTGTGGGAGTCAGTGGGTCTGTCAAGTCGGTCATTAATAGAGATGGAGAGGTCCAGGAAGGGGAGGGAGGTGTCAGAGATGGTCCCGGTAAATTTAAGGTCTGGGTGGAATGTGTTGGTGAAATTGATGAATTGCTCAACCTCCTCGCGGGAGCACGAGGTGGCGCCAATGCAGTCATCAATGTAGCGGAGGAAGAGGTGGGGAGTGGTGCCGGTGTAATTACGGAAGATCGACTGTTCTACGTAGCCAACAAAGAGACAGGCATAGCTGGGGCCCATACGTGTGCCCATGGCTACCCCTTTGGTCTGGAGGAAGTGGGAAGATTTGAAGGAGAAATGTGTCATTTGATTGCACTGTATCGAGAACCCAACATCAATATCAGATGCAGTCCATAATGGCTCGTCCATGACTTTACACAGCCACCTTTCCAAAATAAGGTTGAGTGGGCCACTCCCCCCACCGTTGTATCTCATCATCTGCCCTGTCAACTGAATCATAGAAACACTGAAGATAAGAGCAGGAGTAGGCCACTCAGTCCTTCAAGCCTGCTCCACCATTCAATATGATTATGGCAGATGATCAAGCACCATATCCTAATCTCTTTAGCCACAAGAGCTATATCCACCTCCTTACTGAAATCATTGAATGTTTCACCCTCAACAACTTTCAATGGGCCGAATAGTGGTAGATGGAGTTTAGTGGAGATAAATGTGATGTGCTGCATTTTGGAAAGGCAAATCAGGGCAGGACTTATACACTTAATAGTAAGGTCCTGGGGATGTTGCTGAACAAAGAGACCTTGGAGTGCAGGTTCATAGTTCGTTGAAAATGGAGTCACAGGTAACTATGATAGTGAAGAAGGCATTTGGTATCCTTGCTTTTATTGGTCAGTGCATTGAATATAGGAGTAGGGATCTCAGCTATACAGGACATTGGTTAAGCCACTATTGGAATAATGCTGCAATTCTGGTCTCCTTCCTATCGGAAAGATGTTGTGAAACTTGAAAGGGTTCAGAAAAGA
>NC_057716.1:98706183-98711575 GCF_004010195.1 Chiloscyllium plagiosum
AGTGGAGGCTGGTACAATTGCAACATTTAAGAGGCATTTGGATGGGTATATGAATAGGAAGGGTTTGGAGGGATATGGGCCGGGTGCTGGCAGGTGGGACTAGATTGAGTTGGGATATCTGGTCGGCATGGACAGGTTGGACCGAAGGGTCTATTTCCATGCTGTACATCTTTATGACTGTATTTGCCTGTACTTGTGTTTTTGTTTTTGCCACTGCTTAACTATTATTTACTGCTGTTTGCTACTTAACTCTGTGATCTGCCTGTATTGCTCACAAGACAAAGCTTTTCACTGTGCCTCGGAACACGTGACAATAAATTAAATTAAATTAAATTAAATTCAATTCAATTCAACTACTCTCCTTGGACAGTGGACGGCTTTGAGGAGGTCCACCTGTGAGAAACTTGATTTCAAATCTCAGAAAGTGGTTTATGTCGCTGGAGGATGTAAGATGGTGTCGCAATGGCAGTGTCACTGGGCTAAGTAATCCAGCAGACCCACATTAGTGCTTTGAAGGCATGCACTCAAATCCCATCCTCTCAGCTTGTTAAAATCAGAGAATTGCTACGGTTCAGCAGGAGGCCATTTGGCCCATTGTGTCTACACTGGCTCTCCAAATGTTATGATTTAGTGCCAGTTTCCTGCCTTTTTCCTCTAAACTTGCACATTGTTTCAGTTGAAACAATTATCTAACTATCTTTTGATGCCTCAAATATAACCTTGAGGTGATGGCCTAGAGGTATTATTGCTGGACTGTTAATCCAGAGACCCAGGTAATCTTCTGGGGAGCCGGGTTCGAAACCTGCCAATGAAAACCTGGAATTAAGAGTCTAATGATGACCATGAATCCATTACTTATTGTTGAGGAACCTCCTTACCTGGTCTGGCCGACATGTGACTCCAGACCCACAGCTATGTGGTTGACTCTTAACTGCGCACTGGGCAATAAATGCTAAATTGGGTTGGGATATCTGGGTGGCATGGACGAGTTGGACCAAAGTTTTCGTGCTGTACATCTCTATGACTTTATAACCAGTGATGCCTTCATCCAATGAATGAAAACAAATACAGTATGACACTACCTCATTTCTAGGCAATGCATTCCAGACCTGAGCCACCTACTGTGTTTTCCTTACCCCACACTTGCTGCTTTGGTCAATTACTTCAGATCTGTGCCCCACTCCTTGAGATTGAGGACAGTTTTCCCTGTCTATTCGGTTCAGACACTAATGATTTTGAAAACTAGAAACAAAACTCCTCAAAGCCTTCTCCCCCTCCAGGGAGAGACGTTCCAACCTTGCCAACCTGTCTGAAGTTTCTCATCCACAGAACAACTCTTGTCAAGTCAACCTTTACTGCACCTCCTTTTTCTCCAGAGAGTTTGAGATTCATTCGTCTCACCTTTCCCTTAGAAAGAGCATCCCTTGACTGCATCAAGCGGACTTTCTAATTATTCAGTCATGGGATGTGGGTGTCACTAGCTAGGTCAATATTTATTGTCCATTCCTAACTGCCTGGAGGGTAGTTAATACTCAGCCACATAGAATCACAGAGTCCCTACAGTGTGAAAACAGGACCTTCAGCCCAACAAGTCCACACCAACCCTTTGAAGAATATCCACTCAGACCCATTCCCCTACATTTACCCCTGACTAATGCACCTAACCTACACATACCTGAACACTATGGACAATTTAGCATGGCCAATCCACCTAACCTGTGCATCTTTGGATTGTGCGAGGAAACCAGAGCACCCAGAAACCCAGGCAGACACTGGAGAATGTGCAAACTCCACTCAGTCGCCCAAAGCTGGAATCGAACCTGGGTCCCAGGCGCTATGAAACAGGAGTACTAACCACTGAACCACCGTTCCATCATATTTCTGGAGTCACATGTAAACCAAATCAGGAAAGGATCCAGTTTCCTTCTTTAAAGGACAATAGTCAACCAAATAGGTTTTTCTGACAATTGACAATGGATTCGTAGTCATCATTAGAATCTTGGTTCCAGATTATAATTGAATTCAAATTTCTTCATCTACAATAACAATCTAGCGACAATATCACTAAGCCATCACCTCACCATAATGCAAATACAATAGCAGGTCAGAGACTCGAAATCCTGCAGAGAGTAATCTCACCCTCCCAAAGTCTGTCCACCATTGACAAGGCACTGGTCAGGAGTGTGGTGGAATTCTCCCCACTTGCCTGGATGGGTGCAGCCCCAACAAAGCTCAAGGAGCTTAACACCATCCAGGGCAAAACAGCCCCCGCTTGATTGTCACCCCATCCATTAACAATCAGTTTCTCCACCACCAACACTCAGGGGCAGCACAGTGTATCATCTTCTTGATGCACTGCAGAAATTCATCAAAGGTCCTCCGACAGCTCCTTCCAAACCCATGACGACCTCCATCTAGAAGGACAACGGCAGCAGATATATGGGAACACGATTACCTGCAAATTCTGCTCCAAGCCACTCACTATCCTGACTTGGAAATGATATTGCCGTTCCTTCACTGTCACTGGGTCAACGTTCTGGAATTCCCCTCCCAACTGCACATGGACTGCAGTTTTTCAAGAAGACAATTCACCACCACTTTCTCAAGGCCTGGTTAGGAACGAGCAATAAGTGCTGCCCACCTCGTAATGTCCTTGCCCCACCAGAAAATAAAAGAAAGAATTTTTATCTTTGAAGATAACCCATTTTTCAGCTATTGTTCTTCCCACCAACCTGCGGCTCCAGTCGTCTTAGGCAGTTGTTAGTTCAGTTGGCTGGACAGCTGGTTTGCAATGCAGAGTGATGCCAGTTTCAATTCCCGCAGTGGCTGCGGTTACTACAAAAGACTCTCATTCTCAACCTCTCCCCTCGCCTGAGGTGTGATGCCCCTCAGGTAAACCACCACTAGTCATCTCCCTTTAACGGGAGAGCAGCCCTGTGGTCAGCTAAGACTATAGTGCCTTCTATCTAGCCCTGTTCCATTCATGCCCCATCGATGCCAGATCTCTGTCAGATAATTATCCTCACTCTGGATTACCCAATAACCTTTTCCATCATCTTCCTAAAACTTATGCTTTGATGATGAGGGGACTGATGCGTGAAGACAGATTAGATTAATTAGGACTATATTTAATAGTGTTGAGAAGAATGAGGGGGATCTCATAGAAACCTATCAAAATCTAACTGGACTAGACAGTAAGATGGAAGGGAGGACTGCAGGCACTGGAGATCAGAGTCGAGAGTGTGGTGCTGGAAAAGCACAGCAAGTCAGGCAGCATCTGAGGAGCTGGAGAATCAACATTTTGGGCAAGAGGTCTTTCCCGATGAAGGGCTTTTGCCCGAAAGGTTGACTCTCCTGCTCCTTGGATGCTGCCTGACCAGCTGTGCTCTTCCAGTATCACACTTAGGACTAGACAGGGTAAATGCAGGAAGGAAGTTCCTGATGACCAGGGAATCCAGAACCAGGGGTCACACTCTAGGGATACAAACCAGGCCATTTCAGACTGAGATGAGGAGAAATGTCTTCATCCAGAGAGTGGGGAGCCTGTGGAATTCTCTGCCACAGAAAGTAGTTGAGGGCAAACATTGAATGTTTTCAAGAAGGAGACTGATGTAGTTCTAAAAGGCTAAAGGGGTCAAAGGGACATGATCTATTTGGATTTTGGGAAGGCCTTTGACAAGGTGCTGCACAGGAGGCTGCTAATCAATATAAGAACCAATAGTGTTTGGGGCATGGATAGAGAGTCGGTTGTCTAGCAGAAAGGAGAGAGTAGGGATAAAGGGGTCTTTTTCAGGATAACAGCCGATGACTGTTGGAGTTCTGCAGGGGTCAGTGTTGGAACCACAACTATATATGTTATACTGTAACAATTCAACGGAGGAACTGGGGCATTGTTGCTAAGTTTTCAGACAATACAAAAATAGGTGGAGGGACATTCAGTGTTGAGGAGGCTGCAGAAGGACTAGGGCAGGTTGGGGGAATGGGCCAACACGTGATAGATGGAATACAACGTGGGAAAGTGTGAGGTCATGCAATGTTTGGTTGGAACAACGGAGACTTAAAATATTTTCTAAATGGAGAAAGGTTTTGGAAGTCTCAAAATAAATGGACTTGGAAGTCCCAGTTCAAAGATTCTCTATAGGTTACTATGCAGTTAGGAAGACAAATGCAATTTTAGCATCCATTTCAAGAGGGCTAGAGTACAAGAGTGGATATGTACTGCTGAGGTTGTATCAGACTATATTTGGAATATTGTGAGCATTTTTTTGGTCCTGTATCTGAGGAATGATCTGCTGGCTTTCAAGGGGGTCCAGAGGGTGGGAGCTGAAGGGCTTGTCAGATGCAGACTGGTTGAGGACTTTGGGTCTGTACTCAATGGAGTTCAGAAGGATGAGGGGGAGATCTAGTTGAATTATCAAAATGCTGAGAGACCTGGATAGATTGGACATGGAGAAGATGTAGGAGAGACTAGGAGCCGAGGGCATGGCCTCAGAGTGAAGGGAGGACCCTTTCAACTGAGATAAGGAGGAATTTCTTCAGCCAGACGGTGGTGAATCTGTGGAACTCATTGCCACAGAGGGCTGTGGGGGCTGAGTCATTGAGTGACAGAGATAGTAAAGGGATCAAGGGTTACAAGAAGAAGGCAGGAGAATGGGGGTAAGGAGCGTATCAGCCATGATCGAATGCTGGAGCAGACTCAATGGGCCAAATGGCCTAATTCTGCTCCTATTCATTATCATCTTACAGTCCAAGGAGTTTGGGGAGAAAATGGGAAGAGGGTACTAAGTAGACTGATCAGCCATGATAATATTAAATTGTGAAGCCAGCCTGATAGCCCAAATACTCTGCTTCTGCTCCTATTTTCTGTGTTTTTATTAGTCAGTACAGACAAGCTGGGCTGAATGGCCTCCATATTTGTTATGTGATTCTATGATCTCTGCTCAGCCTGCTCCAGTCCTTGATGAATACATGTGCTCTGTAGAGGTCTCTCCATAGTGACAATATGTGGGAATCCTGGCTGATTTATCCCCTCTTTAGCCCAAGGCTAATGTAGAAATTTTACGCGCGATTCTAACTCACTCTGACATTGATGGCCTAATGTGCTGAGTCAAAAATTGCTGCCAAGAAAGAATTCAAATTATGTTTGAAACCCTTGGCCAGCTCTTTTTCATTAGTGGAATGGCTGCAGCGCATTATACTAATCCACAAGATTTAAGTTGTTCTGTTGTGTGCTCCCGATGGCTTTGGTTAATGTTTCTACTCATACTGGGGCTGCAGGATTCTTCACCTACAGAGGGGAATAACCTGAGAGGACGTTCAGTCCTGGAGAGAGAGAGTGTGTGCGTGTGAGAGAGAGATAGAGGGAGAGTGTGTGTGAGTGTGTGTGAGTGTG
>NC_057716.1:98712012-98714075 GCF_004010195.1 Chiloscyllium plagiosum
AGTGAGTGTGAGTGTAAGAGTGTATGTGAATGTGTGAGAGAGAGATAGAGGGAGAGTGTGTATGAGTGTGTGTGAGTGTGAGTGTAAGAGTGTATGTGAATGTGTGTGTGTGTGTGAGAGAGAGAGAGAGATAGAGGGAGAGTGTGTGTGAGTGTGAGTGTAAGAGTGTATGTCAATGTGTGAGTGTGTGCGAGTGATGGAGAGAGAGAGAGCGAGAGAGCACTCGATTGGTGAATCCCCAATTTCCATCCTCATCCAACCTCTCCCCTCAGGTCAGCGAGTATCGCTCTTCACCTCTCTTGTCAGCTTTCCAAGTAACTCTCCCCTTCTGTTATCCTAACATCCTTCAATTCCAGTCCCTTAAGCAGCCATGATTATCATCCCTGCCAAAATGGTGGCCATTCCTTTAGCTGTCCATGATTTGGGCACTGGAATCCCTTCCTTCACTTTTCTACCTCCCTATTTTGATTAACTGGACTCACCACATCAACACAGTGGCTACAAGAGCAGGTCAGAGGTTAGGAACCCTGCAGTGAGTAACTGACTCCCTAAACCATGTCCACCATCTACAAGGCACATGTCAGGAGTGTGATGCAATACTCCCCATTTGTCTAGATGGGTGCAGTTCCAATCACACTCAAAACGCTGGACACCATCCAGGACCAAGTAGCCCACTTGATTGGCACCCCAATCTATGCTTCCCACCAACCTACCCTCGACATCTGGCACCTTCTCCTGCTTCCACAAAAAATGCAAAACCTGCGTCCACATCTTCCCCTCTTCACCATCCAAGGCCCTAAAGGATCATTTCAAATCTGGCAGAGATTTTCCTGCATATCCACCCAGGATATCATTTACTGCATCCTTTGCTCTCGATGTGGCCTCCTCTACATTGGGAGACCAAGCGCCAACTCGGGCAGTGGTTTAGGAACATCTCTGCTCTGCACCCCACCGCCCTGTGACCAACCACTCCAACTCCCCTTCACACTCCCCCAAGGGCATACAAATCCTGGCCCCCCTCCACCGCCAAGTCATAGCCATCCACCAACTGGAGGAAGAATGCCTCGTCTTTCGCCTTGGGACCCTCCAACCGCACGGCATCGACATCGACTTCATCAGTTTCCAAATCTCCCCTCCCCCCATTCAACCCTCATCCTTCTCCACATTCCTGATGAAGGACTTAGGCCCAAAACATCGACCGTCCTGCTCCTCGGATGCTGCCTGACCCACTGTGCTTTTCCAGCACTACAATTTTTGACCCCAAGCTTTTTTCATTTATATAAATGATTTGGGTTTGAATATTGGAGGAATGGTTAGTAAAGTTGCAGATGGGGGAGGCAAGGGCCTAGTGGTGTTATCGCTGGATGTTAACCCAGATAAAGTTCTGGGTTCCAGGGTTCTATTCCTGTCACGGCAGATGGTGGAATTTGAATTCAATAAAAATCTGAAATGAGTAGTCTAATGATGACCATGAACCCCATGCTGATTATCAGAAAAACCCACCGAGTTCACTCATGTCCTTTTGGAAGAAAACCACCATCCTTACCTGTTCTGGCCTCGATGTGACTCAAGACCCACAATGTGGTTGACTCTTAACTGCTCTCTGGGCAATTAGGGATGGGCAATAAATGCTGGCCTGATCAGCAACACCCTCATCCCATGCTGAAATAAAGAAATAAAAGACACCAAAATTAGTTGTGTCTCTAATGGTGACTCTTCAACACATTGGCCCATCTGAACGAGATCCTGTTGTAATCTGAGGTAATCCTCTTCACTGTCCACTACACCTCCAATTTTGGTGTCATCTGCAAATTTACTAACTGTACCTCCTATGTTCATATCCAAACCATTTATATAAATGACAAAAAGTAATGGACCCAGCACCAATCCTTGTGGCACTTCACTGGTTACAGGCCTCCAGTCTGAAAAACAACCCGCCACCACCACCCTCTGTCTTCTACCTTTGAGCCAGTTCTATATCCAAATGGCTAGTTCTCCCTGTTTTCCATGAGATCTAACCTTGCTAATCAGTCTCCCATGAGGAACCTTGTCGAACGCCTTAC
>NC_057716.1:98714461-98753216 GCF_004010195.1 Chiloscyllium plagiosum
GCGGAGGAATTGGGAATACGGGATGGCATTTTTGCAAGAGGTAGGGTGGGAAGAGGTGTAATCCAGAAAATCTTTGCCTTTCCAAATACATGTACATCCTATCCCTCAGGATTCCATCCAACAACTTGCCCACCACTGATGTCAGGCTCACCGGTCTATAGTTCCCTTGCTTTTCCTTACCACATTTCTTAAACAATGGTATGACATTAGATAGTGAAGAAGGCAGTTGGTATGCTTGCTTTTATTGAGTGCGTTGAGTAAAGAAGTTGGGATGTCATGTTGCAGCTGTACAGGACATTAATTAGCCACCTTTGGAATACTGCATTCAATTCTAGTTTCCCTAATATAGGAAAGGGTGCTGAAAAGACTTTACGGGAATATTGTCAGGGATGGAGAGTTTGAGCTATAGGAAGAGCCTGAGGAGGGGCTATTTTCCCTGGATCATCAGAGGCTGAGGGGTGACCTTATAAAGGTTTATAAGATCCTGAGGAGCACAGATAGAATAAATAGACGAGTTCCTTTTTCCAGGTTAGGGGAATCTGAAACTAGAGGGCATAGGTTTAGGGTGAGAGGGAAACGATTTAAACAGGACCTAAAGGGCAACTTTTTCACGCAGAGGGTGGTGAGTGTATGGAATGAGTTGCCAGAGGAAGTGATGGAGGCTGGTACAATTACAATATTTAAAAGGCATCTGGATGGGTATATGAATAGGAAGGGTTTGGAGGGATGTGGGTCAAATGCTGGCAAATGGGACTAGATTAATTTAGGATATCTGGTCGGCCTGGACAAATTGGACTGAAGGGTCTGTTTCCTTGCTGTATAAGTCTTTGACTCCATGACTCTAAGCATCCATTCCTTCCACCACCAACCCAGAGTAGCAGGAGTGTGTAATATCGACAAGATGCACTGCAAAAATTCACCAAGTCTCCTGAGTCAGCATCTTTTAGACGCATGATCTCTATAATCTAGGACAAGGACAGCAGACACGTGGGAACATCACCTCCAGCAAGTTCCCCTCCAAGCCACACGCCTTCCTGAGTTGGAAATATATCACCATTCTTTCACTGTCACTGGGTCAAAATCTCGGAATTCCCGCACTAACAGCATCTTTGTCTACCCACAACAAATACACTGCAGTTCAAGCAGGCAGCTCACAGTCACCTTCACCACCATCTCTAGGGATGGGCAATAAGAACAGGCCCAGCACCAGTGACAGCTAAGCCCCACATCTGAATTTTTTAAAAATTAGACCTTCCTCTTTGGGTCACTTATCCTACTATTTTCTATACAGCTGGATGCAAAATTTTGCCTGATTATGCTCCCGCTGGGATAAAGTGAGGACTATGCAGAGAAGAGGAAAATCACCTATACCGTGTACTCAAAAACAAATGGGTACTCACTGAACACAGTCCACCGATTTCTCGGCAACAAACCCAAACAAGCAGATAAAACATGTCCAGAAACGCCAGCTACTCTCCCCTACATCAAAGACATTTCGGAAATTATTGCCAGATTACTCAGACCCCTTGGCATCATGGTAGCCCACAAACCCACCAACACACTAAAACAGCAGCTAATGAACTTGAAAGACCCTATACAGACAATGAGCAAAACTAATGTCATTTACAAAATACTGTGCAAGGACTGTTACAAACATTACTTTGGACAATCAGGCAGAAAACTAGCCACCAGGATACATGAACATCAACTAGCCACAAAAAGACATGACCCTCTCTCACTGGTATCCTCACATGCAGATGAGGAAGGACACCACTTCGACTGGGACAACACATCCATCCTAGGACAAGCCAAACAGAGACACACACTAGAATTCCTAGAGGCATGGCTTTCCAACCGGAACTCTATCAACAAACACATCGAGTTAGCTCCCATCTACTACTCCCTGAGAAAAAGAACAGGAAATGACATCACCACAGGACATAACATTACCAGCCCAAAGAAACCCAAACATATAAATAGAAAGCAAGAATCAGCAGCAGTGTTTCGCCTGGGGGCCCACTGAAGATGTTACCTAGTAGGCTGGCAAAATGTCTGGTAATGCACCTTCCAGCTCAGCGAGCAAACCTATATCCAGAGAACATGAGGACTACAAATGCAGGAGACCAGAGTCGAACAGTGTGGCGCTGGAAAAGCACACATGGTCAGGCAGTGTCAGAGGAACAGGAGAATCGATGTTTCACGTATAAGCTCTTCATCAGAAATGAGGGGGTGGCCCAAGGGCCTGTAAAGTAAATGGGAGGCGAGTGTGGCTGAGGGGAATGTAGCTGGGAATGCGATAGGTAGATGGAGGTGAGGGGTGATGGTGATAGGTCAGAGAGGAAGGTGGAGTGGATAGGTGGGAAGAAAGATAGACAGGTAGGGCAGTTCTCCTACCTATCGCATTCCCAGTTATCTTCCCCCAGCCCCAGCTCCCTCCCATTTATCTCTCAGCCCCCTTGGGCTCATTCCTGATGAAGAACATATGCTTGAACTATCGACTGTCCTGCTTCTCAGATGCTGCCTGACTGGCTGTGCTTTTTCAGCGTCACACTTTTCGACTATGCACCTGCTACTATGGTTTAGGGTGCTACATAAATGCAAGCTGTTGCTTTTGCTGCACATGTCTGTAATTCAAGTGGTTCAGCTTTTGTTCCAGAACCTTGGTGAGCTCAGAGCATTTCAGAGGAACCTTCACAGGGTTATCGCCTACTCTGAGCAGTCACGTGATTCCATCTTTCCATTAGGACGCTATTGATGACCACACACCCCATGAGTGCACCTCCAGCTGGCTGACCCAAGGATGAACCACATGAGAGTGCAATATCATACTGTTCTTCAGAACCATTAAGCGATCAAGGTAGACAGCACAGGAAGCGGTCATCATTACAAAGCAGCTCAGCTTCAACAGGAATTGCTCAAGGTTTTACATTTGGCCGAAAGTGTTCCTTTTTTTATTGTTTCCCTCTCCCTTTAGGGTGGCATGATGGCTCAGAGGTTAGCACTGCTGCCTCACTGCACCAGGGACCCGTGTTCAATTCCAGCCTCTGGCGACTGTCTGTGTGGAGTTTGCACATTCTCCTCGTGTCTGCGTGGGTTTCCTCCAGGTGCTCCGGTTTCCTCCCACAGGCCAAAAATGTGCAGGTTGGGTGAATTGGCCATGCTAAGTTGCCCATAGAGTTAGGTGCATTAGTCAGAGGGGAATGGATCTGGGTGGGTTACTCTTCAGAGTGTCAGTGTGGACTGGTTGGGCCGAAGGGCCTGTTTCCACATTGTAGGAAATCTAATCTAAACTGTAGCGATGATATTTCTGTAATCCTGAGACATATCCTCTCCTGAATGGCAGGGTAAAACTAGCTTTGGTTCATAGTGCAAAAAAAATTATCCAGCTACAAAAGCAGGTCAGAGGCTAGGAATATCATGGTAGCCCTGGCTCCCCAGTTCCTGTCCATCATCTACAAGGCACAAGTCAGGGGTATGATGGATACTCCCCACTTGCCTGGATGGGGGCAGCTCCCACAACACTCAAGAAGCTTGATACCATCCAGGACAATGCAGCCCGCTTGATTGGCACCACATCCATGAGCAAGATTAGAGTGGTGCTGGAAAAAGCCCCTTTTGCCCGGAACATCGATTTTTCTGCTCCTCGGATGCTGCCTGACCTGCTGCGCTTTTCCAGCACCACTCTAATCTTGACTCTGATCGTCAGCATCTGCAGTCCTCACTTTCGCTAGTTGATTTTAACCACATCCACAAGCATTCACTCCCTCCGTCACCGACGCTCAGTAGCAACAGTGTGTACTATCTCCAAGATGCACCATAGAAGTTCACCGAAGAACCTCAGACAGCACCTTCCAAATCCCCGACCACTTCCATCTGAAATGAAAAGGGCAGCAGACACATGGAACCTTCGCTACCTTCAAGTTCTCCTCCAAGCCACTCACCATCCTGCCTTGGAAATATATTGCCGTTCCTTCAGCATTGCTGGGTCAAAATCCTGGAATTCCCTCCCTAAGGGCATTGTGGGTCACCCCAAAGCACATGGACTGCAGCGGTTCAAGAAGGCAGCTCACCACCACCTTCTCAAGGGGAAACTAGGGACAGGCAATAAATGCTGGTCCAGCCAATGATGCCCACATCCTCTGAGTGAATAAAAAAAATTGATTCTGTAAGGCAGGTAGATAATGTACACATTTTGAAAGACTCTATTATCTCTCAGTGCCAAGTCATTAAGGAATCATAATGTGCTTTCATGCAACATAACTGATGCTCTCCCTCTAATTTAGTCACTGAAAATGAGTTGCAAGAAAAAAACTCTGACAAAATGTGCCTATTTTTCAGCAGTGCTCAGTCCCAGGATTACTCAGGACAGAATGACTCAAGGAGGCAGCTCACCACCATCTCCACAAGGGCAATCAGAGTTTGCTGACAGATGCTAGTCTTGTCAGGAATGCCCACAATAAGAAGGGCAATAAGAAAGGGACCATTTTCCCTTTTGCCAGTCATGAATCTCTCTTCAACATTCCAATTATTTCCCCTCCTTTCTTCATAAGTAAGACCACACGCATAGGAGCAGAAATAATACCATTTGGTCCATCGACTCGGCTCTGCTGTTCAATGAGATCTTGGCCATTCTGATAATCCTTAAATCCACTTCCTTCCTTTTCCCAATAATTGTTGATTCCCTGACTCATTAAAAATCTGTTGGTCTCAGCCTTGAATATACTTAATGACCCAGCCACAACCATTCTCTGTGATCAAGATTTCCACAGGTTCTCCATTCACTGGGAGAAGAAATTCCTCTTTATGTCTGTTCTAACTGGGTCACCCCTTGCTCTGAGATGATGACCCCCTGGTTCTAGACTCTCCCACAAAGGGAAAGAATCTTTCTGTGTCTACTCTGTCAAGTCCCTCAAAAATCTTGTATTTTTCAGTAAGGTCGCCCCTCATTCTTCTAAGCTTTAATGAGTACAGGTCCAACCAATGCAACCTCTCACCCACCCTGTCAAGTTTCTGAAGCATCTTGTTTATTTCAATAAGGTCATCTCTCATTCTTCTAAATTCAAATAAGTGCAGGCCAAATCTACTCAACATTTCCTCATATGACAATGGGGACATACATACCCGGTACTGGCCTATTTATTGCTTCCAATGGCAATATATCTTTCCTTAAATAAGGGACCCAAAACTCCAGCCCTTCAACCCTGCTCCTCCAGGCAATATGATCATGCCTTATCATTCAACTATCACCATGATCCTACCAATCCTTACTACATTGTATGTTGTTCCTTTTAATTTGACACTATCGGTAACTTTCTTGGTTAAACATTGGTTGATTTATTCCCACCCAAGAATCCTCCTTCCTTTCTGACATCTATCTTGATTACAATTCATAAACAATTTTCTTAAATATTTACCTTTGTAGGTTGACAGTTCTTTTCTGCGAAACTCATTTTCTAGCCCACTCCAGCCCACTCTGCCCTTGTTCCTTCATAATTACCCTTATTTATCGCAGTTATTTCCAACCCAAGTTTCTCACTCTCAAACTAAATGTAACAATCACTGTTTCCTAGGGATCTCTTACTCTGATGTCATTCATTAAGTGTTCCTTATTACACATCAGCAGATCCAAAATAGTCTGTTCCCTACTTGGATCTACAATATGCTGCACTAAACTGTCCCAAGCACAGTTTATGAATTATTACTCTTGTTTATCTCTACCAATTTAATATTCCTAATCTACATAAATATTAAAGTCACCCTAATTAGTTTACTGCCATATTTGCATACTCCCACTGTCTCCTGATTTAATCTCCATTCTATAGGTACTAATCAAGGGCTATAGGCTCCTACCACCTGTGTCTTTTCCCCCTTGTTATTTATTACCTCTATCATATGGATTCTACATTATCTGATGCTCCTCAAATTCTTGCTAATGTACTTATTCGATCATATACTGACAAATTTACCCTACCAGCCTTTGCTTCCGGCCCATCCCTTTGAAAAGTCACTTAGCCCTGAATATTTAGCTCCCAGCTTTCATGTCATTGTAACCATGACCCAGTAATGGCTATATGATCATATCCATTAAACTCTATTTGTTCCATCAATTTATTTATTTTCTTCCAAATGCTGTGCACATTTAAGTAAACAGCAATTCAATCAGCCTTCTTGCCATTTGTTCCCTCTTTGCCCTGCTTGTTGCTGTTTCTCAGTGTTAATGCATTGGGTCTGAGGTTGCTGTAACTCAGTTGGTTGGACAGCGAGTTTGTATTTCCCACCGCCAGCTGAGGCTTCAGAGAACAATACAGCGCAGAACAGGCCCTTCGGCCCTCAATGTTGCACTGACCTATGAACTAATCTAAGCCCATCCCCCTACACTATCCCATCATCATCCATGTGCTCATCCAAGGACTGTTTAAATGCCTCTAATGTGACTGAGTTGACTACATTGGCAGAGAGGGCGTTCCCCACCCTTACCATTCTCTGAGTAAAGAACCTGTCTCTGAGTCTGTCTTAAATCTATCACCCCTCAATTTGTAGTTATTCCCCCTCATACAAGTCAATGTCATCATCCTAGGAAAAAGACTTTCACTGTCCCCCTATCTAATCCTCTGATCATTTTGCATGTCTCTATTAAATCCCCTCTTAGCCTTCTTCTTTCCAAGTCTCTCAGCCTTTCCTCATAAAACCTTCATTCCAGTCCAGGCAACATCCTGGTAAATCCCCTCTGCACCTTTTCCAATGCTTCCACATCCTCCCTGTAATGGGGTGACCAGAACTGCATACAATATTCCAAGTGTGGCCACACCAGCATTTTGTATAGTTGCAGCATGATATTGCAGCTCCGGAACTCAACCCCTCTACGAATGAAACCTAACACACCGTATGCCTTCTTAACAGCACTATCCACCTGGATGGCAACTTTCAGGGATCTATGTACATAGACTCCAAGATCCCTCTGCACATCCATACTACCAAGAATCTTTCCATTGACCCAGTACTCTGCCTTCCCGTTATTCTTCCCAGAGTGAATCACCTCACATTTATCAGCATTGTACTCCATTTGCCACCTCTCAGCCCAATTCTGCAGTTTATCCAAGTCCCCCTGCAACCTGCAACATTCTTCCACACAGTCCACTACTCCACCGACTTTAGTGTCATCTGCAAACTTACTAACCCATCCACCTTTGCCTGCGTCCAAGTTATTTATTATAATGACAAACAGCAGTGGTCCCAAAACAGATTGTTGTGGCACACCACTAGCAATCGGAGTGCAACCACCACTCCCTCACTCCACCTTCTTACAGAAACCAGTTTCTAATTCCAAACTGCTAAATCACCCTCAATCCCACACCTCTGCATTTTCTCCAACAGCCTACCATGTGGATTCTTATCAAAGGCTTTACTGAAGTCCATGTACACCACGTCAACTGCCCTATCCTCACCCACATGCTTGGTCACCTTCTCTAAAAACTCAGTGAGGTTTGTGAGATATGACCTGCCCTTAATGAAACCATGTTGACTATCTCCAATCAAATCGTTGCTCGCTAGATGATTATAAATCCTATCTCTTATAATCCTTTACAACAGAAATAAGGCTCACTGCTCTATAATTACCTAGGTCATCTCTGCTGCCCTTCTCGAACAAGGGCATAGGATTTGCAATCCTCAATTACTATGAAGGACTCTCCATCTCAACCTCACCCCCAACTAGGGTGTGGTGACCCTCAGGTTAAACCACCACCAAGTCCTCTCTCTCTCTCTTTTTAATGAGACAGCAGTCCTATGGTCTGGTCATATTATGGCAACTTTACCTTTACTCTGTCCCTTTCTGTCCCATTATCTTCACCTCAACAGTTACCCTGCAATGCCATCATGGCCTTTTGTTTTGTAAGCCTCAGTATATCCTCTGCATCATCCTGTCTCCTTCTGATGACCGGACTTTGAAACATTAACTCTGCTTTCTTCCCACAGGTGCTGCCAGACCTGTGCTGAGTTTCTCCAGCAATTTCTGTTTATGTTCCCCTCTCCTTGCAGCTTTTTTAAAACTCTCTTCCTTGTGTGTATACTTGTGGAAGCTTGCGCACCCTGTTCTTTTATTAATAAAGCTTAGGATCCTGTACGCTTTTCCTCAAACAGCCTTCTCAATTTGAATCACCCCCTTCAAGCATAAGAACATAAGGACTAGGAGCAGAAGTAGGCCATTTGGCCCATCAAGACTGCTCTGCCATTCAATAAGATCATGGCTGAAATTTCATGCCTTCAGCTCTATTTACCCACCCTCTCACCGTATCCTTAATTCCTTTCTGTTCAAAAAATCTATCTATCTTTGCCTTAAAAACATTCAGCGCGGTAACCTCAACTGCTTCCCTGGGCAGGGAATTCCACAGATTCACAACCCTTTGGGTGAAGACGTTCCTCCTCAACTCAGTCCTAAACCTGCTCCCCCCTTACTTTGGGGTTATGTTCCCAAGCTCTAGTAAACATTTATGTGCATACACTCCCAGAGTCTGTTTCACAATTTTACCTCATTATAAAAAGGTATCCTAAGCACTTACTGAGAGCAGCAAGGTGCAGAGTAAGTTGTTAGTTTCAGTCAAAGACATTTCACCCGTTAAGGTGCAAAGGTTTAACTCTGAACATTTTGTCGCAGTACACCAGCATAATGCCTCTTCTTCCTCAGGAAGTTAACGGAATTCGGCATGTCCATAAGGACTCCCACCACCCTTTATAGATGCACCATAGAAAGCATTCTATCCAAGCTGTTTGCAGCTTGGAATGGAAACAGCTCTGCCCAGGACCGTAAGAATTTACAGGGAGTTGTGAACACAGCCTAGTCCATCACGCAAACCAACCTTCCATCTTGACTCCACCCACACTTCTCGCTGTCTTACAAACAGCAGCAAAAATCATTAAAGACCTCTCCCACCCTGGTTATAATCTCCTCCAACCTCTTCCGTCAGTCAGAAGATACAAAAGTTTACACACACGCACCAACAGGTTGAAGAACAGCTTTTTCCCTGCTGTTACTGGACTGCCTAATGGACCTCTAATATTTCAAACCTGATGTTGATCTGTGCAACTGTAACTTTGTATTCCTTGTTCTGTTCGATCACCCTATAATCTCTATGTCTTTGTATAGTATGATCTGCCAGTATTGCTCGTAAAACAATACTTTCCACTGTACTTAGGTACATGTGTCAATAATAAATCAAATCAAATCAAATTAAAAACAGATGCTGCTGAGACTACACTTCAGTGTTGTCTAAAGTCCAAATCTCTTCTGGTGTAGCTGTTGAGCTCCGCAAAGGCAGCACTGTGTCTGCACTTCCCAAAAATCACGCCATTTACATACAGCTGGTTGTCGCTGTCTGGTGCTCAGGAGCAGGGTCCTGCTGCACTGCCCATGCATTCCCTCCTGTTGTCCAGGCCTCATTGAGAGACCAGTTATATCACAGCCCTCCAACTGAGATCAAGCTGAGCTAGCACAGATGTAGTGGGCTGGAGTTTCTGCTGGGTCTTGGAGTCAAGATTCCAAAATCTCCTATTCAGCTGAATGAATCCAAATGCTCCAACTATTTAAATTTAACTTTATTAATGTTGCAATAATTATTGATGTGTAGAGGTGTACTGCACCTTTAAGAGAGTTGAAAGACCGAGAGAAGCACACAGGTTACTGGAAAATTTACAATGTAACATTTCGGCCAGCAGCTAGTAGTACCTGGATTGCTATGAGACAAAAACAAATTCAAATTTGGCCAATCAGTTTAAATTTAGCCCCAAGATGCTAAACTCCAGTCAAGTTTAAATTTAGAATTTTGACAATATTAAAATCAATGAAACGATTTGATGCTTTTGGGTATAAGATCGGAAAAAAAAAAGAACAGTCGGAGAGGAGAACTAGGTAAAAACAATGACTGCAGATGCTGGAAACCAGAGTCCAGATTAGAGTGGTGCTGGAAAAGCACAGCAGGTCAGGCAGCATCCGAGGAGCAGGAAAATCAACGTTTCGGGCAAAAGTCTTCTCCACTCTAATCTGGAGAGGAGAACTGTCAAGCCACCAACATATACAGACTGCTTGCAGAATAGCTCGCTTAAAGGTATTTTTATCTATCAATGACCTATGAAATTGACTAGGTGAAAGAAGACAGACGGTGGTGATTGATGGTAAATGTTCATCCTGGAGTTTAGTTATAAGTGGTGTATTGCAAGGATCTGTTTTGGGACCACTGTTTGTCATTTTTATAAATGACCTAGATGAGGGTATAGAAGGACCTGTTAGTAAATTTCCTGATGAAGAGCTTTTGCCAAAAACGTCGATTTTCCTGTTCCTCAGATGCTGCCAACCTGTTGTGGTTTTCCAGGACCACTCTAATTTTGACTCTAATGTCCAGCATCTGCAGTACCCACTTCTGCCTAGTAAATTTGCAGATGACACTAAGGTTGGTGAAGTTGTGGGTAGTGCCAAAGGATGTAGGTTATAGAGGGACAAAGATAAGCTGCAGAGCTGGGCAGAGAAGTGGCAAATGGAGTTAAATGTGGAAAAGTGTGAGGTGATTCCCTTTGGAATGGGTTAACAGGAATAAAGAGTACTGGGCTAATGGTAAGATTCTTGGTAGTGTAGATGAGCAGAGAGATCTCGGTATCCAGGTACATACATTCTTGAAAGTTGCTATCCAGGTTGATAGGATTGTTCAGAATTCATGCAGTGTTTTAGCTTTTATTGGTAAAGGAATTGAGCTTGGGAACCATGAGGTCATGCTATAGTTGCACAAAACTCTGTTGCAGTCAAGTGTTCGAGTATTGTGTACTGTTCTGGTCACTGCATTATAAGAAGAATGTGGAAGCTTTGGAAAGGGTGCAGAGAAGAGTTACTAAGATGTTGCCTGGTATGGAGGGAAGGTCTTACAAGGAAAGGTGGAGGGAGTTGAGGCTGTTTTCGTTAGAGAGAAAAAGATTGAGAGGTGACTTAATTGAGACATATAAGATAATCAGAGGGTTAGACAGGTTGGACAGTGAGAGCCTTTTTCCTCGGATGGCGATAGCCAGCACGAGGAGCGATAGCTTTAAATTGAGGAGTGATAGATATAGGACAGATGTCAGAGGTAGTTTGTTTACTCAGAGAGTAGTAGGGGCATGGAACTCACTGCCTGCAATCGTAGTAGACTCGTCAACTTTAAGGGCATTTAAATGGTAATTGGATAGGCATATGAGCGAGAATGGAATAGTACAGGTTAAATGGATTTCAGATTTGTTCCACAGATCAGTGCAACATTGAGGGCCGAAGGGCCTGCGCTGCATGGTAATGTTCTATGTTCTATTACTCTATAAGTGTTTGTTGTCCATCTTCAAGTGTCCTTGAACTGAATGACTTACTGGGATTTTTCAGTAGACAGTTAAGAGCCAACCACATGGTTGTGGGTCTGGAGTCAGGAAAATATGTTGTGAAACTTGAAAGGATTCAGAAAAGATTTACAGGAATGTTGCCAGGTTTGGAGGGTTTGAGCTACAGGGTGATGCTGAGTAAGTTGGAGTTATTTTCCCTGGAGCATCGGAGGCTGAGGCGTGATGCTACAGAGGTTTATAATATCATGAGGGGCATGGATAGGATGAATAGACAAGCTCTTTTCCCCAGAGTGGTGGAGTCCAAAGCTAGAGGGCATAGGTTTAAGGTGAGTGGTATAAGGGACCCACGGGGCAACCTTTTCATACAGAGAGTGGTGCATGTGTGGAATGAGCTGCCAGAGGAAATGGTGCTGGCTGATATAGACCGGGTACTGGCAAGTGGGACTAGATTGGATTGGGATATCTGGTTGGCATGGACAAGTTGGACTGAAAGGTCTGTTTCTGTGCTGTATGTCTCTGACTCTCGGACTCTATGATCCAATTACAGCGTTTGGCGGCACAATGACTCAATGGTTAGCACTGCTGCCTCACAACACCAGGGATCCAGGTTCAATTCCAGCTTGAGGGTGGCTGTCTTTGTGGAGCTTGCACATTCTCCCCATCTCTGGGTGATCCAGTTTCCTCCCACAATCCATTGATGAGCAGGTCAGGTGAATTTGTCATGCTAAATTGCCCATAGTGCTCAGGAATGTGTAGGTTAGGTGCAATAGTCAGGGGTAAATGTAGAGTAATGGGGTAGGGGGAATGGATATGGGTAGGTTACTGTCTGGAGTGGTAGTGTGGACCTGTTGGGCTAAATGGCCTGTCTGGACACTGCAAGGATTCTATGAAGGCATCTGGATGGGTATGTGAATAGGAAGGGTTTAGATGGATATGGGCCAAATGGGATTAGATTAAGTTAGGCTATCTGGTTGACATGGACAAGCTGGACCGAAGGGTCTGTTTCTGTGCTGCACAACTCTCTGACTCCAAGTAGGTTATACCAGGTATGGATGGCAGATTTCCTTCCCGAAAGGATATCGGTGAGGCAGGTGGGTTTTTTAAAGCAATCATTGGTAATTTATTGATCGGTATTACCAAGATTAGCTTTCAATTCCAATTTATTAATTGATGATAGATAACACTGGAATAGAATATAGTAAGTTTGTGGCTGGAATTTGAGGTAAAGGAAATCTTCAGACTTTCTCAATCAAACCTGCAAATACATGCACAAAATATAGCAATTAAAATTGTTGAGTTGTAGGGACAGATAGCCATTTGGAATATATTAGTGATGTTTGAGAAGATTTGTAACTCAGGTTAATGATATGGATGTAAATTAGCACGCTGAGCTGGAAGGTTTGTTTTCTGATGTTTCGTCACCGTGCTCGGTAACATCATCAGTGAGAGTCTCCGGTGAAGCGCTGGTGGTATGTCCCACCTCTCCATTTATGGGTCTTGGTTTCTTAAGGTGGGTGATGTCATTTCCGGTTCTTTTCTTCAAGGGAAAGTAGACAGGATCTAAATTGATATGTTTATTGATGGAGATCCAGTTGTAACGCCAGGCCTTGAGGAATTATCGGCGTGTCTTTGTTTCACCTGTCCTAGGACGTGTGTGTTGTCCCAGTCAAGAATATATTGTATTGTGACCATAGCAGACTGACAACTGAAGGAAAGCAGGACTGGGTGTTAAATAATCATTTTTATTGGGTTTTTCTTTCTTTATTTTTGACACACACACCAATAAATCGCTCTTTGACAAATTAAACAATCAACAAGTAACAAGTACTACCCACAGGCAGTGCAACAACAGCTCAAATGAGGGAGGGTTGGAAAAGAGGAAGGGAACAAAATTAAAATGGAGTTGAATTGGAATTAATGTACTCTAACACCTGCGGTATCCACCTCTTTAGGCCTCCAGGTTAGATGGACACTCCACACTTCCTCTCCTAAGACCCTGGGGCATGAATGTAGTTGTAGGGCATCCAGGGTAGGAACCAAGGCCCCTTCCTCCATATTCTGCAGCCTGGACCAGTTAATGGTCAATTTAGAGTGGTGCTGGAAAGACACAGCAGGTCAGGCAGCATCCAAGGAACAGGAATATTGTCATTTCGGGCAAAAGCCATACATCAGCATTTCCTGATTAAGGGCTTTAGCCCGAAACGTAGATTTTCCTGCTCTTCAGATGCTGCCTGACCTGCTGCACTTTTCCCGCACCACTCTAATCTCGAGTCTGATCTCCAGCACCTGCAGTACCCACTTTCGCCTCATGGTCAATTTAGTCAGGCCTGGGAGAAGACCCATGACAAAGCCGTTTGATCTGACCACAACTTCTGCACCAGGTGCCCAAAGACCTGGAGCATGAGGCTGAAGTCCTACCGAAAGAACATTTAATTTTTAAATAACTAAATATTCTTGGTCACAGCAAGACAGGAAAGGAATAAAGCAGGACAGATAGTGATATTGGTGAAGGATAGCATCGCAGCACTGGAGAATGAGGATGGTCTCAGAAGTTTCAACGACAGAATTGATTCAGGTCAAGTAGATAAGAGGGGGAGCATTTACGAGACATCGAGGCAAAAAGGTAGATTTAAGGAGCAATTTAAAGGAGACCATAAAGGTGAAGAAATAGAGAGATTTGAGGAGATAATTCCAGCTTTTAGGATCTGGGTAGCTAAAGGCATAACCACTAACTGTGAACATTGAAATTATCAAGGGACCAGATTTGGAGGATGCTGGGGATCTCACAGAGAGCTGGAGGCAGCTCAAGAGATAGGGATCCATATAGATTAGAATCCCTACAGTGTGGAAACAGGCCCTTCAGCCCAACAAGTCCACACCGATCCTCCGAAGAGCAATCCACCCCCCTCTGACTAATGCACCTAACACTATGGGCAATTTAACATGGCCAATTCACCTGACCTGCACACCTTTGGACTGTGGGAGGAAACCGGAGTCCCAGAGGAAACCCACGCAGACACGGGGAGAATGTGCAAACTCCACACAGTCAGTCGCCCAGGGCTGGAAGTGGACCTGGAACCCTGGTGCTGTGAGGCGGCAGTGCTAACCACTGAGCATAGCAGAAATGATTATCAAAATGATGAACTCGGAAGAAGTTTTGATCAAGTGGAATTCTGAACAAAAACTGAAGATGAAAAAGCGTTCAGCATATTGGAACTCCATCATGGTGGAAGTGAAATTTGGAACATTGGAATTTTCTAGGACGAGAATGAATGAGAAAGTGTTTGTTTTCTCCATGGAAATGGCTTGGCCAATTAGATATGATTTGCCAACCAATCAGCATTCTTTTTCTCCTGTAATATACATTGTTGTGATCATTTGAAATTTGGCATTCTTGCATTTGTCCTGATGAGTGCTGGATGAAAAACTTCACATCCCATCTCTCTGTTCAGCAACATTTAGCTTTGTTATATTGGAATTGGAATGACGGGAAAGGATTATGATATTTGGGAATTCTGTACAATGGGAGTTGCTGGGACAGGGTTGGACCAGTAAAGGCTTGTACAATATGATTGAATGTGAAGGAGTTTGGCATAAAGGAATTTTATAGAATGCAGAGGGGTTTGGAACTTTGGAATCCCATTCAGAAAGTGTGAGCGAGAAGGAGTTTGGGGCATTGGAACTTTGTACAAAGGAAATGGTTTGAAATTAAGGAGTCTGACACAATGGAATTCTGTATGGTGGAAATGAATGGGAAAAGCTTGCCCCATTGAAGTTTTATACATCCTGAGTGAATTTTAATAGCCTTCCAGTTTATCTTACAAGTTACTTGTTGGGTTTCTGGGGGATAATTGCTAACTCCTTGAGTTTCTAGCTCTTATCAGGGGATTGCTAACCCAGGCACATCACAGCCATGGGAAGTTCAATCCTTCCTCTATTATGTCATCAGTACAAACTGACCCAATGCACATTTGTTGAAATCTCTCTCTGTTTAAACATCTGAACCTGTTTCTGCCTATATTTCTCTCTGTGTGCAGACAGGTGAATGAAAAATCTCCACAAGCCCAGCTTTCAAAATATCCCCGTCACTTGAAGGATTTTTCTGGCCAAATTGAATTTATTCTTTCCCCAGCTGTGTCACAACAGAAGCGAAAGGCAGCGATTTGACTGCTGATCTCTTTGAATCAAGAAATTCTCATTGTGACTCTCAACGTCTGACAAACAAGGGCAATCAGGTTTGAAGTGGATGTTTCTGTAACAGCCCATTACAATCTAAAGCTGGTAGTTAGAGTAGTTTCCTGAACAAATTATGAATTGTGAGACTGACAAGAAGAATTTGTTCCCTTGGGTTTCAGCTGCCCCGCCCCCGCACTGAGCTGATTGGCTAGATTTTGATGCAGTACGGTTATGTTGTCGCTATGCTGGTTTCACAGAGTTTCTCTATGAAAAGAAACCCATTTTGCATTAAGCTAATAGACCTGCTTATAAAACTGATTATATGTCAAAGGCAGCAACAAAGATCTCATGTTCCCCCCAATAACAAACTCGCTCAATGTTTCCAAGAGTTCCCTCTTTCTCCCCCCAAAAAAAGAGTTTTTAATCCCTGGGAGTTTCCTCCGCTGTATTACCTGCTTATAAGATCTTTATATCACCTCCTGCTCGAGATTTGCATTCACATTTACCACTACCATGTGGGCAGCATGGTGGCACAGTGGTCAGCACTGCTGCCTCACAGCGCCAAAGACCCGGGTTCAATTCCCGCCTCAGACGACTGACTGTGTGGAGTTTGCACATTCTCCCCGTGTCTGCGTGGGTTTCCTCCGGGTGCTCCGGTTTCCTCCCACAGTCCAAAAGATGTGCAGGTCAGGTGAATTGGCCATGCTAAATTGCCCCTAGTGTTAGGTAAGGGGTAAACGTAGGGGTATGGGTGGGTTGCGCTTCGGTGGGGCGGTGTGGACTTGTTGGGCCGAAGGGCCTGTTTCCACACTGTAAGTAATCTAATCTCATCTAATCTAAAAAACTATGTACAGCATCTTTCCGGTCCCTCAACAAACTCTACAGTGTTTCCACAACCACTGAATCAATTCCTTCTGTGACTTTAGGATTTGGCAATGTAGTCAACCAGAAACGATCCTCTGGCAGGGCCTGAACAATCGCTGACCTGACTCACCACCATCTTCTCAAGGGTAAGGTTAACCTTGCTGACAACTCGCAGAAGAAACAGGAGCAGGGGTAAACCATAAACTCCCTTGATCCTGTTCCCCAGGCATTCAATAGGATAACGTCTGCCTCAAAACTAATTTCCTGCTTGCTCCCCTGATGAAGGGCTTATGCCCGAAACTTCGACTCCCCTGCTTCTTGGATGCTGCCTGACCAGCTGTGCTTTTCCAGCACCAACACCTTTTGACTCTGATCTCCAGCATAACCTGTAGGGATTTTTTTTTAAATGAGCAGGCAGTGGTCAAGTGGTATTATCAGAATATTAATCAGGAGACCCAGGTGGTGTTCTGGAGGCAGGGGTTCAAATCCTGCCATGGCAAATGGGGGAATTTGAATTTAATAAAAATTTGGAATTAAAAGTCGAATGGTGACCATTGTTGATTGTCAGGAAATACCTGTCTGGTTGTACTTTAGGGAAGGAAACAGCCTTTCTTACCTGGTCTGGCCTACATGTGACTCCAGACCCATAGCACAGAGGAGAAAATGAGGACTCACACCTGCACACACACACACACAACATGGGTGCTGGGGAAAAAATAAGCACTACTGCAGTTAGGCGGTAGTGTGGGGGTTGAAAACAATTTTTTTTAAAAATAGACAGGGAATAAGAGCCTAGAAAAAATAAGAAAGGTAAATAAACAGGAGTGACAGGGATTTTGTTCAAAAAAAAAAGAAAAAAGAGAGAAAGTGAGGACTGCACATTCCTGATGAAGGGCTTGTGCCAGAAATGTTGATTCTCCTGCTTCTCAGATGTTGCCTGACCTGCTCTGCTTTTCCAGCACCACACTCTTCACACCAGACCCACAGCAATGTGGTTGGCTGTCCTCTAGGCCATTAGGGATGGGCAATAAATGTTGAATGGGTCAGCAACACCCACATCTGTGAATGAGTAAACAGAATTCCCTTAATTCCCTCAGTGCATGAATAATTCTCTATCCCAGCCTTGAACGTGATGGCGCAATCCTTAACCTCTGTAATAGACAATTCCAAAGACTCACAGCCCTCTGGATAATGAAATACCTGTTCATTTTCTAAGAGTTAGGAGCAAGAGTAGGCCATTCAGCCCCTCACGCCTGCTCTGCCATTCAATACGATCATGGTCCATCTCATATTGGCCTCAATTCCACTTCTCTACCACTCTCCATGAATTCAACTTGTTACTAATTAAAAAATTATCGCACTCCTCACTAAATTTATTCCAGCATCCACCACACCCTGGGATATGAATTCCATAATTTTGCAACCCTTTCAGAGAAGTCTTTAAGGTGGCAGCGTGGTTCTGGGGTTAGCACTGCTGCCTCACAGCGCCAGTGACCTGGGTTCAAGTCCAGCCTCGGGTGACTGTCTGTGTGGAGTTTGCACATTCTCTCCATGTCTGCGTGGGTTTGCTCCGGGTGCTCCGGTTTCCTCCCACATTCAAAAGATGTGCAGGTCAGGTGAATTGGCCATGCTAAATTGCCCCATAGTGTTCAGGGATGTGTAGGTTAGGTGCATTAGTCAGGAATAAATATAAGTTGGGGATACTCTGGGGAGGGGATACTCTTCAGAGGGTTGGTGTGGACTTGTTGGGCCAAACGGTCTGTTTTCATACTGTAGGGATTCTAATTCTAAAGTCATTTCTCCATGTCTGATTTAAATCTGCCACCCATTATCCTAAAACTATCTTATGTTGAAAGATTGGAGCGACTGGGCTTGTATACCCTTGAATTTGGAAAACTGAGAGGGATCTAATTGAGATGTATAAGATTATTAAAGGATTGGACACTCTGGAGGCAGGAAACAAGTTTCCGCTGATGGGTGAGTGCGGAAGAAACCCACGCAGACATGGGGAGAACGTGCAAACTCCACACAGTCAGTCGCCTGAGTCGGGAATTGAACCCAGGTCTCTGGCGCTGTGAGGAAGCAGTGCTAACCACTGTGCCACCGTGCCACTGTGAGATGTATAAGATTATTAAAGGATTGGACACTCTGGGTCAGGAAACATGTTTCCGCTGATGGGTGAGTGCCGAACCAGAGGACACAGCTTAAAAATAAGGGGTAGGCCATTTAGGACAGAAATGAGGAGAAACGTCTTCACCCAGAGAGTGGTGGCTGTGTGGAATGCTCTGCCCCAGAGGGCAGTGGAGGCCCAGTCTCTGGATTCATTTAAGAAAGAGTTGGATAGAGCTTTCAAAGATAGTGGAATCAAGGGTTATGGAGATAAGGCAGGAACAGGATACTGATTAGGAATGATCAGCCATGATCATAATGAATGGTGGTGCAGGCCCGAAGGGCAGAATGACCTACTCCTGCACCTATTGTCTATTATCTATGACCTCTCATTCCAGATTGCCCCACAAGGGGAAACATCCCTTTTACATCAAATTTGTTGATCCTCCCAAGCATCCTGTAGACCTCAATTAGATCTCCTTCCATTCTTCCAAACTTCAGAGAGTATTGGCCCAAACAGCTCAATCTCTCATCATAGGGCAACCCCTCACCCGTGGAATCAATCTAATGAACCTCCTCTGAACTGCCTCCAGTACAACTACATCCCTCCCAGGGCAAGGGGACCAAAATTGTAAGCCTTCCTCCAGTCTCACAAATGCGTTGCAGAGTTGCAGCAATACTTGCCCGCTTATATATTCCTTTCCTTGTCTATGCAGCATCAAAAGCCATCATATAGACAAGCGATTAATTAGACAAGCAAGTGAGTTGGCCTTCATTGCCAGGGCACTTGAGTGAAAGAGTAAAGATGTCTTCTTGTATCTGTGTAGAAAATTGTGGAGACCTCACCTGCAGTATTGTGTACAGATTTGGGCTTTTATGTAAGTAACAAAATCCTTGCCACAGTGGGACTGTGATGAAGATTTACCATATTAATTCTGAGGGTGGTGGGATTATTTTACGAGGAGAGATCTGCACTCTCTAGAGTTTTGGAGAATGGATTGTGACCTCATTAAAACTTGTAAGATTCTTACAGGGAGTGATAGAGTGAATGTCTATCCCCATCGCAGGATGTTTCCTCTGGCTACTGAGTCTAGAATCAGGGATACAATCGCAGGATGAGGGGCAGGACATTTAAGGCTGAGAGTGGAAGGAATGTTTTTTCACTCAGGGAATGGAATTCTCTACGTCAGAGGATTGTAGAAGCTCAAACATTGATCAGTTTCAAGAAATTGACAGATATGGAGATGATGTGGGAGAGTGACATTGAGATAGATGATCAGTTGTGATCTGATTCAATGTCAGTACATGACCCTGCCCCACCGAACTCATCTCCGCATACCTTGACACCGTCCTGTCCCCCTTAGTCCAAGAACTCCCCACCTACATTCGGGATACCACCCATGCCCTCCACCTGCTCCATGATTTTCGCTTCCCCGGTCCCCAACGCCTTATTTTCACCATGGACATCCAGTCCCTGTACACCTCCATCCCCCATCACGAAGGACTCAAAGCCCTCCACTTCTTCCTTTCCCGCCGTACCGACCAGTACCCTTCCACAGACACCCTCCTTCGACTGACTGAACTAGTCCTCACCCTGAACAACTTCTCTTTCCAATCCTCCCACTTCCTCCAAACGAAAGGAGTAGCCATGGGCACCCGCATGGGCCCCAACTATGCCTGCCTCTTCGTAGGATATGTGGAACAATCCATCTTCCGAACTACACTGGCCCCACCCCCCACCATTTCCTCCGCTACATCGATGACTGTATCGGCGCCGCCGCGTGCTCCCACGAGGAGGTTGAACAGTTCATCCACTTCACCAACACCTTCCACCCCGAACTCAAATCCAGGAGGACCAGTTCCAAAAACGCACAACCCAGATGGCCTCCTTCTTCAAGGACCGTAATTTCCCCCCCCGACATGGTCGACGATGCCCTCCACCGCATCTGTTCCACTTCCCGCTCCTCCGCTCCTGGAAGCAGAGACTCAATTTAATTGGCTCCTCAATGTTCCAGGAACCATCCTAGTGAACTTTCACTGAACTGCCTCCAGAGCAAGTCTATCCTTCCTCAAATAGATGAATTCTTATGAATCAATCCCAAAAATATTCAGGGTAGGTGGTGTTACTTTGAGGAAAGTCAATGGGACAATCTCAATAGAAACTGTTTTGTACTCTTCTGGCATACATAGATAAGAATTAGGAACATGAGGAGGCCATTCGGCCCCTTGAGCCTGCTCTGGTTATGGCCTCAACTCCACATCCTTCTCTACCCTTGATAATCTTTGCACAATATTGTAAGAGCAGAAATGGGCTGTAATGAAGGAGATTTAACTGGTGACATGCAACGAGATTGCAATGGTCACTTGGGGCTTTCCAGAATCTTTGACCCATGGTGGAAGATCTCTCATAAGAACCCTTTTCTTTGATGTCTGTAAGCGACAGATCACTTCAGATTATTTGGCCATGGTCATGGCTGAGGTCAAGTCTGTTTATGGCCTCACACAAAGCCCATGAGTAGTTGGCAAGTGAAAAGATGCAGTAATCTCAGTTGATTTCCATCCAGCCTGGCTTGAATATACATTTCAGCTCACTAAGAGACACTAAGAGATATGGGCCGGGTGCTGGCAGGTGGGACTAGATTGGGTTGGGATATCTGGTTGGCATGGATGAGCTGGACCAAAGGGTCTGTTTCTGTGCTGTACATCTCTATGACTCTATGACTCTATTGATGATCATTAATCCATGGCTTTTTGTCAGAAAAGCCGACCTGGTTCACTAATGCCCTTTAGGGAAGGAAACTGCCATCCTCATCTGGCCTGGCCTACATGTGACTCCAGACCCACTGCAATATGGTTGACTGTTAATTGCCCTCTGGGCAATAATTGCTGGCTTAGCCACCAATATCCACAGTTGTGAATGAAGTCAAAAAAAGTTATTGATAACATTGGTAAGAGCACATTTCAAATATATCACACTGTTTGATTTTGTTATTAAGATGGATGTAAATGTGTTGCCGGCTATTCAGAAATTATTTCTGGGATGAGTGGGTTGGCTTTTGAGGAAAGGCTGATCCCCTTACTAATCAAGAACCTATCTATCTCTGTCTTAAATACACTCAACGACTTGTCCTCCCACTGCCCTCTGTGACAATGAATTCCAGTTCGAAAGCATCATCTCTTTTCTCTGAAGTGGTGCCTCAGGTCTACGTTTCTCCTACTGGTGGAAACACCCCCTCCACACCCACTCCATCCAGGCCTCTCGATATTCTGTCTGTTTCAATTCTGGTACAATCCGCATAGAAGCAACCACTTTGCTTGCCGGTAAGCAATGGGTTTCTAAGAACAACAATCACAAATACCTCCCCCCCCCCCCCCCCCCCCCCCCCCCCCGCCAGAGGAACATCTGAGGGCTGAATCAGTCCTTGTCAATTGGTTATGACTTTTTCTTGCCTTTCCCACTTTTGGGCACCTTGGTCTGGATCTCATTGACGTTTTCTGAGATTGTGTTGCAATGTCTATCGAAGGTCTTGACTCTGCCAAGCAAAATGTTAATGTTGTAACAGTTGGTCAGGGCTTGTGTATTGTTTTTGATGTACTGCAACCAAACAGAGAGGGTTGTGTCAAACTCTTCCTCCGCAGCCTTCTGAAGCTCTCTCTGGAAAACTTAAAAATCACACAACCCCCTGATGAAGGAGCGACGCTCCGAAAGCTAGTGTGCTTCCAATTAAACCTGTTGGACTATAACCTGGCGTTGTGCGATTTTTAACTTTGTACACCCCAGTCCAACACCAGCAACTCCAAATCATACCTTGAGAACGTAATTTGAAAGAGGTTCTGGGATTTACATATCAAAGAACAGAAACCAGCATATCCCATCCTAAAAGGTGAAAGATTTCATCTAAAATTGTTTCATGTATCATATCTCCATGACACTGGATTCCTTTGGTTATAAATTCTGTGAGAATGATCTTATTCCCCACAACCCCCTGATGAAGGAGCGTCGCTCCGAAAGCTAGTGTGCTTCCAATTAAACCTGTTGGACTTTGATCTGGTGCTGTGTGACTTTTAACTTTGTCCTTGCTGTTAGTTAGGCCTGTGTGTGAAAATTGTTCCTTCTTACAACTCACTGGCAAGTCTACGTTCTTTCCCCATCCCTTAATGCCCTTGAGTCACCTTCTTGAACTGCTGCAGACCATTTGTGTAGGTATGTCAACAGTGATGTTAGGGAGAGAGTTCCCAGATTTCCACTATAATGCTGATAGACTTCTAAGTTGGAATGGTATGTGTGTGTTGAAGGGGAACTGGCAGTCATATTCCAATGTGTCTGCTGTCCTTATCCTTCCGGACAATAAAATTCAGTTTTGAAAGGTGCTGTCGAAGTCAGTTTCTTGAGTTGCTGCAGGATTTCTTGCATTACAACGAGTTACCCTTCAAAAGTAATTAAAAGGCCATAACGTATTGAAGTGATGAAGGGTGCTACCTAAAGTGCAAGTTTTTATTTCCCTTTCTTTAGTTTTGCATTGCAGAAGTCACTTTTACCGGAAAGGCTGTGCATGTTTTAACCAAATGAGTCAGTGAGCTATTGATCTATATATAGTGCACGTCAGGCACTTTGGGAAATGCAGAGGGCATAATGAGCACGGTGGATATAATTGCAACATTTTTCTCCACATCAAAACTTTGGATTCAATAACTGCAAATTAAACGTTTTCAGTTACTTCATTAAACTAAGGGTTCATTCTGGCTTTGAGTAGGCATGAAAAACACAAGAAAGATCAGCTCCTACTCCCATTAAACAACTCTGACTTCAGAGAATCAGGAAATATGTCTGAAGATCTGTGGCTGGTTAGGGTCTGTTTTACAAACAGCATCTAAGATTAAACCGCACCAATGGGTCAATGCTCAAATCCCATCAATAGTGTTTTACTTTGATGTCACATTTAAGGAGAAAGTGAGGTCTGCAGATGCTGGAGATCAAAGTTGAAACTTTATTGCTGGAACAGCACAGCAGGTCAGGCAGCATCCAGGGAACAGGAGATTCGACGTTTCGGGCACAGGTCCTGAAGAAGGGCCTGTGCCCGAAACGTCGAATCTCCTGTTCCCTGGATGCTGCCTGTCACATTTAAACACAGCCAAAAATTCTCTCCACTTTTCCTAACTCCCAGTAGGTCCATTTGCCCGTTAGTCTTGTGCTCACTGACCTACATTGGTCAATGCAGACAACATTTCAAATTTCAAATCCTTATAATTGTGTTTGGGTCACTCTGTAGCCTCAATCCACTCTCCATATAGGAGAAAGTGAGGACTGCAGATGCTGGAGATCAGAGCTGAAAAATGTGTTGCTGGAAAAGCGCAGCAGGTCAGGCAGCATTCAAGGAGCGGGGGAGGGGAAATGAGGAAGCTGGAGAAATCTGCGTTCATCCTTTGTGGTTGGAGGGTTCCTAGGCGGAAGATGAGGCGCTCCTCCTCCAGGCGTCGTGTTGCGTGGTCTGGCGATGGAGGAGGCCAAGGACCTGCATGTCCTTGGCGGAGTGGGAGGAGGAGTTAAAGTGTTTGGCCATGGAGCGGTTGGGTTGGTTGGTGCGGGTGTCCCAGAGGTGTTCTCTGAAACGCTCCGCAAGTAGGCGGCCTGTCTCCCCAATGTAAAGGAGGCCACATGGGGTACAGCGGACCACAGCTACCTAGATTACACCTCCTCCCACCCTGCCCCCTGTAAAAACGCCATCCCATATTCCCAATTCCTTCACCTCTGCCGAATCTGCTCCCAGGAGGACCAATTCCAATACTGAACAACCCAGATGGCCTCCTTCTTCAAAAATTGCAATTTCCCCTCAGACGTGGTTGACGATGCTCTCCACTGCATCTCCTCCACTTCCTGCTCCTCTGCCCTTGAACCCTACCCCTCCAATCACCACCAGGACAGAACCCCAATCTATCTCACCTACTACCCCACCAACCTCCAGATACATCGTATCATCCGTCGTCATTTCCGCCACCTCCAAACAGACCCCACCACCAAGGATATATTTCCCTCCACTCCCCTATCAGCATTCCGGAAAGACCACTCCCTCCGCGACTCCCTCGTCAGGTCCACACCCCCCACCAACCCAACCTCCATTCCCGGCACCTTCCCCTGCAACCGCAAGAAATGCAAAACTTGCGCCCACACCTCGCCCCTCACTTCCCTCCGAGGCCCCAAGGGATCCTTCTATATCCGTTAGAAATTCACCTGCACCTCCACACACATCATTTACTTCATCCGCTGCACCCCATGTGGCCTCCTCTATATTGGGGAGACAGGCCACCTACTTGCGGAACGTTTCAGAGAACACCTCTGGGACACCCGCACCATCCAACCCAACCGTCCCCGTGGCTGAACACTTTAACTCCCCCTCCCACTCCGCCAAGGACATGCAGGTCCTTGGCCTCCTCCATCGCCAGACCATGGCAACACGACGGCATTTCCAACGCCCCTCCCCCAAGTCCCTCCTCCCTACCTTTTATCTTAGCCTGCTTGGCACACCTTCCTCATTCCTGAAGAAGGGCTTATGCCCGAAACGTTGATTGTCCTGCTCCTTGGATGCTGCCTGACCTGCTGCGCTTTTACAGCAACACAGTTTTCAGCTCCACTCTCCATATACCCATAACCCAATCCTTGCGGCTACAAAGACTCCCAAACCTTTTTGGTGTGGAGGTAATGTCACTCAACTTATAATCCAGTACAAAAGGGAATTGTTCATGGGAAATCCCAACAGATTCCGAAATTTACATTTGTTAAAAATCTGGAATTAAAGGAAAGCTTGATGACCATTGCCAATGTCATAAAATCTCATTGAGTTGAAGGAAAGAAATCTGTCTTCCTTACCTGGTCTGGCCTACATGTGACTTCAGACCCACAGCAACATGGTTAACTCTTCACTGCCCTCTGTTGGACACATAAACTTGCTTTCAGCAGATAAGTATTGCTGATTGATATTTTCACAATTAGTTGTCACATCCAAGTAAGAAGGGGTGATTCAGCTCCACTTTCTTTAACACTCCTGGGTTGGCCACAACAAAGATTTGAAACTCTACTTGGCGGGGAGCTGTTTCACACTAGAATTGACTTGACACCATCCAGGCCAAATCAGCCCGCTTGATCGGCACGCCATGAGCCATCTGCAACATTCAATCCCTTCACAACTGACACACACACAGTGGTATCAGCGTGTACCATCGACACAATGCATTACAGCAACAGTCCAAGGCTCCTCTGAAAGCATCTTTCACTCCTACAACTACTACCCACAACAAACAAAGGGAGCAGGAACATGAGATCATCTTGATTTGCATGTTCCCCTGTATAACACATTCCATTCCAATTTGGAATTGTATCGACTTTCCTTCACAGTCACCACAGTATTCTGGAAAATTCTGGAATTTCATCCCTAATGGTATTGTGAGTCTATCTACTGTAGTCCATGTTCAAATGCAACAAGATCTGGACAATATCCAGGCTTGGGTTGATATGTAGCAAGTAACTTTCACGCCACACAAATGCCAGGCTGTGACCATCACCAGTAAGAGGCAATCTAATCACTACCTCTTGACATTCAATGGTGGTCCATCACTGAATCCTCTACTATCAATATCCTGGGGGTTATCATTGACCAGAAACTCAAATTGATTCACCACATAAACACAGTGGCTACAAGAGCAGGTCGGAGGCTAGGAACACTACAGTGAGCAATACACCTCCCGACTCCACAAAGTCTGTCCACCATCGACAAGGCACAAGTCAGGAGTGTGATGGAATACTCCCCAACAACATTCAAGAAGCTTAATATCATCCAGGACAAAGCCCATTTGATTGGTACCACATCCACAAGAATCCACTCCCTCCAACACCGACACTCAGTAGCAGCAGTGTGTACCATCTACAAGATGCACTGCAGAAACTCACCAAAGATCCTCAGACAGCACTTTCCAAACCCATGACCACTTCCATCTAGAAGGACAATGGCAGCAGTTACATGGGAACACCACCACCTTATTGTTCCCCTCCAAGCTACTCACCATCCTGAATTGGAAATATAACTGCATCCCTTCAGTGTCACTGTTTCAAGCTCCTAGAACTCCCTCCCTGAGGGCATTGTGGGTCAGCCCACAGCACATGGACTGCAGCGGTTTAAGAAGGCAGCTTACCCCCACCTTCTCAAGAGCAACTAGGGACGGACAATAAATGCTGGTCAGCCAGTGATGTCCACATTCCAGAAATGAATTTTAAAAAAACCTGTTCTTCAGTGGCTCAAGAAAGCATTGTTAATAGAGGCACAGAGTACAAGAGCAAGGGCGCGATGTTGAACTTGTCCGACTTCAGCTGGAGTATTGTGAACAGTTGGGGGCACCACATGAGAGAAGCAATGGGAATGTATTGGAGAGAGAGTGCAGAAGTGATTTCCAGGAATGGTTCCAGGAATGCGAGTCTTCAGTGATGAGGATAGATTGTAGAGGTTGGGAGTGATCTCTCTGGGCAGAGTGGTAAATGCTAGTCTAGCCAGTGACACCCATATGAAGGAACATTTCAAACAAATGTGAGGAAGACTCATCCTGGACTCAAACCATTTGCTCTGTTTCCCTCTCCACAGATGCCGCAAGACCTGCTGAGTTTCCCCAGCAATTTCTGGTTTTATTTTCAGAAAAAGTCCAACCCAGATGCAGAGAATATTTGGGGTGGGGACGTGTGGTGGAGGTGGGACCAGGAGACCCCTATGCCATAAACAAATCCACAATATTTTCATTCGCACTTTCTTCAACATTCACCTACATCATTTCACTTGGCCCCAATGCTGGATTCGTTGTTACCACATGAAAGGTGCTTTCCCAATGCCAGACGTTGTCGTTCTGTCCAGTTGATATTAAATCACTGTCTGGCTCCCACATTAAGCTCTTCACCATCTCGTCAAGATGTGCCGTGCTGTCAGAGGAGGTAGACTGAGACATGTTAAGCATTTATACATGAAGCACTGTGGCTGTGTTAAAGATACAGCTGGTGCAATACCAGTGTCCGTGTCCCTGTGATATTTCCACCTCACCCCATGGAACCACCAGGGAAACAGAGGAAATAAAATCCTCAAGACCAAAAAAAAAGTCATGTTCCTTAGCAACAATCTCCACCTGATTAATGCAGGTTCAATTGGACTGCATTCCCATCTTTTACGCAAGAGGGTTTTTTTTCTTTATTTATACACAGAATGTGATTGTCACTGACATTTATTAGCCATTCCTAATTGCCATGAAAAGGCAGTAATGATAATGTAAATAAAGGTAATGGCTTGTTCTTGGCCATTAAGAGTCAATCATGTTGATTTGGGTTTGGAAACACACCTTTCCGAAAGTAATCACTGAGTTTTATAAGCATCTGGTAGATTCACTGTGACATATGCTAGTTATTTTTAAATTAAGATTTATTTAATTAACAGAATTTGATATTTCAACTGCAGTGGTAGGAACTCTAAGGTTTCACAACATATTGAATGAAGAAATTTGTCCTAATCTCAGCCTGAAATGAATTGACCATTTACTTATTGATTTGATTTATTTATTGTCACGCGTATTTTGTTCCAAAATACAGTGAAAAATACTGTATAGTGTCGCCAATCTCCGGCAACATCTTAAAAACACAGAAAAATAAACCAAAACATAGATAAAACAGGCAGAAAAGTAAAAAAATTAGGGGTTGGTAAGAAATGCTGGCCCTATGACTGCAAGATTGACACATGAAGAGGACCTGGATTGTTTAGGACGACATTAGAGTCACAGAATCATACAGCACGGATACAGATCCTTCAGTCCAACCAGTCCATGTCAAACATAATCCCAAACTAACCTAGTCCCACCTGCCTGCTCCTGGCCTATATCCCTCCAAGGTAAAAATAATGACTGCCCTCCAAACCTTTCCTATTCATGTATCCACCCAAATGTCTTTTCTTGTAACCGTATCTCATATCCCGCACTTCCCCAGGAAGTTCATTCCACACATAAACCACCCTCTTTATAAAAGGGTTGCCCATCATGTCTTTTTAAAATCTCTCTCCTCTCACCTTAAAAATGTACCCCCTGGTCTTTGAAATCCCCTATCCTGAGGGAAAACAACCTACCATTAACCCTATCAATACCTCTCATCATTTTATGAACTTCTCTCAGGTCACCTCTCCTACACTCCAGCGAAAAAGGTGCCAGCCTTTCCTTATAACTCAAACCTTCCATAACCAGCAACATCCTGGTAAATCTCTTCTGAACCCTCACCAGTTTAATAATATCCTTCCTATAACAACGTGACCAGAACTGGGCACAATACTCCAGACGAAGTCTCACCAATGTCCTGTACAACCTCAACATAACATCCCAATTTGCATACTCAAAGGACTGAGCAATGAAGGCAAGCATACCAAATGCCTTATAGCCGCCCTGTCTACATGTGACAACATTCACTGGGGTTTAGAAGAATGAGGGGAAGCTGAAAGAAACCTAGACGGGGTAAACACATGAAGGATATTCCTAGTGACCAGAGAGTCTAGAACCTGGGATCACAGTGTAAGGAGGTGGGGTAGGCCATCTGGGAGTGAGATGAGGAGAAATGTCCACACCCAGAGCCTGTGGAATCCTTTGCCACGGAAAACAGTTCAGGCCAAAACATGGAATGTTTTTAAGGAAGAGTTTGATGTTTTTCTCAGGGCTAAAGACAGGGAAAGGGGTTGGGGAGAAAGTGGGAACAGGAAACTGAGTTGGATGATCAGGTTGAATGGTGGGGCAGGTTCGACTGGCCGAATGGCCTCCTCCTGCTGTTTTCTTCGTTTCAATATTAACGATGCGCATATCCCAGGAAAAGTTTTTTTTAAAAAAAAAACGATTGACGATGGTCAAGTGGGGAGGGGTTTAAATGCCTTGAGTTGGGCAGAAGAGTGACACAAGGGCTCAGCTCATCAGAGAGCTCTGTGCGTACGGGCATCCAGTCATTTATCACAGACTGCCCATAACTGGACCCGCAGCTGACCTGAATGCCAATTAAAGGGGCACCTTTTTCAAAGCCTGAAAGCATCAGCTGTCTCACACCCCCCCCTGCCCATGCCACCCCATACCTTCTCACGACAAGGAAATGCCCACCCCTTCTCTACCCGTTCCAGCGATTTAAAAAATATAGAACGTTTCAAGTCTTCTCCGGGCACACCGCCATCAAAATCAATTACAGTACAAGGTTCTGCATTACATCGAAGGAATTCTGCAGCATCTTAATACCTTGTATTCATTAAGGGCAGACTAAAAAACTGCAGCGCTAGATGGAAATCATTCAGCTCTTAACGTAATGGTGCAGTCAGATTTCATTATCTTCTCAATCATGGCCCATGTGTCTGATTAGATGCTCATTTTAAATAAAATTGTCTTCACTGAACTATTGACCCTCTGGCAAAAAGTCAATGCTGCACAGCAGGCAGCCAGAGACATCGAGCCTTGACAGCATGGAAAGAGACCCTACAGCCCATTGCATTCATGCTGGTCATCAACTCCTCTCTACTCTCCTCCCATATTCCAGCACTTGGCTCACGGATCATCTATCTCATCATTAAATGTTGTGGTGATTACCTCTCTGCCACACTTTCAGGTGTTGAGTTCCAGATACCCACCACCCTCCAGGTGAAACGAAGTCATCTTTAAGTCCTGTCTAAACCAGGTCTGAGGAAGTATCACTCGACACGAAATGTTAGCTCTGCTTTCTCTCCACGGATGCTACCAGTCCTGCTGAGCTTTTCCAGCAATTCCTATTTTTGTCCCCGTTCATTGATCCCTCTGCCAAGAGGAAAGGCTTATTTCTCTCTGATTTATCTATGGTTCTCATAACTTTGCACACTTCAATCAGCTTCCTGAGATTTCTCTGCTTGAGGAAAAACAACCCCAATCCATCTAGTCTCTCTTTACAGCTGAGTCCTGGCAACATTGTGGTGAATCTCTTCCACATGCACTCTAGGGCATTTCCATCCTTTCTATGGCATGGATACCAGAACTTCACACTGTGTTTCAGCAGCAGCACAACTAGCATCTTTTACACGTCTGTCATAACCTCGAATAAAGGCAAAATAATGTGAATGCTGGAAATCTGAAACAAATAGAGAGGATACTGGAAAGACTCAGCAGGTCTGGCAGTATTTAGAGAGTGAGAAACTGAGTTAATGTTTCGAGTTTGGTAGAACTATTCTTCAAAGTTCACGCACACACATTTGTGCACACCCTCACACACACAGACACACACTCACACATGCACACACACACATTCACACACACACAAATGCACACGCACACAAATGCACACACATAAACACAAGCACATGCATGCACACACGTGCACACTCACACAGTCATGCACATACATATACTCACACGTGCACACACATGCACACACCCGTGCACACACACACATACAAGTGCACATACACACGTGCACACACACATGTGAACACAGGCGCAATTGCACACACACGCGTATGTTCACACACATACACCTGCACACAAACACACACACATGCAAACACACACATGCAAACATGTGAGCAGATAGTGCACACATGCATGCACACATGCACATGCACACAGGTGCACACACATGTACACACACACGCTGCGCACACACACATGCACACACACTCATATATGCGTACACACACATGCACATACACGCATGCACACACACACACACGTACACACATGCACATACGCATGCAAACTGACACAGGTGCACGCACACACGCACACAGACGCGCATGTGCACACACACTCATGCAGACAGATGCCCACACACACTCGTACATGTGCACACATGCACACAGAAACACGCACACGCACATGTGCACAGATGCACGCACACACAGACAGATGCGCACACACATGCGCATGTGCACACACACAGATACACATGTGCGCACTCACATGCACCCACACATGCACATGCACACACTCACACATGCGGGCACACTCATACTCACACATGCAGAAACACACATATGTGCAAGCAAACATGCACAGGCATGCACAGACATGCACACACACACATGCTCGCACACACATGCAAGCACACATACACACATACGTATGCACGCACGCATGCACATACATATGCACGGACGCATGCACATACAAACACACACATGCGTGCACACAAATGCACACACATGTATGCACACATACTCACACTGATGAGCATACAGACATGCACATACACCCATGTACACAAACACATAGACACACACACTCATATACAAAAGCACACATGGACATGCACACACACACACACATGCACACACACATATGCACACACATGCACATATACACACACACATGCACACGCACTCATACACACACAGGGACACACTCATGCACATGCGTGCACACACTCGTACATGCACACAGACACACACATGCGTGTACACACACACATGCACATACACATGTGTGCATACACACAGGCGCACACGCACACACACACTTTCACATGTGCAGGTGCACACACCAACACTCATGCCTGTACACATGCACACACATAGGCGCACACGCGCGCACACACACACATATGCGCACACACACAAGCACACACACACACACTCGCATGCACACACACACGCACACACATGCAGACATGCATACACAGGCGTACTCACAAACACGCGCAGAAGCAGATACACACACATGCACATACACGTGTGCACACACATACGTGCGTGCACACTCACATGTGCACACATGCACACACATGAGCACACACACAAGTGCATGCACACATGTGCACACAGGCACACACATACTAACACACGCGTGCACACACATAGCACATGCACACACACACACACGTGCCCACATACTCACACACACATGCATACACACATGCAGACGTGCACACACATGCACACACAAATACATGCACACACAAACGCACATACACTCACACGCATGCACACACTGCACAACCACACGCATACGCACACGCAAACGTGCACACACAAATGTATAAATGCACACACGCACTCATGTGAACACAAAACTCATACACACGCGCACCCAAACAAGGCGGTGCTGAGTTCGAGGGATTTGACCTCTTGTCTCAGTCCCAACCCTCGAACTCAGCACCACCTTCCTAACCTGCAATCTTCTTCCTGACCTCTCCGCCCCTCCAGCAACACATTTTCAGCTCTGATCTCCAGCATCTGCAGTTGTCACTTTCTCCTCGAATGGAGGAATGGGTAAAGGTTATAGGTCGAAGAAGAGGGTGGAACGGATAGGAAGATTGACAGGTGGGACAGGTCATGAGGGTGGTGCTGAGCTGGAAGTTTGGAACTGNNNNGTCCACATTGATGCCCTGGGGTTGAAGTGTTCCCAGGCGGAAGATAAGGCGTTCTTCCTCCAGGCGTCAGGTGGTGAGGGAGTGGTGGTGGAGGAGGCCCAGGACTTGCATGTGGGAGGGGGAGTTGAAATGTTCGGCCACAGGACAGTGGAGTTGATTGGTGCGAGCGATTGCCCATAGTGTTAGGTGCATTAGTCATGGGTAAAATAAGGGAAACGGGTCTGGATGGGTTACTCTTCAGAGGGTCGGTGTGGAGTTGTTGAGCCGAAGGGCCTGCTTCCACACTGGAGGGAATCTAATCTATACATACCATTTGCCTTTCTAATTTGTTCTTCTATCTGCACATCATGTACTCCTAGATTTACTTTAGTTTTATTAAAAATATGATTTAAACCGTCATTCAGCCAGCGCTGTACTTTGTCTTTGACTCTGGGTGATATTTGAGTGATTGCGAGTGTTTCGTTGGTCTGCCCTAACCCCATTTTCCCATTGGCCCCGTTATTTCCATGAAGCGATTTTCTACTAAGCGAGATTGTGCTGGAACATAACTATGGTGTTATAGGACAACCACCTGTGTAGTACTGCACCTTAGAACTGACCCAAAATGGCTGCTGTAGAGATTTACTAGAACATTCCTCGTAACCTGAGGAACTTCATTTCCAATTATACACCAGAGATATTGAAGTCTCACCCCGAAATTCAGAGAACCTTCTGATCGGTTGTGATGCTTAAAATCACACTGGCAATCAATACAAAAGAAGTTTTCCCAGTGACAAGAAGAGTTGAGAACCAGAGGACACAGATTCAAGGTGGTTAGAGAGAAAGAGATGGTCAGGTGAATTTTCATGAAGAGGAATATTTCAGATCAGGAGAGCAGTGTCTCTCTGGTACAGTATGGAGGCAGATTTAATTGTGCCTTCAAAAATGGAATTAAATCAACACTCAAAGGGAAACAATTTAAGGGATACAGGGGAAAGGTAGGAGTTTAAAAAGTGTTAGCGTGAGTTTAAAGCATAAAGCCATCAGAAAGAGGAACAGGGGCAGCTAGTTTGGTCCCTCGATCCTGTTTTGCCACTTAATAGGATCATGGCTAACCCAACGTTCCTCACCTCCACTTTCCTGGTCCTTTCCCTGATTGATCAAGAATTTGTCTATAAAATCCAAAAGAACTGCGAACGCTGTTAATCAGAAACAAAAACAGAAATTGCTGGAAAAGCTCAGCAGGTCTGGCAGTACCTGTGGAGAGAAATCAGAATTAACATCGCACAGTCACTCGACAAATCAGCTGAGCTTTTCCAGTAAGAATCTGTCTATTTCAGCCTTAAATGTATATGGGGCTCCAAACCTGTCTGAGGCAAGCAGTTCAAAACACTCCCAACACTCGGAGAGAAGAAATTCCTCCTTATTTCAGTCATTAGTGGACGCCTCCATATTATGAGACCATGCCCTCTGGTCCTTGTCTCTCTGCTGAGAGGAAACATTCTCTCTGCATTTCCTCTGTCAAGCCCCTTAAGGTTTCAAAAGCAGAAGCCAAATGGTTTCTTTCTGCACTCTGTCTCAACCATCTCTGCCCCCCCCCCCCCCCCCCACCCCTGCAGGAGCATTTGGACTCAAAGTCCCTGGAGTGGGATCTGAAGCCACAAACCTTCTGGGTCAGAGGTGTGAGCGCACTAAGCCCTAGTTACCAGCGACAAAACCACTCACAATCGCCTCGCAAATCTTCCCGCTCGACAAGTCCAAGTAAGTGAATTTCTCAGAGCACCTGCTAAACTGAGTGATCCACATGTGAGATAGCATTGCATAGTCCACTCCTCGAGCCTCACAATGTTCATCTCCGCTGCAAATAGCTTGACAGAAACTTAACTGAGGCTTGATTTACCACAGACAAATTGTTTTAGGTTCAGAGCTGTTTTGGCACAGGGTATAACTGAGCCACATTTAAATCTCCAATGTCACCAAACAGAATAAGGTTATGCAAAATGCGTACAGAAGGTACAGTGTGATTCAGATAGCTGACAGGAACGAGGTAAATAAAACAGATACCTGGTACCCATTTCAACAGCCCATGTTACCACTTAAATCATGCCCCTCTACAGGGCAATAAAAAGAAAAGTGCTGGAGAAACTCAGCAGGTCTGGAAGCACCTGTGGAGAGTAACAGAGATTTTATTCACTTGTGAGATGTGGGTGTGCCCAGCATTTATTGCCAGTCCCTAGTTGCTCTTGAGAAGATGATGGTGAACTGCCATCTTGAACCATTGCAATCTACCCACACGGTCTTTAGGGAGACAATTCCATGATTTTGACCCAGCGACACTGAAGGAACGGTGAATGACAATGTCAGGAATGTGATGGAATATTCCCCAGGCTGGGACGGTAACTGGCCTAGAGGAGAATTTGCAGGTGGTTGAGTTCCCATGTGCCTGCTGCCCTTGTCCTTCGAGATGGAGGTGTTTATGAGTTTGGAAAGTGCTATCTGAGGGTCTTTGGTGAATTTCTGCAGTACATCTTGCGGATAACACACACTGCTTCTACTGAACATTGGTGGTGGAGGGAGTGGACGTCTGTGGATGTGGTGTCAATCAAGCGGCTGCTTTGTCCTGGATGGTGTCAAGCTTCTTGAGTGTTGTTGGAGCTACATCCATCCAGACAAGTGGGGAGTATTCTATTGCATTCCAGACTTGCATCATATAGATGGTGGACAGGCTTTGGGGAGTCAGGAGGTGAGTTGCTCTCTGCAGTATTCCTAGCCTCTGACCTGCTCTTGTAGCTACTGTGTTTATGTAGTGACTCTGGTTGAGTTACTGATCAATGATGACACCCAGGTTGTTGATAACAGGGGATTCAGTGATGGTGACCCCATTGTTTGTCGGACAGGGAAGGTTGCTGGGGTGGTGAATGGTGGCAGGCGTGGTGTTTAGATCGTCTCTTATTCGGGATAGTCATTGCCTGGAATTTGTGTGGTGCAAAGGTTACTTGCCACTTGATCAGCCTAAACCTGAACACTGTCCTGGACTTGCTGAATTTGGATATTGGACTGCTTCAGGGCATAGGTTTAGGGTGAGAGGGGAAAGATGCAAAAGAGACCTAAGGGACAACTTTTTCAACCAGAGGGTGTTGTGTGTATGGAATGAGCTGCCACAGGAAGTGGTGGAGGCTGGTACAATTACAACATTTAAAAAGCATCTGAATGGGTATATGAATAGGAAGGGTTTGGAGGGATATGGGCCGGGTGCTGGCAGGTTGAACTAAATTGGGTTGGGATATCTGGTCAGCATGGATGAGTTGGACTGAAGGGTCTGTTTCCGTGCTGTACATCTCTATGACTCTATGATAACTGAGGCATCATTTCCAGCTTAGCTCAGCCCTGATGTGTCTGTCACACTCAGTTCCCTCTGCAGTTTACCATGCGCTGTCTTTGAAACAAGTTACCACTCACCTGATATCTATTGAAAACCAACATCTCCTGAGACCACACCAACTTTAAAAGGCTGCCATACACCCAGCCAACCTTAAATAATTCCTAAGCAAATGGAAGCACTGGAGGGGAAACTGAACATAAAACTGAGTTATATATAAAAGTTTATTGTTTCAAAGCAGCAGTGCTTACATTGGTCTATTTTTTTTAAGCATTCAATAAAGTCTGCTTTGTCTAGAATCTGTCCACATACCCAATGAGGAAGTAGGAGGCAGCAAGCACACCTTTTAACACAGATATAAAGAACAGACACCTTGCCACAAAGCAATATCCAAATGGCAGGACCTCATAGAATCCCTACAGTGTGGAAGCAGGCTAGTTGGCCCATTGGGGTCCACACCCACCCTCCAAAGCGCATCCCACCCAGAGCCAACCCCTACGCTTTCCTTGCAGTCCTGCATTTCCCATGGCTAACCCACCTAGCCTGCACATCCGTGCACAATTTCCAATCCATCTAACATGCACATCTTTGGATGGTGGGAAACTCATGCAGACACAAGGAGAACGTGTAAACTGCATATAGACAGTCGCCTGAGGATGGAATCAAACCTAAGTCACGGTGCTGTGAGGCAGCATCACTACCCACTGAGCCACCAAATTCTGAACAGAGAGAGCACATCTGCGTGGTTTCTAACTATTTAAATAAAACATGGCATGAAAGCAGGGTAACAATTCCCTTATGCCCATTCACCTTTCTAATGTATACTTTCAAATTTATTTTAGATTTTATGATACTTGGTGTTAAGTGGCTACAAGGGAGCAGTGGGGCTGATGGCTAGTTATGTTTCCAGTCTTCTCCAAATGATTCACAATTCGACAACATTAACAACGATGCTCACCACGACACGAATTGATCAAGTCATTAATTCAGGAAGGGAGCACTGGTGAAAGATGGTATTTCACCAAATTTCAGTCAGCAACCCATGGGGTAGAAAGAAAGACTTCCATTTGTATGACATCTTTCATGATCTCTGTGTTTTGTTGTACACTTGAGATCTAACTTTCTTTGGTGCTCCCCAAATCAAACCTGTTTGAACCCATGGACTTTAAGAGAATGTGTTTTACGTAAATAAAACAAAGAGTTGTGGATACTGAAGATCTGAATCAAGCCCCAAAAACAAACCCTCAAACTCAACAGATCTGGCAGCATTTCTACAGACAGGAACTGAGATATCATTTTGAGTAAGACAGGCCTCTTCTTCAGGATTCTGTAGAAGAGTTATTGGTTAACGTTATCCCTGTTTCTCTCTCCACAAATGCTGCCAGTGCTACTGAGTTTCTCCAGCAAGTGTCTAATCTTCATTGAGTGACATAGGTAAGAGAAAGCATTCCTGATGAAGGGCTTTTTCCCGAAACATTGATTTTCCTGCTCCTTGGATGCTGCCTGACCTGCTGTGCTTTTCCAGCACCATTCTAGTCTTCACTGTAATCTCCAGCATCTGCAGTACCCACCTCCGCCATGACACTGTCTCAGTATGACAGTATTCATTTTGATAATTGTATTTAAGGCTATGGGAGTGGGATCTCAATTGACAAGCTCCTGAACTCAGAGGCCAGAGTAAGGGACGTAAAGTAATGCAACCTGCTTGTTACAGTAGAGAGTGCACGAAACAATCAAACAGGTATATGTTGAGATAATATTAGCACTTGGTCATCTTGTGTGGGTGAAGACCAAACTTAGGAGCTATCAATGTAAAAGTGGTCACTATCAAATCCAACAGGAAGTTTGGGAGAATCATTTTTTTCCCAGAGTCGGTTGAAACTGATGAACTCGCTCCTACAGAGAATAATCAAGGGAAAAAGCATGGTTGTGTTTATGGGGAATCGCAGAATCCCTACAGTGTGGAAGCAGGCCATTCAGCTATTGAGTCACACTGACCCTCTGAAAAACAGCCCACCCAGACTCACACCTCTCCTCTATCACCTTGCATCTCCCCTGGCTAATCCACCTGGCCTGCACATCCCTGGACATGATGAACAAGCCATGTTGACTATCCCGAATCAGTCCTTGCCTTTCCAAATACATGTGCATCCTGTCCCTCGGGATTCCCTCCAACAACTTGCCCACCACTGAGGTCAGGCTCACCGGTCTATACTTCCCTGGCTTGTCTTTACCGCCCTTCTTAAACAGTGGCACCACGTTTGCCAACTTCCAGTCTTCCGGCACCTCACCTGTGACTATCAATGATACAAATATCTCAGCAAGGGGCCCAGCATCACTTCTTTAGCTTCCTACAGGGTACACCTGATCAGATCCTGGGGAATTTATCCACCTTTAACCGTTTCAAGACATCCAGCACTTTCTCCTCTGTAATGTGGACATTTTGCAAGATGTCACCATCTATTTCCCTGCAGTCTATATCTTCCATACCCTTTTCCACAGTAAATACTGATGCAAAGTATTCATTTAGTATC
>NC_057716.1:98754187-98759251 GCF_004010195.1 Chiloscyllium plagiosum
CCCCTCACCTTACTAGTTTAAATCCTCCCAAGCAGTTCTAGCAAATTTCCCTGCCAGTATATTAGTCCCCTTCCAATTTAGGTGCAATCCGTCCTTCTTGTACAGGTCACTTCTACCCCAAAACAGATTCCAATGATCCAAAAATATGAATCCTTCTCCCATACACCAGCTCCTCAGCCATGCATTCATCTGCTCTATCCTCCTATTCCTGCCACGCAGCTCACTAGCTCATAGCACTGCGAGTAATCCAGATATTACTACCCTTGAGGACCTCCTTTTTAAATTTCTGCCTAGTTTCCATGCTGTACATCTCTATGACTCTATAACTAACTTGCATGTAGAGTCAAGAAGTCATAGAGATGTACAGCATGGAAACAGACTTCTTTATCCAACTTGTCCATGCCGACCAGGTATCCTATATAAATCTAGTCTCATTTGGCAGCATTTGGCCCACATCCTTTTAACCTTTTCCTATTCATGTACCCATCCAAGTGCCTTTTAAATGTTGTAATTGTACCAGCCTCCACCACTCCCTCTGGCAGCTCATTCCCTACAGGGACCACCATCTACGTGAAAAAGTTGCCCCTTAGGTCGTTTTTAAATCTTTCCCCTCTCACCCTAAACCTATGCCCTCTAGTTCTGGATGCCTCAACCCATGTAAAATACTTTATCTATTCACCCTATCCATGCCCCTCATGATTTTATAAACCTCGATACAGTCACCCCTCGGCCTCCGATGCTCCAGGGAAAACAGCCCCAGCCTATTCAGCCTCTCCCTACAGCTCAAATCCTCCAACCCTAGGAACATCCTTGTAAATCTTTCTAACCCCATTCAAGATTCACAACATCCTTCCTAAAGCAGGTGAGACCAAAATTGAATGCAATTTTCCAAAAGTTGCCTCACCAATGTCGTGTACAGCTGCAACATGACCTCCCAACTCCTATACTCAATACTCTGACCAATAAAGGAAAGCATACCAAACGCCTTCTTCACTATCCTATCTACGGCAACTCCACTTTCAAGGAGCTATGAACCTGCACTCCAAGGTCTCTCATTTATATAAAAGACAAAAAGCAGTGGTCCCAGCACCGATCCTTGAGGCACTCCACTGGTCACAGGTCTCCAGTCTGAAAACCCACCCTCCAGCACAACCCTCTGTGTCCTACCCTCTAGCCAGTTCTGTATCCAATTGGCTAGTTTTCCCTGTATTCCATGAGATCTGCACCGATCCTTGAGGCACTCCACTGGTCACAGGTCTCCAGTCTGAAAACTCACCCTCCAGCACAACCCTCTGTGTCCTACCCTCGAGCCAGTTCTGTATCCAATTGGCTAGTTTTCCCTGTATTCCATGAGATCTAACCTTGCTAGCAATCTACAATGAGGAACCTTGTTGAACAGCTTACTGAAGTCCAAAGAGTTTACGTCCACCATTCTGCTTTCATCAACCCTCTTCGTTACTTCTTCAAAAAGCTCAATAAGCCATAATTTCTCACGCACAAAGCCACATTGACTATCCTTAATCAGTCATTACCTTTCCAAATGCATGCAACTCCCACCTCTCAGGATTCCGCCTTTGTGACTGTAGGGGGAAATCAGAGCAAACCCACGCAGAGACAAGGAGAACGTGCAAACTCCACATAGTCCATCGCCTGAGGCTGGAATCAAACCCAGGCCCCCAGCATTGTCGAAGCAGCAGTGTTAACCACTGACCCACCCATGCTGGAAGGTATGGAAAAGGTAAGAAGGTCAGGAAGAAAGGATATTTGGCTGGGGAGATGACGTAAGTCTCGCGGATGTTTGTGTGGAACATTAATACTGGGGTAGATCAGGTGTTATTAAAGGCCTGTTTCTGTGCCCCAACTGCATGATGGGAGATCTTGAACTCAGTGCCGTCTGACACTTAGGGAAGAGTGCTACCCACTGACTATGAAACAGCTGACATCAAACTACCACCTTTATTAACTGCAGCAACTTCAATGAAAAGGGGACTTCAAAATCTCTTTGAGTGACAGCGTGAAAGACACAATGCCATTATTTACTCTAAGCAACTATGGAACACATGGAAATCAAGCTGAGAAGCAGGAGCTAAATTGAATCTTTTCTAATACGTTCACACCATTCACCCAGGGTAGGAATGGAAAAGGTCCTTTAGATGCCCCACAGAGCCTACCCAGTGTGTAATTGCTCACACAGAACAATTAGTTGCTCTATTGCCATGTCTAATAGAACACTGCTGATGAGTAATGCTCTCTGGGATATTATGACGTATATGACTCTGTAGAGTAAAAGACACATTGATCTTACTCTTAAACCGAACAGCAAATACCTTGAGAGTTCTCTCATTTCGGAACTGACATTTCTATTCCATTGAATTCAATATAACAGCGTTTCATGATTGAAAGTTCAGACGGCTGCACCATTATGTATCTTGATGTTATATTTTCTTCCTCCCTCCCCATCGCCAACTCTTTTCGCACTTAGCATCTCTCCCTCCTCCCTCCTGTCCCAACAGGATCTGTCTCTCCACCAGCAACCCAGCATTGCTTCAGCTTATCTGTTACTGAAGCCCCCGACCATGCCTTCATTGCAATTCCAAAGAAACCAGAATGTTGATATGACAGGAAAAAGCAAACCGTGAATCGTCTTTTTAAAATACCTCCATAGGATGTGGGCTTTGCTGGCTGGACCAGCATTTACTACTCTTTGCTGGATTACAAAAAATATAAGAACCAGGAGCAGGAGAAGACCATTCAGCCCCTCAAGCCCTTCAGTCCAACTTGCCTGTGCCATCCAGATATCCTAACCTAATCTAGTCCCATTTGCCAGCACTTGGCCCATATCCCTCTAAACCCTTCCTATTCATATACCCATACGAAGATTGGTGGAGTTGTGGATAGTGAGAAGGGCTGTTGTCGGCTGCAAAGGGACTTAGATATGATCCAGAGGTGGACTGAGGAGTGGCAGATGGAGTTCAACCCTGCCAAGTGTGAGGTTGTCCATTTTGGAAAGACAAATAAGAATGCGGAATACAGGGTTAACGGTAGGGTTCTTAGTGAGGTGGAGGAGCAGAGGGATCTTGGGGTCTATGTTCATTGATCTTTGAAAGTTGCCACTCAGGTGGATAGAGATTGTAAGAAGGCCTATGGTGTATTAGCGTTCATTAGCAGAGGGACTGAATTCAAGAGTCGTGATGAGGGGTGACTTGATCGAGGTTTATAAGATGATCAGAGGAATAGATAGAGTAGACAGTCAGAAACGTTTTCCCCGGGTGCAACAGAGTTTTACAAGGGGACATAAATTTAAGGTGAAGGGTGGAAGGTATAGGGGAGATGTCAGGGGTGGGTTCTTTACCCAGAGAGTGGTGGGGGCATGGAATGTGCTGCCTGTGGGAGTGGTAGAGTCAGAATCATTGGTGACCTTTAAGCGGCAATTGGATAGGTACATGGATGGGTGCTTAAGCTAGGACAAATGTTCGGCACAACATCGTGGGCCGAAGGGCCTGTTCTGTGCTGTATTGTTCTATGTTCTATGTTCTATGTTCTATGCCTTTTAAATGTTGTAATTGTACCAGCCTCCACCATTTCCCCTGGCAGCTCATTCCATACACGCACCACCCTCTATGTAAATATTTCCCCTCTCGCCTAAAACCTATGCCCTCCAATTGTGGACTCGCTGACTCTAGGTTTTTACCCTAGCCGTATCCTCTCATGGTTTTAGAAGATTCTATGCGGTCACTTCTCAGCCTCCGACGCTCCAGGGTAAACAGCCCCAGCTTATTCAGCCTCTCTCTTTAGCTCAAATCCTCCAACCACAGCAACATGCTTGTAAGTCTTTTTTGCACCCTCTCAAGTTTCACAACATCTTTCCTATAGCAGGGAGATAAGGGTCGAATGCAGTATTGCAAAAGTGGCCGAACCAATGTCCTGTATAGATAATGAGAGCAGGCGGGAAAGTGGGATTTGAGGCTGAATTGGCAGCCGCAATGATTGCGTTGAATGGTGGAAGAGACTCAACGGGCTGAATGGCCTCTTCCTGTTCCTAGTTCTTATGTTTCTGGACTTCTAGCTATAAAACATGATTCAGGTTACATTAGGGTGCAATGGTGTGAAAGGACTAACACAGATGTAAATGGAGAATCTTTAAATATTCTTCAAGCAGATGTCAATAGATTCTTAATGACCAAGGGGATGCAAAATGATCAGGCATAATGCAGGAATGTAGAGTTAAGGGTAAAATCAGCTGGGATTGTATTGAATGGCAGAGCAGCTTTGAAGTGGCGTGTTCTTGGTCTGTGTTTGCATGTTCATAAAACCAACATTCCTTGCATGTTATCATGCCAGTGACATACTCTTTAGATTTTGTCTCATTCTGCCTCCATCCACTTTTACATTTTTTAAAAATATAATGCAGCATTGTAGTCCTCCCTGCAGATTACCCCATCTCCCCTGAATGAGGCAACTGTCACCTGAGTAAGAACTCCAGGCCCATTGGCTGCCCTCTGGGTTCAGTCAGCATCCTTCTCTAGCAATTCCAGAGGCACATTATCAATGGGAAAGCCGACCCAGAGGAACATTCAACTTTGACCCAAACCTGCCTCCCAGAGATCTCTGAATACACATAACAGATATATACACACACACAGACACACACAAAACACATGGGTGAACAGATACACACAAACACACACACACACACAACACATGGATGAACAAATGCACACACGCGCATGCACGTGCACACACACAAACACAAAACACATGGATGAACAGATACACGCGCGCATGTGCGTGAGCACACACACGCACACACATACATACACACAGACATGCGCACACACGCACACACATGCACACAGACAAGCGTGCGCACATACATACACACATGCGTGCACACACACACACATACAGGAAAAGGCATACTCATGTGAATGTACACATACATGTACATATAGACACATGAATAGGTGAATGCATTCATACAAAGACATACATGTATGACAGATACACATACAGATGGGCAGTTACACATGTATATACACACACACACACACACACACACACACA
>NC_057716.1:98759284-98768683 GCF_004010195.1 Chiloscyllium plagiosum
TGGAGGGGGAGAGGTCAAGAAGAAGACTGCAGGTCAGGGAGGCGGTGCCGGGCTGGAAGGATCCGGCTGAGACAAGGTGGGGGGAGGGGGGATGAAGAAACTGGTGACGTCCAAGTTCATCCCCTGCGGTTGGAGGGTTCCCAGTCGGAAGATAAGACGCTCCTCCTCCGACCGTCGGGTTGTTGTGGTTTGGCGGTGGATGAGTCCAATGACCTGCATATCCTCGGTGGAGTGGGAGGGGGAGTTGAAATGCTGTGCTACAGGTTGGTTGGGTTGGTTCGTCCGGGTGGCCCAGAGGTGCTCTCTGAATCGCTCCGGAAGTAGGCGGGCTGTCTCCCGAATATAGAGGAGGCCACACCGGCTGCAGCGGGTGCAGTAGATGATGTGGGTGGAGGTGCAGGTGAATCTGTGGGGGATATGGAAGTTTCCTTTGGGGCCTTGGAGAGAAGTGAGGGGGGAGGTGTGGGCGCAAGTGTTGCACCTCCTGCGGTTGCAAGGGAAGGTGCCGGGAGTGGTGGTTGGGTCGGTGGGGGGTGTGGATCTGACAAGGGAGTCGCGGAGGGAGTGGTCTCTACGGAAAGCTGATAGGGGAGGGGAGGGAAATATATCCTTGGTGCTGGGGTCTGTTTGGAAGAGCTGATTTGAAGAGCCAGCACAGACACTATGTGACAACAATTCATTCCCACAATCAGAGTAAATTGACAAGACATCATTGATTGAGTCCCTCCCATTGGTTTGGTAAAGGTCAGCTAAATGAGCCCAACTAAAGCAGGATTAACGGGTACAGTTTAAAATTAGCTCAAAACGTATTGCCATGGAGGGAGACATGGATGATTCACTTAACATGGCAAATTCCATCAGGTCTCAGCAAGAGTAAATAAATTCTGCTTCCAGATTTTGAATGTGAATTGTGGGTCTGCTGTGTAACCATTGTATATATGCTGTTACTGTCCTGAACGGCTGAGGCCTGAAATTTCAGTTTTAAAACAAAATCCTCCCTGACTTTTACAATTATTGGGTATTATCTGGGCATTGTGTAAAAGGCTTGTTTCCTAGCCTTCCAGCTCTGAGACATGACTCATGTTGTACAAGGGTCTGAAAGGGTTAAATCTGAGGCATGCATTAATCATTAATTATTGAGGTCATATGGACTTATGGGGAGAACAGCTTAAGATTCTGAAGGAGTGATGTTTACATCCTGAAATAACTCTATGAAAGACAGTGTCCCATCACAAAGTCACCCTTTATTGACACATGCATAGTACATGACACTGACCCAGCTAGCTCAGAGCCAGCTCTCAGGGTGAACAGAGCCCCTGACACTCCTGTTTATTGTTAAAAAATTTTTAAAAAATTATTTTCTTTCCCACATTACCGCCTAACTGCGGTAGTGCTTATTTATTCTCCCACACCCATGTTGTGTGTGTGTGCAGGTATGAGACACAGTGAGAGACACAAGGTGTACGAATCTTTATTCAGTTGCCACCACCAGGAAGAAAGGAAACACCCGGGTGGCCCAGTGACAAGCAGTGCCCTTCACATCAAAGGGCAATGCTGTGTGATCAAGCAGTGAAGGGGAGGGTAGGGGTTAAATCAAAATAGAGTTAGACACTCCTGTTTATTTATTTATTTATTTATTTATTTAGCAGTGCCCTTCACATCAAAGGGCAATGCTGTGTGATCAAGCAGTGAAGGGGAGGGCAGGGGTTAAATCAAAATAGAGTCGGACACTCCTGTTTATATCTGTCAGCCAGGGCTCCCTGATTGGATTGGGTTAACAGCCCCAATCAGAGAACTCCTCTTCTATGAGGTTTACCTGCCTGATCTCGTTCCAATAACTAGACATCCATTTTCTTGTTATAGTCTCTGTAACGTTGTCTATCACATCAGTGCAACCTGTGACTAGTTGGTCACAGATAATAAACTATGTCCAATTTGTTACAACCTAGTTAGACCATTCAGTGGTTGAAATCTACTGCACTAGAGCAGGAAGGCCCTGCAAATCCCTACACTGAAAGAAGATGATGGCAACAAACATAGAAACACAGAAAATAGAAGCAGAAGTCAGCCAAACACTAAAACAAATGTCATTTACAAAATCCCCTGCAAGGGCTATAACAAACACTACATTGGACAGACAGGCAGAAAACTAGCCACCAGGATACACAAATACCAACTAGCCACCAAAGACAGGACCAGTTATCACTAGTATCCTTTACCGACAGACAAAGAAGGTCACCACTTTGAATGGGACAACACATCCATCCTAGAACAGGGTAAACAGTGACACGTGCGGGAATTCCTCGAGGCCTTACATTCAAACCGGAACTCCATCAATAAACACATTGATTTGGACCCCATTTACCAACCTCTGAGAAAAAGAACTGGAGATGATATCACCCACATTAACACACCAAGTCTCATTAATAGAAAGTGAGACATCACATCAGCGCTTCACTGGAGGCTCACTGATGATGCTACCTAGCTTGGTCTGAAACGTCTGAAAACAAACCTTCCAGCTCAGTGAGCAAACGTACATCTAGCCATTCGGCCCTTCGAGCCTGCTCCACCATTCAATGTGATCATGGCTGATCATCCAACTCAGTCCACTGTTCCCACTTTCTCCCCATACCCTTTTGATCCCTTTAGCCCAAAGAACTCTAACCCCTTCTTGAAAACTTGCAATGTTTTGGCCTCAACTACCAACTCAGTGGTTAGCACTGCTGTCTCACAGCACCAGGGACGCAGGTTTGATTTCAGCCTCGGGTGACTGTCTGTGTGGAGTTTACACATTCTCCCCGTGTCTGTGTGGCTTTCCTTTGGGTGCTCCCGTTTCCTCCCACAGTCACAAAAGATGTGCGGGTCAGGTGAATTGGCCATGCTAAATTGCCCATAGTGTTCGGTGCATTAGTCAGAGGGAAATGGGTCTGGGTGGGTTACTCTTTGGAGGGTCTGTGTGGACTTGTTGGGCCGAAGGGCCTGTTTCTATACTGTAGGGAATCTAACCTAATCTAATCTACCTTCTGTGGTAGAGAATTGCACAGGCTCCCCACTCTCTGGGTGAAGATGTTTCTCCTCCTCATGGTCCTAGCCCGCATCTTTAGACTGTGACCCCCGGTTCTGGACTTCCTCGTTATCGAGAACACCCTTCCTGTGTTTGTTCTGCCTACCCCACTGTAAGGTGCAGGAAAGGTTTGACTGCAGGTACAGCAGCTCAGAGGGTGGAAGGTTTCCCCCTGAAACTGAGTGCCAAGGGTTCAGATCCTCCACCAGGACCGAAATAAGCAGAGCGTCTCAGCTGTTGCCTATAACTGAGGCACTGCCACACTGTCAGGGGCACTCTCTTTTAAATGAGATGTGAAACTGAGGCTGCATCAGGTACATGTAAAAGGCACCACATCACAACTTCACAGAACAGTAGGGGAGCATTCCCTGATCTCCTGGGTCATTTACCCTTCAATCTATATTCTCAAAAATAGAAATAACTCACATCGCTCTTTGCTCTCCACAATTAGCTGCTGTGTTTCCGATGTTACTGCACGCTTTTGAAGGTAGACTGACACAGTGATAATGTCACTGGACTGGTAATACAGTTTAGTTTAAAATTAGCTCAAAACATATTGACACGGAAGGAGACATGGACGATTTGCTTAACATAGCAAATTTCATAGGGCCTCAGCAAGATTTCACAGTATGGAGATAAGGAGAAACTTCTTCAGCCAGAGAGTGGTGAATCTATGGAATTCATTGCACAGAAGGCTGTGGAGGCCAGGTCATTGAGTATATTTAAGACCGAGATAGATAGGTTCTTGAGTATCAAGGGGATCAAGGGTTACGGGGAGAAAGTAGGGAGAATGGGGTTGAGAAACTTATCAGCCATGATTGAATGGGGGAGCAGATTCAATGCTTTCTGCTCCTTTGTCTTATGGTCTTCTGGTCTAACCCCAGGCTCATGTTCTGGCAACATGTGTTTGATTCCCTCCATTGTCAGATGGTGGAATCCTGAATTCAATAAACATCTGGAGATTTTTAAAAAAACTGAGCTAATGGCAATCCTGTAGCCATTGAAACTGTCATAAAAACTCATCTGATTCACTAATGCCCTTTAGGGAAGGAAACTGTCATCCTTATCTGGTCTGGTCTCCATGTGACTCCAGATCCACAGCAACATGGTTGGCTCTTAACATCGTGTGCAAGTTGCTACAAAGCCGAGAGTGTTAGGAGGGGATTGGGACAGGTAGGATATGCCGAACTGAAATGCTTTTAAAATATACAAAGAGACAGAGCCTGTGTGGTAGAGATGGGAAACCTCACTACTGTATGTGGATGAGCACTTGAAATGTTATAACATTCAAGGCTGTGGGTCAATTGCTGGAAAGTGGGATTATGTAGATGTGTTAGCGCAGACTCAATGGGCCAAAGTTCCTTTTCTGGGTTGTGTGACTCTATGAGAAGGAGCTGGAAATACATAAAGGTGACACCATGCATGGAGAGAGTGGATTTGATTTAATTTGATTTATTATTATTGCGTGTATCAAGATAGAGCGAAAAGTATTGCATTGTGTGCTAATCAGACAAATCATTCCGTACATAAGTAATCAGGGTAATAGAACAGAATGCAGAATACAGTGTCTACAGGGAAGGGACACAGAAAGATCAACTCTAATGTATGAGAGGTCCATTCATAAGTCTGATAAGCTGTTCTTAAATCTGTTGGAACATGAATTTAAACTTTAGCATCTTCTGCCTCATGGACCAGGGTGGGAGGGGTCTTTGATTATGATGGCTGCCTTCTGAAGGCAGTGGGAAGTATAGATGGAGTCAGTGGATGGAAGGCTGGTTTGTGTGAAGGACTGGGCTGGGTTCACAATTCTCTGTAATTTCTCGTGGTCGTGGGCTGAGCAGTTGGCATCCCAAGCTGTGATGCATCTATAAAATTTGATAAGAGTCATTGTGGACATGCCGAGCTTCCTTAGCCTCCTGAGGAAGTAGAGGAGATGATGTGTATTCTTGGCTGTGGTGTCAATGTAGGTGGACCAGAAACATAAACAGAAATTGCTGGAAAACCTCAACAGGTCTGTGAAGAAAAATCAGGGTTAACGTTTCGGATCTGGTAACCCTTCCTCCAAACGGTTGGGCTACAAATGTCAGTGATATTTACCCCCAGGAACATGAAGCTCTCAACTATCTCCACCTCAATACCATTAACACAGACAGGAGGCTTGTCCTCCACTCCACTTCCTGAAGTTGACGACCAGCTCCTTTGTATTGCCGGCTTTGCGGGAGAGAATGTTGTGTTTCCACCATATCTTTTTCTGGTGCTGTGTCAAGTTGTTATTTGAGATCTGATCCACTATGGTGGTGTCATCGGCAAATTTGCAAATGGAGTTAGAGCAGAATTTGGCCACACAGTCATGAGTGTATAAAGGTGTATAGTAAGAGGCTGAGTACACAGCCTTGAGGTGCTCCAGTGTTGAGGCTCATGGTGGAAGAGGTGTTGTCGCCTATTCTTACTGATAGTGGTCTGCGGGTCAGGAAGGTGAGGATCCAGTTTCAGAGGTGGGGAGCTGAGAGCTAGGTTTGGAGGTGGGTTTTGTTTGAAGTTATGGTGTTGAAGGCGAAGCTAAAATCAATAAGTAGGCACCTGATGTTATCCAGATATTCCAGGGGTGAGTGCAGGGCCAGGAAAATGGCATCTGCTGTGGACCTATTCTGAGGGGAGGTGAATTATCATAGAAGAAGGCGATCTGGATGGCTGGAGTTATTGTGTGCATCAACTGACAGCAAACTGCAAACATAAGTTAATTAAGCTAGTGTGGTGATTTGATTCATATTTATTGCCCATCCCGAAGTCACTGATTGGGCCTTGCTGCCTGTACAGGAAAGGGACCTGGAACTGTTAAACTGAGCACAACATTCAGGCCATAGGCAATATGGGGTCATCCAAAAGTGCTGCATCAACCCAGTGCCCCAGTAAACGTCAGCCTCAGCCAACGCATCATTGTTAAGGGAGTGAGTAGCTGAACTCACACCCCTCTGAGCAGTGGGTAAGAGTGCTTTAAAGTAAGACACAGGAAAGTGCCAACTGGCTGCTAATGCCCTTCAGAGATGAGAATGTCCCTAGTCTGGAATAAACAGTCCTCCAGTTCTTCATGAAATTGGCAGCATGTGCACCCCCCCCCCCCCGCCCCGCCCACGCCCACAACAATGGATAGGGTCATGTCAGCGTGGTCCTCATTCAGGGTAAATGGACAGAGGTTTAAGAGGGTTTGAGGTTAATGAAATCAGTTGCAAATGACAAACACAAAGCATTCAAAGTCAAACAGACTCCAAGATAAGGTGAGCTAAATCAGGCAGTGATTAGATAGCAATAGCCACCTCGCATTTTATAAGCCTAGAGATTACTGCAGAATGGAAGGACTGTGGGAGGTAAAGAGTGAAATTCTCTTTATCTATTGAGTGAGAGATTCTGACAGATTTATGAATGATTGATGAAAGTGTCCTGCATGAGCAAGATGAAAATAATGTCCTATATTTTTCCCTTTGATAATTGTATATACCGTGTGACTCATATTCCCCCTCCTACACCTCACAACCCCTATCAGGGGAATAACCTTTTCCTCTCTCAGTGGAATTCCCTTCACCTTTTCCAACACCTTCCAGTAAGAAAGATGAGCATTAAAATTGCTCTTTTGTGAGCTCAAGACTTCCCAGCGTGACAGTACAGTCACTGTCAGTAACTCATTGCCTGACTGTCCAATGGTACGTTATATTAAGCAGCCCACTTTATTGGCACTCCATCCTCAAGAATCCATTCTCTCCACTAGCAACAGTGTGTACAAGTTTATTAGGGGCTTGACAAGGTTGGTACAGAGACGTTGTTTTCTCGAGTCAGAGAGACTCGAACCAAACGGTACCATCTCAGGAATGAGGAGGAATTTCGAGGAGGAATTTCTTCTCTTAGAGGGTAGTGAATCTGTGGAACCCTTCACTGCAGAGATCTGTTGTGGCCAGGGCATTAAGTACATGGAAGACTGATATAGCTAGGTTTTTACTCAGTAAGGGAATCGAGGGTTATGGATGGATGGATGGATGGACGGATGGATGGATGGATGGATGGATGGACGGATGGATGGATGGATGGATGGATGGACGGATGGATGGATGGATGGATGGATGGATGGATGGATGGATGGATGGATGGATGGATGAATGGATTGACTGATGGGGCTAATGTGGTGCAGTAGGTAGTGCCTCATTTTCTGAGTCACAAGCTTGGGTTTCAAGGCCTACTCTCGGAGCTAATAGCCAAGGAAGGTGTGTTCATAACACATCCAACAGGTTAACTAAAATTCAGTTCTGAAGAAGAGTGACTGGACTCGAGCCACTAACTCTGCTTTCTCTCCACGGATGCTGCCAGACCTGCTGAGTCTCTCCAGCAACTTCTGATATTGTTTCTGATTCCTGGCATCTGCAGTTCTTTGACTTTTATGTTAACTGCCAACCGACAAATCCTCCCAGCCACACCAGTGTCATGAGCTAAGTAGAGGAGTGGCCCCTGGTTGCCAGTCTGATGGGATGTTTGAGCCTGTCCCATTGCTGAAATAGTTGCAGACAGCAACATGCATGTTACACCCTCTGAGTGAACCCATATCACTACCAGGTAGGTTGCTACAGAGACAAGAATAGTCTATTCAGCCCATTGAGCCTGCTCTGTCATTTAATCTGATCATGGCTGATTGAACACTTCATTGCCTTATCTTAGTCCAAAATGGCACCCACCTTATTTTTAAATTGTACCCTGTGGCTCTAAACTCCTTCACCAGGTGAAACATCTTACCTACATCTACCTTGTCTATCCCTTTAATTATTTTGTAAGTTTCAATGAGATCACCTCTCACTCTGTAACTCGAGAGAATTCAGGCCCAGTTTATCCGATCTCTCCTCATTGGACAGTCCTTCCATCCCAGGAACCAATCTGGTGAACCTTTGTTGCACTCCCTCTATGGCAATGATATATTTCCTGTGATATGGAAACTAAAACTGCAAGCAATACTCCAGATACGGTCCAACCACTGTATACCCTTGACTGCGTCGCCAAACACCAGACTAATGCCTTTTACAAGTTCACTGATGACACCACCACAGTCGGTCGAATCTCAGATGGCAATGTAACAGACTATAGACGGGAGGTGGAAGACCTGGAAAAATGGTGCACCGAGAACAGCCTAGCTCTCAATGGCAAAACCAAGGAACTCATTATTTACTTTTGGCAGGATGTTATTCATGCCCCCCTACACATTAACAGCACAGAGGTCGAACGAGTGGTGAGTGTCAAGCTCCTGGGAGTGGTCATCCACAACAAGCTTTCTTGGACTCTTCATGTGGATGCACTGGTTACAAAGGCCCAACAACGTCTCTTCTGCCTCCGGCAGCTGAGGAAATTTGGCATGACGGCGAATACCATTGCCAACTTTTATAGTGCGCCATCGAGAGCATTCTGTCTGGATGTATCACTACCTGGTATGGCAACTGTGCCATTCAAGATCGGAGACGGTAACAGAGAGTGGTGAACTTGGCCCGGACAATCACAAAGGCCAACCTCCCATCTATAGAATCCATCTACCAGGCCCGCTGTCAAGAAAAGGCCACCAACATTCTCAAACAACCATCCCACCCTGGCAATGATTTTCTACAACCTCTACTATCAGGGAGAAGGTACAGAAGCCTGAACACACACATCAGCCGGTTTCAAAACAGTTTCTACCCTACTGCTGTTAGAATACTGAATGGACTCACAAACTCTTAACATTCACCTGTACCTGTGTTTCTGTTTTTGTCACTGTTTACCTATTATTTACTATCTATGCTACTTCACTCTGTGATCTGCCTGTATTGCTCACAAGACAAAGCTTTTCATTGTGACCCAGTACGTGTGACAATAAATTAAATTCAATTCAACCAAGCGTCTGTACAATTGAAGAAAAACTTCTTATTCTTGAACTCAAATCCTCTTGCAATAAATTTTAACATCTCATTGACTATATTGCACCTACAGTGACTTATCAGCAAGGACACTTCCCAACCTCTCAACATTTAAGAAATCTTCTATACATCTGTTTCCCCTAACAAAGTGGAAGAATTCATATTTTTCCTCATTGTATTCTATTTTCCATGTTCTTGCCCAATAATCAGGCCTCTTCAAATCCTCCTGAGAACACTTTACACCTTCCTCACAACTCAATTTATATCATCTTGCAAAGTTAAAGTATTTGGCTTGGTTCCACCATTCAATTTTTTTTAGCCATTAATGAAATGTGAGTCTCACTGGCAGTTAAGAGGCACGGTGGCACAGTGGTTAGCACTGCTGCCTCACAGCGCCAGAGACCCGGGTTCAAT
>NC_057716.1:98768796-98773535 GCF_004010195.1 Chiloscyllium plagiosum
GTGGACTTGTTGGGCCGAAGGGCCTGTTTCCACACTGTAAGTAATCTAATCTAAAAAAAAACATGGCTGTGGGTCTGGAGTCACATGTAGGCCAGACCCAGGAAAGGGTGGCAGCTTCCTGAAGGGCTTTAATGTACCAGATGGGCTTTTCCATCAACCAGCATGGTCATTATTAGAGTCTTCATTCCAGATCTTTATTGAATCCAAACTCCAACATCTGCCCTGGTGGGATTTGAGCCTGGGCCCCCAGAACACTGGATTAATAGCTCACCAATTACACCACTGGGCCATTGTCGCTCCCAAATCATTGATGCATATTGTCAAGAATTCGAACCCAAGTACTGATTCTTGCTGTATTCTGTTAGTCACGGTCTGCCAATCAAGAATGACCCATTTATTCCAGTTCTATCTGTTAGCCACCATGCCACCCCAAATAGCAAAGCTTCCAATGCGATGTCATTGCTGAAAATGTGTTGCTGGAAAAGCGCAGCAGGTCAGGCAGCATCCAAGGAGCAGGAGAATCGACGTTTCGGGCATGAGCCCTTCTTCAGGAATCATTCCTGAAGAAGGGCTCATGCCCGAAACGTCGATTCTCCTGCTCCTTAGATGCTGCCTGACCTGCTGCGTTTTTCTAGCAACACATTTTCAGCTCTGATCTCCAGCATCTGCAGTCCTCACTTTCTCCTAATGCGATGTCATTGCCAACCCATGCATTCAGGTAAAGTGCCCTTAACGTCATCACTTTGCTATCACTCCAGATTGGAGGCATTCTCAATGTTTGGCTTTGTGCCTCCTGTCAACTAGTCTCCCTTGCGCCTGTCCCACTTCCTGTGACCAGTTTAAGCCCCTTACCCCATTTTCACATCCCAAACCAGGAGGTAGATGGCTAGATAATTAGATAAAGGCAGTAGAGAGACACAAATCAAGAGATGGCATTGGCAACATAGTACAATAAATTCATGGAGGAAGAAGAAATCAATCCAGAGTGAGAAAATAGAGAAGAGAAATGAAGGTGCTGGGCTGCAGAGAAAGGTGGGTGTGTCCATCTTTCCATGTCAGTATTGAAGGGTTGAAATGGATTTATCGATGGTCCTTGGCTCCCTCTTGTGTGTGATATTTGTAAGAGCAGCCAGAAGTCACATGTCTGATTGAAATCCTTACATGTCCTTTGATGTCAGTGATGCAAAGCTGAGCATCCGCAATGCTGAGGCGACTTGAGCAGCTGCTGTTGAAGTAAGTGCTGCCTTGAACATTTGTACCTCCTGGTAACCAATGGCAGTCCACCTTCCCAAACCTGCAGAGAGTATTTGCATTTTGCAGATGTTTGCTCACTGATTATTGATTCTCACGGATATCAAACATCCCGATCAGAGAGTCTGAATGATTTTTTTTTACTAAATGTGCTGAGCATATTGGGGTCGATGTGGATCCCCACTCCCAACACCTATTCGACATGGTTGGTGCAATGGGGAGTACAATACCCTCTGACCTGACAATGTCATGGCCCCTTTAACTTCGGTCAATGAGCCTGCTCAAACTTTGGGAAATCAAGGGCAGATTTTCTTGCTTGAAGAGTGTGGTGCTGGAAAAGCCCAGGAATGATGAAGGGCTTATGGTCCTCCTGCTCCCCGGATACTGCCTTTTCCAGCACAACACTCTTCCACTCCGATCTCCAGCCCTCAATTTCTCCAGAGGTTTTTGCTGCCAAGATTGCTAACCTTAGACCTGCTCTTGTAGCCACAGCATTTATGCGGCCAGTGCAGTTCAGTTTTTTTTTGTCAATGATAATTCCCGGGATATTGATAGTGGGGGATTCAGTGATGTTAACGCCATTGAATGTCAGGGATAAGGTTTTGATTCTTTCTTGTTGGAGATGGTCATTACTGGTCACTGATATGGAGGGAATGTTGGTAGCCAGGACTCAAACAAAAGTTGGGTATCATCCAGGTCTTGCTACATTCGGGGAAAGACTGCTTCAGTACCTGAGAATTCGCAAATCATGTTGAACATTATGCAGTCATCAGCAATATTCCCACTTTTGAGTTAATGTTTCGAGTGCAGTGTCTCTTCATCTGTTCTGATGAAGGGTCACAGGACTTGAAACGTTAACCCTGCTTTCTTCACACAGGTGCTGCCAGATCTGCTGAGTTTTTCCAGCAATTCTTGTTTTCGTTTTGGATATCCAGCAACTGCTCACCTTTGTCATACTTAACATCTCTTCCGACCTTGCGATGGAGGGAAGATCATTGGTGAAGCAGCTGAAAATGAATGGGTCATAGGCATTACCCTCGTGGTATTATCACTGGATTGTTAATCCAGAGACTCAGGTAATAATCTAGCCGACGTAGCCTCGAATCCTGCCATGGCAGATTGGGGAATTTGAATTCAAAATAAAAATCTGGACTTGAGAGCCTAAACGGTAGCCATGGGCCCATTGTTGAGAAAAACCTAATGTTCCTTAGGGAAGCAACGTGCCATCCTTACCTGGTCTACATGTGACTCCAAACCCACAGCAATGTGGTTGACTCTTAACAGTCTGTTGGGGATTAACGCTGGCTAGACAGAGATGTCATCATCCTGTGAATGAATAGAAGAAAGCTCCCTGCAGAGATGTCTTGGAACTGAAATGACTGATCTCCAATAACATTTCTTTGTGCCTGGTACAAAGCCAACCAGCGCAGGGTTTCGCCCAGGCTCCTTGATGCCACACTCAGTCAAATGCCGCCTTGATGTCAAGGGCTATCACTCTCCCCTCCCCTCTGGAATTCAGCTCTTTTGTCTGTGTTTGAACCAAGGCTGTAATGAGGACAGGAGCTGAGTGACCCTGGGGGAACCCAAACTGACCGTCACTGAGCAGGTTATTGCTGAGCAGGTGCTGTTAATGACCCCTTCCATCACTTTACTGATGAGCGAGAGTAGACTGATTGGCGGGGTTGGATTTGTCCTGCTTTTGCAGTATTCAGTGGCCCCCAATCCTATCTTGATATCAAATGGAACGAATCAAAATGGCAGGAGGAGACCCAAAGAGGAGGCAGAAATGGACCATCCATTCGGCACTTCTGACTGAAGATTGCTGTGAATACTTCAGCTTTATCTTTTCCACAGATGTGCTGGCTTTCTCCATTATTGAGGATGAGGATATTTGTGGATCCACCTTCCCCAGTGTGTTGTTTGATAGTCCACCACCATTCACGGCTGCATGTGGCAGCACTGCAGAATTTATATCTGACCTGTTCGTTGTGGGTTCGCCCACCTCTGTCTATCACTTACAGAGAAAGTATATTCCTGTCAGGGTGAAAAGGAAGGCTGGTAGGTATAGGGAGTGCTGGATGACTAAAGAAATTGAAGGTTTGGTTAAGACAAAGAAGGAAGCATATGTCAGGTATAGACAGGATAGATCGAGTGAATCCTTAGAAAAATATAAAGGAAGTAGGAGTATACATAAGAGGGAAATCAGGAGGACAAAAAGAGGACATGAGATAGCTTTGGCAATTAGAATTAAGGAGAATCCAAAGGGTTTTGTGTATCCGAGAGCTCTGTGGGAAGCTAGAGAAGTGGTTGCTGGGCCTCTTGCTGAGATATTTGTATCATCGATAGTCACAGGTGAGGTACCGAAAGACTGGAGGTTGGCAAACGTAGTGCCACTGTTTAAGAAGGGCGGTAAATTCAAGCCAGGGAAGTATAGACCGGTGAGCCTGATCTCAGTGGTGGGCAAGTTGTTGGAGGGAATCCTGAGGGACAGGATGTACGTGTATTTGGAAAGACAAGGACTGATTTGGGATAGTCAACATGGCTTTGTGCGTGGGAAATCATGTCTCACAAAATTGATTGAGTTTTTTGAAGAAGTAACAAAGAAGATTGATGAGGGCAGAGCAGTAGATGTTATCTATATGGACTTCAGTAAGGCGTTCGACAAGGTTCCCCATGGGAGGCTGATTAGCAAGGTTAGACCTCATAGAATAAAGGGTGAACTAGCCATTTGGGTACAGAACTGGCTCAAAGTAGAAGACAGAGGGTGGTGGTGGAGGGTTGTTTTTCAGACTGGAGGCCTGTGACCAGTGGAGTGCCACAAGGATCGGTGCTGGGTCCTCTACTTTTTATCATTTACATAAATGATTTGGATGCGAGCATAAGAGGTACAGTTAGTAAGTTTGCAGATGACACTAAATTTAGAGGTGTAGTGGACAGCGAAGAGGGTTACCTCAGATTACAACAGGATCTGGATCAGATGGGCCAATGGGCTGAGAAGTGGCAGATGGAGTTTAATTCAGATAATTGCGAGGTACTGCGTTTTGGGAAAGCAAAGGACTTATACACTTAATGGTAAGGTCCTAGGGAGTGTTGCTGAACAAAGAGACCTTGGAATGCAGGTTCATAGCTCCTTGAAAGTGGAGTTGCAGGTAGATAGGATAGTGAAGAAAGTGTGTGGTATGCTTTCCTTTATTGGTCTGAGTATTGAGTACAGGAGTTGGGAGGTCATGTTGCGGCTGTACAGGACATTGGTTAGGCCATTGTTGGAATATGGCATGAAATTCTGATCTCCTTCCTATCGGAAAGACATTGTGAAACTTGAAAGGGTTCAGAAAAGATTTACAAGGATGTTGCCGGGGTTGGAGGATTTGAGCTACAGGGAGAGACTGAACAGGCTGGGGCTGTTTTCCCTGGAGCGTCAGAGGCTGAGGGGTGACCTTATAGAGGTTTACAAAATTATGAGGGGCATGGATAGGATAAATAGACAA
>NC_057716.1:98773572-98782690 GCF_004010195.1 Chiloscyllium plagiosum
CGGCATGGACGGGTTGGACCAAAGGGTCTCTTTCCATGCTGTACATCTCTATGACTCTATGACTCTATGACTTACTGCCTATGCCATTTGGTATGCAAGTAGCCCTCTTTGGTAGCTTCATCGGGTTGACACCTCACTTTCAGGTATGCCTGGTTCTGCTCCTGGCAAGCCCTCCTGCACTCTCCATTGAACCAGGGTTCATCCCCTGGATTGATGATTGAGTGGGGGACAGAAGAGCATAAAATGCAGGAACAGGAGTAGGCCATTCAACCCATCGAGTCTGCTCTGCCAATCATTGAGATCATGGCTGATCTGATAATCCTCAACTTCACTTTCCTGCCTGTTCCCCATAAGCCTTGGTTTCCTTATTGATTAAAAATCTGTCCATATCGAGCTTGAATATATTCATTAACCCAGCCACAACAGCCATCTGCAGTAAAGAATTCCACAGGTTAACTACTCTCTGGGAGAAGAAATTCTTCTTCTCCTGTTTCTTCAACAGGCAGCACAGTGGTTCAGTGGTTAACACTATTACCTCACAGCTGGTTCAATTCCAGCTTTGGGTGACTGTCTGTTTGGAGTTTGTATGTTCTCCCCACGTCTGCGTGAGGTTCGGCTCTGGTTTCCTCCCACAGTCCAACAATGTGCAGGATAGGAGGGTTGGCCATGGGAAATGTAGGGTTACAGGTATGGGGGGATGCTTTTTGGTGGGTCAGTATGGGCTGCTTCTACTCTATAAGGATTCCACAACCTCTTATTCTGGGATTATGCCCACTGATTCCCAACTCTCCCACAAGGGCAAGCAACTTTTCCACATCTACCCTGATAATTTCTGTAAGAATCTTGTATGTTCCAATAAGGTCACCTCTCATTCTTGAATCCCAACCTCCCCTCATAGAACAGTCCTTCCATGCCTGGCATCAATCTTCTCTGGACCGCCTCCAAAGCCAGGATATCTTTCCTTAGATAAGGAACTCAAAACTCTTCCATACTTCAGGAAGGATGTACTGGCCCTGGAGTGGGTCCAGAGGAGGTTCATGAGAATGATTCCAAGGGTGAAAGGCTGAACTTATGAGGAATGTTCGATGATTCTGGGTCTATACTCAATGGAGCTGAGAAGGATGAGGGTGGATCTAACTGACACATACAGAATATTAAATGGCCTGGACAGAGTGGACATTGGAAAGATGTTTCCATTGGTAGGAGAGACTAGGACCTGAGGGCACAGTCTTAGAGTAAAGGGAAGACTTTTAGGACAGAGATAAGTTGAAACTTCTTCAGCCAGAGAGTGGTGAATCTTTGCAATTCATCGCCACAGAAAGTCGTGGAGGCCAGGTCATTGAGTATAGATAGGTTCTTGAGTATCAAGGGGAACAAGGGTTACAGGGAAAAAGCGGGAGAATGGGGTTGAGAAACTTATCAGCCATGATTGAATGGCAGAGCAGATGTGATGGGCCGAATGGTCTAATTTCTGCTCCTATGTCTTATGGTCTTATATCCTCACATCTGATCCTCTCACCACCTGCTGCAGGCCTAGTTTAGTAGCAACGTTCTTTAGGACCTGACCAGCTCATTCAGTTGTACTGAGCCACTCTTGGTGGTGGACATTGAAACACTCCACTCAGGATACACTGTGTCCCCTTGCTACCCTCAGTTCATCCTCAAGTGTTGTTCAACTTGGCGGAGTACTGAATCATTAGCCAAGGGATGGGGCGGGTACATGGAGGAGGAAGTTTCCTTGCCTACGATTGACCTGATACTGTGAGATTTAATGGGCATGAAATTAGTGTTGAGGACTACAATGACAGCTTCCTCACAATTTACACTATAGTTGCACCACCTCTGCTGGGTCTATCAGCCATGATTGAATGGCAGAGCAGATTTGATGGGCTGAATGGTCTAATTTCTGCTCCTATGTCTTATGGTCTTATATCCTCACATCTGATCCCCTCACCACTTGCCGCAGGCCTAGTTTAGTAGTAACGTTCTTTAGGACCTGACCAGCTCATTCAGTTGTACTGAGCTACTCTTGGTGGTGGACATTGAAACACTCCACTCAGGATACACTCTGTCCCCTTGCTACCCTCAGTTCATCCTCAAGTGTTGTTCAACTTGGCGGAGTACTGAATCATCAGCCAAGGGATGGGGCTGGTACATGGGGGAGGAAGTTTCCTTGCCTATGATTGACCTGATACTGTGAGATTTAATGGGCATGAAATTAGTGTTGAGGACTACAATGACAGCTTCCTCACAATTTACACTATAGTTGCACCACCTCTGCTGGGTCTATCCTGCTAGTGGGACAGGACATATCCAGGCATGGTAATGGTATTGTCTATAAGATATGACTCTGTGAGTATGACTATGTCAGGCTGCTGCTTGATGAGTCTGTGAGATAGCTCTCCTAATTTTGGCTCTAGCCCCCAGATGTTAGTAAGGAGGACTTTGCAGGGTTGACAGTTTCTGTCATTGTCTTTCCTGGTGACAACATCAACACCAAGTGTTCTGTCTGGTTTAGTGGTTTTTCAGTCTCTGCTAATGTCACGCAAAGTCACTGGTGTGGAAATGAGAAATTCTAGTCTAGCTTTCAGAAAGAGTAGACAAACTTCCTCCCGAAAGTCTTTCTAAGACAGTGCCTCCATTCCTGGTTGAGGTCATCTCTGGGTCGTCTTCAAAGCCAGTGCATCTTTCCTGATAAGGAACCCAAATGTGTTCCAGTATTCCAGCAGTAGTCTGACTAGTCTTGTATAGTGTTAGCACTATATATTTTTATACTCGGTTCCCTTTGAAATAAAGGCTGGCCTGAACAAATTGGTCATATTTGTTGTAGTTCCCGTTATCCAAGAAAAATGTGTCTTCTGTCGAGACTCATCAAGCAGCAATCTGACATAGTCATACTCACAGAATCATATCTTATAGATAATACCATTACCACGCCTGGATATGTTCTGTCCCACTAGCAGGATAGACCCAGCAGAGGTGGTGCAACTATAATGTAAATTGTCTACTATTCACTAGACAAACCCAAGACATGGCAAAGACAAAGGAAGATTGGTGAGAGCAAACTGTCTTGAGCAACCTGTACCCCGTATCACAAACTGGTAAATACCACAAGACACCAGGAATGATCATTTGGGAAAGTACTACAGACCTCCAACAAGCCACAACCATCGCTCTTTGTGCTCTGTTTAGCTCCAAACAGTGAAGAGCTTTCAAACAACCTCAGAGAATGCTTGAGAGACTTTCTCTGGTTTCTCCAAAAATGTCTGTGCTTGTTTCAGATTTCCAGCCTCCATGATATTTTGCTTTTATTTGAGTTGAAAGTTCTCCTCCCATTTGCTTTGACATCAATTTTTGTCAGGTCTTCTCATATCACACACAGCCAAATGGTTTCCCCTGGTGTCTCACCTCAGCTCTGGAACTAAGCGCTTTTATCCATGTTTGGAGCACGGCAGTATTAAGGTTTGGAGCTTGCTGGCGGTTACGACCCAGCCTGGGGCGGCACAGTGGCGCACTGCTTAGCACTGCTGCCTCACGGTTCCAGGTTCGATTCCATCCGCCGGCAACTATCTGTGTGGAGTTTGCAAATCCTCCCTGTGTTTGCTCTGGTTTCCTCCCACAGGCCAGGTGAATTGGCCATGCTAACTTGCCCCATAATATTAGGTGAGAAAGTGAGGTCTGCAGATGCTGGAGATCAGAGATGGAAATGTGTTGCTGGAAAAGCGCAGCAGGTCAGGCAGCATCTAGGGAACAGGAGAATCGACGTTTCGGGCATTAGCCCTTCTTCAGAATTCCTGAAGAAGGGCTAATGCCCAAAACGTCGATTCTCCTGTTCCCTAGATGCTGCCTGACCTGCTGCGCTTTTCCAGCAACACATTTCCAACCCATAATATTAGGTGCATTAGAGGAAAATGGGTCTGGGTGGGTTAATCTTCGGAAGGTCGGTGTGGACTTGTTGGGCCGAAGGGCCTGTTTTCACACTGTAGGGAATCTTATTTGGGAAGATGGGTTGTCTGTATTACATTGTTTAGGGCTCCCTATACTTTAAGGAAGGGGCAGAGGGAATTTCAAGAGAAAGATTGACAATTCAGAATTGCCACTGACAGCCCAGTAAAACTTCCACTTTGAAGACTGGCTTCTTTAATTTTTTATTAACGTTTTCTAAAATATTTATTCTGTGCTTCACGTGGCTCTGAGCTTGCATGTTGATGATTATGGGATTCGAAGCATGTTCGGGATGTTACTTTGACACAGGGATTGTGTATGAAGAAATGCAGTACGAGACAGCCCAGTCAAAACCACTTAATGTTTCTAAAGTCCTACGAACTGGAAAAGCAGAGAGCTGAGAATCACTGAGTGGTTACAACGCAGAAAGAGGCCATTCAGCCTGTCATCTCCATGCTAACCCTGCATAGGAACAATTTAGCCCCTGCACTCTTTCCCACTTCTCTGCAAATTCTTCCTTTGCAGATAACAATCTAATTCCCTCTTGGATTTTCTCGACTGATCCTTACCACTTGCTACGTGAAAATATTTGTTCTCATGTCACTGTTGCTCCTTTTACCTTAAATCTGTGCCTTCTTGCCCCCAGTCCTTCCACCAATGGAAATGGTCTCTACCCTCTCCATGTCCTTCGTGATTTTGAACACCTTGATGAAATGTCTCCTCAACCTTCTCTCCTCCAAGTGAAACACTGCCAACCTTCCCAATCCATCCACATGACTCACTCCCGGAACGATTCTCATGAATCTTCTCTCGAGCGCTGACATACTTCCAAAGGTACAGTGCCAAGACGTAGGCACAGTATTTGCAAGCTTTTATTCCTACCTTCCCTGGGTCCATCAGGTTTACTCTAAGTATGGGGTGGCACGGTAGCTCAGTGACTAGCACTGTGGCCTCATAGCACTGGGAGCCCAGCCCGATCTCGCCCTCAGGCGACTGTCTGTATGCAGTTTGCACATTCTCCCTGTGTCTGCGTGGGTTTCCTCCAGGTGCTCTGTTTCCCTCCCACAGTCCAAAGATGTGCAGGTTGGGGTGGATTGGCCATGCTAAATTGCCCATCGTGTTCAGGGATGTGTAGGTTAGGGGGGTTAGCTATGGGAAATGCAGGGTTTGGGTGGGATGCTTTTCAAAGAGTCAGTGAGCTCTCCACGAGTTGAATGGCCTCCTTCAGCACTGTTGGGATTCTCTGATTCTATACCAATAACCCAAGGCAGTGCCACCAATGGGGTATACCCAATTGCTCTTTATTGAAGAAGGGCTTATGCCCGAAACGTCGAATCTCCTGTTCCCTGGATGCTGCCTGACCTGCTGCGCTTTTCCAGCAGCTCATTTTCAGCTCTGATCTCCAGCATCTGCAGTCCTCACTTTCTCCTGCTCTTTATTGAAGCAAGGTACACCACCAATTACTGCAATACCAGTAACACATTACAAGCTCACCCGCACAACACTTGAAACCACGAGACAAGCAGAAGGCTTGGAGAACACGGCAAGCCATGCAGCATCAGGAGGTGGAGAAGTCAAAGTTTCAGGTGTAACCCTTCCTCAGGGGAAACACAGTGATCCAGTTTGCAGGGAGTTGTCTGAGGATCAAACCTAAATGGGTGATCAGCCTGGACCTGTTGCTGATCAGACGGTTCCAGGTCCTGAGCTAGATCTCTGTGCTTCAAGGCACATTCTCCTCCATTCCAATTATGTGCAATCAGTCTGTGTGATCGAAACTTGATTCTGTTCACTCTTTAGTGATTGACCATTTCAGCCATCGGCAAACATCACAAGTGTATCATACCGTCCACAACTGGTTAATCTTTCACTCAACCACCTGATGAAGGAGCAGTGCTCCAAAAGCTAGTGCTTCCAAATAAACTTGTTGGGTGATTTTTAACTCAAAACAACAACTGCTTGTTTTCTTTAAAAAAGGCTTATCTCGTGGTTTTACTGATTCTTGACCTCAGGACAGCTTGCTCAGGCGGCTCATACAAGCTGTTTGCAATTTTTGTGTCACCTAAGTAACTATATGATGCTAAAACAGCATAATCCAGCAATCAACCACACCTTGCTCTCATGCCAAATGGTATATCACATATCTAGTACACTGCATCTGTTATAAATCAGAACTTCAGCCAGACACAGTGTCACCAGTTACAACACATATCCCTTCAGAAAACATTTAAGTCATCCAATCAATTAACTTTTCAACAGAGCAAATTTCATGTATTTTCTCTTATTTTAGCTAACCCAGCAAATTTAGAGTTGCTCCTCTATACCCTTGTTGAGTTTAAATCAGTATTTTCAAACATGTTTAATGTAATAAAACTTAAAAGTCTGAGCACAACAATAAGTTCTGATATGACGTGATAGTTCTGTGTGATCTTGCGTTATAAGAAAATCACACAATAGCAGCATCATTTAAACAATGGCATAGCGTAGGGTAGATAAGAAAATAATAGGTAAACAACAGCAAAAACAAAAACGCTGGTACAGGCGAATGTTAAGAGTTTGTGAGTCCACTCAGTATTCTAACAGTAGGGTAGAAACTGTTTCAAAGCCGGCTGATCATAGAGTCATAGAGACGTACAGCACAGAAACAGACCCTTTGGTCCAGCCCGTCCACGCCGACCAGATATCCCAACCCAATCTAGTCCCACCTGCCAGCACCCGGCCCATATCCCTCCAAACCCTTCCTATTCATATACCCATCCAGATGCCTCTTAAATGTTGCAATTGTACCAGCCTCCACCACTTCCCCTGGCAGCAACCAACATCATCAAAGACCCTTCCTACTCCAGTTAGGCCCTCTTCCACCCTCTTCCATCGAGCAGAAGATAAAGAAGTTTGAACACGCATACAAATGGAATCAAGAACAGAAGATTCTTCCCTGCTGTTATCAGACCTTTGAATGGATCTCTCAACTGCTAATGTGGACCTCCAACTCTCTGCATCTTCCGTAACACTGTGTTCTGCACTCTGTTAGGATACCGTGACTCTTTTCTCTCTGAGTATTGTATTGCAAAACCTGTCGTAATTTTGAACCTCTTTAATATTTCCCAAAACTCTTTGTGCACTTTGTATGGTACAAACTGCTTGTGTAGCACGCAAAACAACACTTTTCACTGTATCTCGGTACACGCGACAATAATAAATCAATCAGTTAGTAATAACTCCCTCCCTTATGGCATTTTAGGTTGGCCTACAGCACATGGACTTGCAGCGGTTCAAGAAGGCAGCTCACCTCCACCTTCTTAAGGACAACTGGAAATAGGCAATAAATGCTGACCCAGCCAGTGACACCCACCTCCCATGAATGTGTGGTAAAAACAAATTAGAAAATGGTTGCTGAAAGCAGTCAGGTGGGAGTGGAAGGTGGGGTTAATGATCTTTAACAGAAATCAAAATAAACAACAATCAGGCTTAGAAGTCTTTCAACATCTAGCAATAGTATAAAGATTGTGTTAAACCTTGCTAGCGGGAATGTGTCCCATTCCATACTTTAGAAAGGGTGTCAAGGCCTTGGAGAGGGCGCAGACGGGATTTGCCAATGTGGAACCGGGATGATGGATTTCCGATAGGCAGATGGACTAGTGAAGCTAGCACAAATTTCACTGAGGCACAAGGAGTTATGGGAATTATTAAAGAGGTTCAATATTATGACAGGTTTTGCAATCGAGAGAAATTGTTTCTATTTGAAATCAGAGAACATTGATTCAAGGTTTCTGGGGAAAAACAAACAGAGGAGAACATGATGAAAATATCAGGTTGTTACAGTCTGCAAAGTAGTACCGAGGAAGACTACAGGGACGGACAATGCAGACATTTTCCAAAAAACAATGGGACATATTCTGGAAGGTAGAAAATCTAAAGAAGAACGAAAAGAGCCAGGATGTGGGATCAATTGAATAAGTCTTTGTGAGGGGCTAGTCCAGGCACAATGAACTGAATGGCCTCCTTCTGTACTGCATCATAAGCAAAGCTCTTACATCACTTAGTGGGGAAATTGACACCAGATGGGGAAGGGGGCCGATAATACCAAACTAGAGGTGGGCATTACATACCACCAATAAATTACTCACAGGTAGAGACCATTAGCTTGTACTGTTGAATTATTCATGGCGATCATTCATTATTGAACAGCTAATTAATATTGCAGTGCAGTAGCTGGTTCCAACCCAGTAAATTCAGGGCAGGGATCAGACTGATATTTCCTAATGTGCTACAGTAATAATATCCTGTCGGATCTGAAGACAACAGAGGCCTCCTGATTATTTTGTCCAGATAAGCAGAGATTGACTTTAATTCAAAGCTTTTATTACAGCCCCAGATGAATGACAGTTCTGATTGTGTCATTGGGAACATGCAGTACAAAGATCAGAAATAGCCCACTACAGGATGATTGGCATTAATAATTTGTAAAATAAAGGAAAATGGTAAATTGCACTGTAAAAGTGATGTACCATTTCTTTACTTTTCAACCTGTTCCTCGATTCCTTGAGACTTTGAGCTCTCCTTGGTTAGAGGAAAGAAAGAAAGATGCACCTTTAGCTGTGGAGGGCTCATTACTGAGTACATTTAAGACAAAGATAGATAGGTTCTTGATTAATAGCGGGATCAAGGATTACGGAGAGAAGGCAGGAGAATGGGGTTGAGAAACATTTCAGCCAAGATCAAATGGTGGAGCATACCCGATTGGCCAAATGACCAAATTCTGCTCCTATATCCTCCATCTCCTCCTTAAATCTATTTGGTGTTCTGGCATCCACTGTACTCAGGTGGAGTGAATTCAACAGATTCACAATCTTTCAAGAGAAATAATTCCTCCTTATCTCTGCTTCAAATCTATCATTCCTTGCCCTAAAATTGATAACCTCTCGTTCCAGAGTCATAGAGATGTACAGCACAGAAACAGATTCTGGATTAGTGGTGCTGGAAGAGCACAGCAGTTCAGGCAGCATCCAAGGAGCAGCGAAATCGACGTTTCGGGCAAAAGCCCTTCATCAGGAATAAAGGCAGAGAGCCTGAAGCGTGGAGAGATAAGCTATGGGAGGGTGAGGGTGGGGAGAAAGTAGCATAGAGTACAATGGTTGAGTGGGTGAGGGGATGAAGGTGATAGGTCAGGGAGGAG
>NC_057716.1:98783390-98787791 GCF_004010195.1 Chiloscyllium plagiosum
GTGACTGACTGTGTGGAGTTTGCACGTTCTCCCCGTGTCTGCGTGGGTTTCCTCCGGGTGCTCCGGTTTCCTCCCACAGTCACAAAGATGTGCAGGTCAGGTGAATTGGCCATGCTAAATTGCCCGTAGTGTTAGGTAAGGGGTAAATGTAGGGGAATGGGTGGGTTACGTTTCGGCGGGTCGGTGTGGACTTGTTGGGCCGAAGGGCCTGTTTCCACACTATAATGTAATGTAATGTAATCTAATCTAATCTAATCTCATTGAAATATGGAAAACTCTTGGACAGTTTATCAGGATAGATGCAGGAAGGAAATTTCCCCAAAGATGAGGAGGGTCAGTCATTAAGGTTGAAATTGATGGATTTCTAAATATTAAAGAGACCAAGCTATATGGTGTTAGGGCAGCAAAATGGTGATGGCAAAGCAGATCAGAGCAGGCTCAGAGGGCCGAATGGCCTACTCTTGCTTCTATTTTCGATGTGTCTAAAAACTGGGGATGAATTTTATATGAGATTGACTTTTACATAATATATATGGTACATATACCTTTAATGGAATGAATTAGGAGCAGTGCCATACAATTGTGGCAAACATAGGATCCCTACAATGTGGAAGCAGGCCATTTGGTCCATCAAGTCCACACTGACCCTCCAAAGGGCATCCCACCCAATCCTGTAACCCTGCATTTCCCATGGCTAACTCACCTGGTCTGCCCATCCCTGGAGACTAAGGATAATTAAGCATGGCCAATCCACCTAACCTGCACATCTTTGGATTGTGGAGGAAAGCCACACAGACAAGAGGAGAATGTGCAAACTCCACACAGGCAATTGTCTGATGGTGGATTTGAACCCCAGTCCCTAACGCTATGAGACAGCAGTGCTAATCACTTAAGCTGTTGATCCATACCCACCCCCCCACCCAACCCTGCCAACCCCACCTCCCACTCCCACCCCAGTTATTTCTATTAATCCAAAACCCCAGGATAAAGTTCTGGAGATCTGGGCTCCTACCCCACTACGGCTCATGATAGACCTGAATTCAATAAGAATCTGGAATAAAAGCCTAGTCTCATGGTGACCATGCAACACTATCGATTGGTTTTAAATTTCATCTGCTTCACTAATGTCTCTTGCCCAATCTGGCCTATATGCAACTGCAGCACCACAGCAATATGGTTGACTCTGAACTGCCCTCTGACATGGCCTAGGGGGCAAGCCACTCTGTTCAAAGGCAAAAAGGAATGGACAATAAAAGCTCACCCATCCAGATATGTCCACCTCTTGTGAATGAATAAAGAAAATATCCATGGAGTACTAGTTAATCCGTCAAGCAATATGAATTCTGTAACCCTTCTTTTTTAACTCTGTGTCTAAAAGCAGGTCTGGCCCTCAGTACCACAATTGTCACCACAGATAGAGTCATAGAGTCGTAGAGCACAGAAACAAACCCTTCGTTCCAACCAATCCCAAACTAAACTAGTCTCACTTGTCTGCTCCAAACCTTTCCTATTCGTGTATCCATCCAAATGTCTTTAAAACATTGCAATTGTAACCATCATCCACCACTACCTCAGGAAGTTCATTTCACACACGAACCACCATCTGTGTAAAATATTTGCCTCATGCCTTTTTAAAGTCTCTCTCCGTTCACCTTAAAAATGTGCCTCCTAGTCTTGAAATCCCCCCCGTCTTAGGGAAAAGGCAACTACCATCAACTCTTATCTGCAGCTCTCCTTATTTTATAAACTTCTATCAGGTCACCTCTCAACCTCCTACACTCCAGTGAAACAAGTCCCAGCTTATCCAGCCTTTGTTTATAATTCAAACCTTCCACACCCAGCAGTCCCAAATCCATCCCGTCCGAAACAGGGATTGAAACCCATTTGTTGGCACCAATCGAATCCATGACGTCTGTCCAAGCAACCAGCCCACCCACAGAATCTCAGCATAAATAATCGCCAAAGTGCCTGCAGGAGATGTGTTCCCTAGTACCAGTCCCCTGCCTTCACTCCATTTCCCTGAACACAATTTCTATCCAAACAATCATCCAATGTCCCTCTTGAGTATCTCAATTGAATCTGCCTCCATCACATTTCTAGACAGTGCATTCCAGACACTAACTAGTTTTTTTTTTCTCACATCACCTTTGCTTTGTCTACAAATTTATGGGAGGCACAGTGGTTAGCACTGCTGCCTCCCAGCGCCAGTAGACCCGGGTTCAATTCCCGCCTCAGGCAACTGTCTGGGTGGAGTTTGCACGTTCTCTTCGTGGGTTTCCTCCGTGTGCTCCGGTTTCCTCCCACAGTCCAAAGATGTGCAGGTCAGGTGAATTGGCCATGCTAAAATTGCCCATAGTGATAGGTGGAGGGGAATGGGTCTGGGTGGGTTGCTCTTCGGCGAGTCGGTGTGGACTTGTTGGGCTGAAGGGCCTGTTTCCACACTGTAAGTAATCTAATCTAATCATTTTATATCTATGCCTTCTCATCCATTTTCGTTTTACAAGCAGAACTGCTTCTCTCTATCTACCCACCCCATTCATGATTTTGAAAACCTCTCTGAGATTCTCTCTCAACCTCCTTCTCCCAGGCTGAGAAGTCACAACTTCCTCAATCTACCCTCACAGAGTCAAAGGATAGAACCCCTACAGTGTGAAAACAGGCCATTTGGCCCAATAAGTCCTCACTGACTCTCTGAGGAGCATCCCACTCAGACTCACCCCCCCATCCAATAACCCTGCACGCCCCATGGACGACCAGTCCATCCCTAGACACTGTAAGCAATTTAGCATGGCCAATCCACCCAACCTGTACATCTTTGGACTGTGGAAGGAAACCAGAACATTGGGAGGAAACCCTCGCAGACAATGTACTCACGCCACACAAATGGTTGCCTGAGGCTGGAATTGAGCCCGGGTCCCTGGCGCTGTGAGGCAGCAGTGCTAACAACTGTGCCAACGTGCCGCCCAGTTGCTGTGGGATATCCACTTGCAATTGAATGTTGCAACTTGAAACTCTGGCTCATGATGGCAGGGCCTCCAATTCCACCCCATTGCTCACCAGGATGCAAAATGCTCCCGACCCCATAAGACACCTGTCCGACATGAAATCTATCAGAACTTATCTGGAGAGTTGCCCAAACGCTTCTGCAAAAAAAAAATGGCTGGACCCGGAGCAGCAAATCGGCAGGAACTGAAACCAGGAAAGGCAGATGGCCCGTTCCTGCTAGCATTTCTTATATATTTGCCTTCTCATTATATATTTGGTTCGAACATGGACAAAACAGCTGAACTGTCCAGGTGAGAGAAGAATAACTGCCCTTAACATCAAAGCCTCATTTGATCACGTGTGGCATGAAAGGACTAAAACTTTTCAGTCAATGGGTATCAGGGCAAACTCTCCGCTAGCTGGCATCATGCCTAGCACATTGGAAGATGGTTGTGGTTGTTGGAGGTCAGCCATCTAGGCTTCAGGACATCTCTGCAGGAGTTCCTCAGGGTAGTGTCCTAGGCCCAACCATCTTCAGCTGCTTCATCAAAGACCTTCCCTCCATCGTAAGGTCAGAAGTGAGGATGTTTGCCCATGACTGCACAGTGTTCAGTACCATTCACGGCTCCGCAGATACTAAAGCAGTCCGTGTCCAAACGTAACAAGATCTGGACAATATCCAGGCTTGAGATGACAAATGGCAAGTAATACTCATGTCACGCAACTGCCAGGCATTGACCATCTCCAATGTGAGAGAATCTAAACATTGTCCCTTGCTACTCAATGAAATTACCACATCAAAGTGAATTGCTGCAGACCTGAAATAACAAAAAACAAAAGTGCAGGAGAGTCAATGGCAGTGCAGCACTCCCTTAAAACTGCACCAGGAGTTCACCTGAGATTGTCTGCTCAAGTCTTTTGAAGTGAGTTTTGAACTCGCTATCTTCTGTCTAGCAACCAACTCAGCTACAGCCAACACCCCGTGGGGAGGTAAATAACAGCTGCCTATAATACATTGCTAACTGCTGCCACGTCACATCAGGTATAACTGGGAAGAAGTGCACCATAAGATCAAGTTCACGCTGTAGGTATCCAGATTCAGCACCAAGGCAGATGCACAGTGAAGGCTTCAATAACATTTTTGGAGAAGTGGGAACAATCTCTTTCAAAGGGCTAGCAAAGACGCAATGGGCCAAATGATGACCTCCAGTGCTGCATGATTTGGGAAACCAAACGTAAACGTACGGAACGGTTCACCGAGCATCTCAGCCAGGCTCACAGGGACCAACCAGACCTCCCAATCTCTGCCCATTTCAATTCCCCTAACCACTCCCTTTCCAACATGACCATCCTTGGCCTCCTCCATTGTCACAACGAACCACACAGTGCAAACTGGAGGAACAACACCTCATCTTG
>NC_057716.1:98787852-98794619 GCF_004010195.1 Chiloscyllium plagiosum
ACACCCACGCCCCCATCCTGAAAAAGGTTTAGACCTGAAACATCAACTTCTCCACCTCCTGATGCTGTCTGACCTGCTGTTTTCCTCCAGCTTCCTGCTTGACTACCACATGATTCTCTGAAGTTGCCCAAAATCTGCCCCTTTTGAGAACTTGCCGGTTAGGGTCTAAAATCAAAGGGATGCTGAGTTAAGCACAAATTAATTCGACCTCTTACTAGTTCCCTGATTACAGAGGAATGACATATCCAGCAAAGTTCCTGTCACATGGTATAGTTGATGTGTTAGCCAAACCCAGGCAATTAGCGTATGACCAATCGGTAAAAATAATACCGGTAACAAAGGATGAGGGAGGACCTTACAGAGGTTTATAAAATCATGAGGGGCATGGATAGGGTGAAAAGCCAAGGTATTTTACCCAGGCTAGCGGAATCCAAAACTAGAGGGAATAGGTTTGAGGTGAGAGGGGAAAGATTTGAAAAGGACCTGATGGGCGACTTTTTCACACAGAGGGTGGTGCATGCAGGGAATGAGCTGCCAGAGGAAGGGGTGGAGGCTGGTATAATTACAACACTTAAAAGGCAGCAGTCACACAACACTGGGTTATAGTCCAACAGGTTCATGTGAAATCACCAGCTTGCGGAGCGCTGCACCTTCATCAGTTGAAGCAGAGCTCCAAGACCTTGTGATTTCAAATAAACCTGTTGGACTATTATCTGGTGTCATGAGACTTCTGACTCTGTCCACCCCAGTCCAACACCAACACCTCCACATCATTTAAAAGGCATCTGGATGGCTATCTGAACAGGAAGGGTTTAGAGGGAAATAGGCCAAATGGAACTAGATTGAGATGTCTGGTCCAAGGGGACAAGTCAGACCAAAGGGTCTGTTTCCGTGCTCTATGACAATACTTATCAATAAGTTACTTATCTATATTACATAACTCTGTGACCTGCCAGTATTGCTCGCAAGACAAAGCTTTTCACTGTGCCTCGGTACACATGGCAATAAATTCAATTCAATTCAATTCAATATGACTATAAATGTTGGAAATCTGAAACGGACACAGAAATTGCTGGAGAAGGTCAACAAGTCTGGCAGAACCTGTGAAAAGAAAAGCGGAATTAACGTTTTGAGTCCTGTCACTCTTCTTCAGATCTGGGTTCAAGTCCCACCGGCCCCAGACACGTGCCAGACCGCATCTGAAAAAGTTGATTAAAAATATCCAAGACACAGACAAGATGTTGGACCAAACTGCTGTGTCTCACTGCCACCTGCTGGTTCCTGACCATATTGACCGTCTGCAAGAATCACAGCAAACCAGACCTCAGTTGCTGAAAGCTTCCGACCTGATCAGCGCTAATGTGGGCACCACTGTGAATTTTAAATACCCCATCAAACTTTGTTTGAACCAGCAACTTAATGAATCGGCACTCTCGATAAATCAGCAAAGCACCTTGAAATACGGGAAGCATATAGTGTGATTGCAATCTCCACGATGTCCCAGTTGTCAGTTTGAGAGTGCGAGTGTTTTGCTTTGTTGTAGTCACATGTACCCCAGTACAGCGAAAAGTTTTGTTTTGCGAACAGAACATGCAGATCATAGCAAACAAGGACATACAGACCACCAAGGGTGCTTAGACAGAGTGAGGCATACAAGGATACAGCTACACAGGAGGTACACAGAGAGCAAGATCAACATTAAGAAGATTATTTGAAATTAGAGAGGTCCATCCACCAGTCTCATAACAACAGGGAAGAAGCTGTTCTTGAATCTGTTGGGGCGTGTGTTCATGCTTCTGTATCTTCTGCCTGATGGAAAAGGCTGGTAGAGATTATAACTGGGGTGGGAGGAGTCTTTGATGATGTTGGCAGCCTTTCCATGGCAACAAGCCATGAAAATGGAGTCCATTGATGGGAGGTTGGCTTCCGTGATGGTCTGAGCTGTGCACACCACCGTCTGTAGTTTCTTACACTCCTGGGCAGAGCAGTTGCCGTACCAGGCCGTTATGCACCCAGACAGTATGGTTTCAATGGTGCATTTGTAGCAGTGGGTGAGGGTCCTTATGGACATGCTGAATTCCCTTAGCCTCCTGAGGAAGAGGAGGCATTGCTGTGCCTCTTGACCATCGCATTAATGTGGACAGATTATTGGTGATCGTCACTCTGAGGAACTTGCTCTCTGCCAGTAAGTTTCATCTAAGGCAAAGTTACAATGTTAATTAAGGGATTTGTGCTGGAAATAAAGTATGACATTGATATATATATCCCCTGCTTTATACTTCTATTACTTAGTGTGTATTTTTACTTTGATTATGTTGAAGCAAAATATTTGCTCAACCAGCACACTCCTGCTCTCATAGGTGCTGGCTCATAAAAAAGTTTGCTGTAATTTGAAACTTTTATTTTTAGGTAACTATATTCTACGGCTGTGTCATTCTGCAGGAAAGTTAGCTGTGGAGGATAAAATAACAGCCAAACTTTACACACGTTTCCAACTTTTGATTGCTCTAATTAATGCCATAAAGGAGGAGTTAGGCTCTGACAAAGGGTCACAAGGCGCGAAACATAACTCTGTTTTTCTCTCTCAAGATGCTGTTGAGGTTCTTCACCACTTTATTTTCTTGTTTCCGATTTCCAGCATCTGAAGTTCTTCATGTTTGTTATAAATAGGAGTTACGCCCCCTGTTGTGATAATATTGTAAACAAACAAAATGTAAACTTTTATTTGAAGTTTAGGATGAATTCAGGTTAGTTTATCAAACTGAGGCGACAGTTCCAAGAATGATGGGTCCCTCCTGGTCTATACCAATCCAGGACACTTACCTTTGTACCTGCTGATGTTGAGTTCAACTTCTCCAGAGACTGAGGACAGAGGGATGGAAGTGGGTCAGGCAGCTGGGCTGAATGGCCTGTTAATATACACTTAGGGCAGGCTCAAGGGCTGAATGGCTCCAATGCTACCTATCATTATTCCTTAGACAACATCTTCTCAACCCTCAAACTCGATCATCTCGAAGGACAAGGGATACATGGGTCTATTCCTGATTAAAGGCTTTTGCCCGAAACGTCAATTTTCCTGCTCCTCGGATGCTGCCTGACCAGCTGTGCTTTTCCAGCACCACTCTAATCTAGACTCTGGTTTCCAGCATCTGCAGTCCTTGTTTTACCCAGCAGATACATGGGACCATTGTCACCTGCAAGTCCTCCTCTAATATCCAGGTACAATGGAGACCTCCCAGTCTGTATCACCACATCTCCACCACTCCCTCGCTGAGTAGCCGAGGATCGAGAACGTGGGACAGAGCTGCAGCCACAAATTGAGGGGCAATCCCCAACAGACATTCCCCACCGCCACACCATCTCTCTCACCACCCCTCTCCCCACCAATATCCACCACCAACACTTCAGAATAGAAGAGGAGCTGTAACCTCACAGACCCTCTGGTCTCCTTCCTATTGGAAAGATGTTGTGAAACTTGAAAGGGTTCAGAAAAGATCTACAAGGATGTTGCCAGGGTTTGAGGATTTGAGCTATAGGGAGAGGCTGAACAGGCTGGGGCTGTTTTCCCTGGAGCGTCGGAGACTGAGGGGTGACCTTATAGAGGTATATAAAATCATGAGGGGCATGGATAGGGTAAATAGACAAGGTCTTTTCCCTGGAGTCGAGGAGTCCAGAACTAGAAGGCATAGGTTTAGGGTGAGAGGGGAAAGATATGAAAGGGACCTAAAGGGCAAATTTTTCACGCACAGCGTGGTACGTGTATGGAATGAGCTGCCAGAGGAAGTGGTGGAGACTGGTACAGCATTTAAAAGGCAGTTGGATGGCCTTTATTAATAGGCTGCCAGAGGAAGTGGTGGAGACTGGTACAGCATTTAAAAGGCAGTTGGATTGGTTTATGAATAGGAAGGGTTTAGAGGGATATGGGCCAAGTACTGGCAAATGGGACTAGATAAGTTTAGTACATCTGGTCAGCATGGATAAATTGGACCAAAGGGTCTGTTTCCAAGCTGTACATCTCTATGACTCTATGATTCTAATACATCAATCAACTTTACAATCCAATGAATGAAGCCATTGAAGGGAACATTCTTCACCCCAAATCCCCCAATGGGCTCTTGTGTATAATTCAGGCCCAAATTCAGAAATGGAGTATTATCACCTCTGACTTTTCTGGAGGCACAATGTTTACATCTAGTTGAGAATACTCAGAATCTAGAGAACAGCACGACAGGTGAATCACTGGTGATTAAATATCAGATATATTCACAAACCCATATTTTAGGAGCATAATAATGGCATCTAATTTGTATTTAGCAATCTCCTGCATGGAGGCCTGTGAGAGAACAATTGGGAAGTCAGTTCAAGATGGAGATAGATATGTCTCTAGTTAGCAATGACATTGGGGGTTATGGGGATGGTGTGGCAGTTTAATGTTAAGATGGAGATCAGCCAGCATCCAGAACTGCAGAGCAGATTGGAGGAGCTGAATAACCTACTCTATGCTCTTTAGACAGCACCTTCTAAACTAACAAATTCTACCGTCTTGAAGGACAAGGGCAGCAGGTGCCATCACCTACAAGTTCCCCTCTAAGCTACTCTCCATCCTGACTGGGAAATGTACCACTGCAGTAGGACAGATATCTAACAACGAGTCAGAATGCAGAAAGAAGAAAGGGGGCTTGGTGACATGGTGCAGTGAGAACAACCTCTTTCTCAACGTCGGCAAAACTAAAGAGCTGACCATTGACTTCAGAAAGAAAAGAGGAGGACATACCCCCATCTACCTCAATGGAGCTGGGGTCAATAGAGTGGAGAGCGTCAAGCTCCTCGGAGTGACGATAACCAACAACTTCTCACATAGATGCGATGGTCAAGAAGGCACAACAACACCTCTTCTTCCTCAGACAGCTCGGGAAATTCAGCATTTCCATAAGCACCCTCTCCAACTTCTACAGCTGGACCATTGAGAGCAGACTGTCTGGATGCATAACAGCCTGGTACGGCAACTGCTCTGCCCAGAACTGTATGAAACTATAGAAGGTGGTGGTATACCCAGCCCAGAACATCAGAGCTATACCTTGTCAGCAAGTTTGATAACAAAGTCAGGGTTGGGCCTGAGAGAACAAAGTACAGCAAGTTCAGAGCAAGACCAGTTCAACTGGGCAACAGGAACAGAGGAATTAAGGCATTGATAGTTCTCATTGAAGAAATCAAAGGCACAGAAAAGGCCAGAGAGTGGGGTCCAGTTAGTGGGGGGGGGGGGGAGTGGTGAATGTTTAGCATTTCTCTATAACGTCATGTCTGCATCAATCACTGGTTGCTAAGACTCCAGCCTCTGCTTTAATTGCCTTGAGACTTGACTTTTCCAATCACTGAGTGTGGTGCTGGAAAAGCACTGCAGGTCAGGCAGCATCCGAGGGACAGGAGAATCGACTTTTCAGGCAAGAACTCTGCATCAGGAAAGGGCTTTTGATGAAGGGCTTATGCCTGCATTGTCGATTCTCCCGCTCCTCAGTTGCTGCCCTGACCTGCTGTGCTTTTCCAGCACCACGCTCTTGACTCTGATCTTCAGCATCTGTAGTCCTCACTTTTGCCTATTCCAATCACTGCTGATTGGTCTACCATCTCCATAAACCTATCCAAAAGTCTACTGTCCATTTCCTAACCACTCAAATTCCATCCCCATTCAGCCATCACCCTATCTCCCACTCACCAAGGAGCATTGGTTAACAGGCTAGCAAGCATCTTATTTAACATTGCCTTAGCTGTTTTCAAAGCCTTCCGTAATTTTTGCCCTCTTTACTCTCTATAATCTTCATCCCTGCAACTGCCATGATCTTTGTAGGCCTCAAAACCTGGCCTCTTCCATATCCCTATTGTTGGCAGCCATACCTCCTGCTACCTTGATCCTAAATTCTAGAATTTTCTCTCACTTTATGTTGAATCATCTTTTTCAAATCCTGCTCTATAATTATTTATTCCTTTGCCACTAATATCATTTCTTTTTCTATGTATTTAGGCTGGTTCCATAGAGTTCTGAGGGAGGTGGCTGAGGAAATAGCGGAGCCGTTGGTTGAGATCTTTCAAAAGTCATTGGAGTCAGGGAAAGTCCCAGATGATTGGAAGATCACTGTTGTAACCACCTTGTTCAAGAAAGGATCAAGACAAAAGATGTAAAATTATAGGCCAATTAGCCTAACCTCGGTTGTTGGTAAAATTCTAGAATCCATCATTAAGGATGAGGTTTCTAAATTCTTGGAAGAGCAGGGTCAGATTAGAACAAGTCAACATGGATTTAGTAAGGGGAGGTCGTGCCTGACAAACCTGTTGGAATTCTTTGAAGAGGTGACATGTAGGTTAGACCAGGGAAACCCAGTGGATGTGGTCTATCTGGACTTCCAAAAGGCCTTTGATAAGATTCCACACGGGATGCTGCTGAGCAAGGTGAGGGCCCATGGTGTTTGAGGTGAGCTACTGGTATGGATTGAGGATTGGCTGTCTTACAGAAGGCAGAGAGTTGGGATAAAAGGTTCTTTTTCGGAATGGCAGCCGGTGACAAGCGGTGTCCCGCAGGGTTCAGTGTTGGGGCCGCAGCTGTTCACATTATATATTAATGATCTGGATGAAGGGACTGGGGGCATTCTAGCGAAGTTTGCCAATGATACAAAGTTAGGTGGACAGGCAGGCAGTACTGAGGAAGTGGGGAGGCTGCAGAAGGAACTAGACAGTTTGGAGGAGTGGTCCAGGAAATGGCTGATGAAATTCAA
>NC_057716.1:98794691-98797280 GCF_004010195.1 Chiloscyllium plagiosum
AATGCAATGTTGTCATTTATCTCAAGAGGGTTGGAATATAAAAGTACTGTTGTGCTGCTGAGACTTTATAAAGCTCTGGTTAGGCCGTATTTGGAGTACTGTGTCCAGTTTTGGTCCCCACTGGCTGAGGATCCTGGGATTGTATTCATTGGAGTTTAGAAGATTAAGGGGAGATCTAATAGAATCTTACAAGATAATACATGGCTTGGAGAGGGTGGATGCTAGGAAATTGTTTCCGTTAGGTGAGGAGACTAGGACCCGTGGACACAGCCTTAGAATTAGAGGGGGTCGATTCAGAACAGAAATGCGGAGACATTTCTTCAGCCAGAGAGTGGTGGGCCTGTGGAATTCATTGCCGCAGAGTGCAGTGGAGGCCGGGACACTAAATGTCTTCAAGGCAGAGATTGATAAATTCTTGATGTCACAAGGAATTAAGGGCTACGGGGAGAATGCGGGTAAGTGAAATTGAAATGCCTATCAGCCATGATTGAATGGCAGAGTGGACTCGATGGGCCGAATGGCCTTACTTTCACTCCTATGTCTTATGGTCTTTTGGTCTTAAACACAGAAGATAGGAGCAGGAGAAGGCCATTCAGCCCTTCAAGCCTGCTCTGCCATTCATCACGATCATGGCTGATCATCCAACTCAATAGCCTAATCTTACTTTCTCCCCATAACCTTTGATCCCATTCGCCTTAAGTGCTGTATGTAGCCGCCTCTTGAATACATTCAATGCGTCGGCATCAACTCCTTCCTCTGGTAATGAAATCCACGGGCTCACCACTCTTTGGTGAAGAAATGTCTCCTCATCTCCATCTTAAATGGTACACCAGGACTCATCAGAGTGTGACCCTGGACAAGCCACTATTAGGAACGCCTTCCCTGCATCTACCCTGTCTAGTCCTGTTAGAATTGTATAAGTCTCTATGAGATCCCTCCTCACTCGTCTGAACTCCAGTGAAAACAATCCTAACCTGGTCAATCTCTCCTCATACGTCAGTCCCGCCATCTCCGGAATCAGCCTGGGAAACCTTCGCTGCATTCCTTCAAGACCAAAAGCACCCTTCCTCAGAAAAGGAGACCAAAATTGCACACAACATTCTAGGTGTGGCCTCACCTGTGCCCTGTGCAATAACACATCCCTGCTCCTGTACTCGAAACCTCTCATAGTGAAGGATGGTAACTATAATCCCAATGATGGAGTGCCTTGCTCTTGCTACATTTCTCCTCTGCGGATACTCACCATCACCCCATGGATGGGGTTTTGATTCACAATGCCCTAGTCCTCAATATAGCTGTGCTCTCCACAGCCTTTCTCCACACTACACCAATAATGAGAATATCTTACCCAATCAACTGACCCAAGCCCATGGGATGTCCTTCTCATTCTCTCCATTTTACACTTCCCTTTCCTGTGTGCCTTACCCAAATGTTTGACTATTTTCTAAATAAAGCTACCCAAAAACTCCTTTCCCCTCTGTGATGTGTTGGAGTCTCTCAGTCTAGCTCAATAACGCTGAGCTGAAAGACTTGTGATGGAAATATCAATTGCAGACGTGTTGGATTGAGAGATTACTGCCATCCAATGAAATTCCAGCTTCTGCAGCACAGAGACCCAGCATGCTCCAGCATAGAACATAGAACATAGAAGATACAGCGCTGTACAGGCCCTTCGGCCCTCGATGTTGCGCCGATCCAAGCCCACCTAACCTACACTAGCCCCATATGCCTATCCAATGCCCGCTTAAATGCCAATAATGAGGGAGAGTCCACCACTGCTACTGGCAGGGCAGGCAGGGCACTCACGACTCGCTGAGTAAAGAACCTACCCCTAACATCTGTCCTATACCTACCCCCCCTTAATTTAAAGCTATGCCCCCTTGTAATAGCTGACTCCATACGTGGAAAAAGATTCTCACTGTCAACCCTATCTAAACCCCTAATCATCTTGTACACCTCTACCAAGTCACCCCTAAACCTTCTTTTCCCCAATGAAAACAACCCCAAGTGCCTCAGCCTTTCCTCATACAATCTTCCTACCATACCAGGCAACATCCTGGTAAACCTCCTCTGCACCCGCTCCAGTGCCTCCACATCCTTCCTATAGTATGGCGACCAAAACTGCACACAATACTCCAGATGTGACCGCACCAGAGTCTTATACAACTGCAACATGACCTCAGTACTCCGGAACTCAATTCCTCTACCAATAAAAGCCAGTACGCCATATGCCTTCCTCACCGCACTATTTACCTGGGTGGCAACTTTCAGAGATCTGTGTACATGGACACCAAGATCCCTCTGCTCATCCACACTACCAAGTATCCGACCATTAGCCCAGTACCCCATCTATTAGCCCAGTACCCCATCTGCAAAGGAGCAACTTTTTCATGCAGAGGGTGGTGCGTGTATGGAATGAGCTGCCAGAGGAAGTGGTGGAGGCTGGTACAATTACAACATTTAAAAGGCATCTGGATGGGTATATGAACCGGAAGTGTTTGGAGGGATATGGGCCAAATGCTGGCAAATTGGACTAGGTTACTGGCTTTTATTGGTAGAGGAATTCAGTTCCGGAGTCCTGAGGTCATG
>NC_057716.1:98798870-98814255 GCF_004010195.1 Chiloscyllium plagiosum
ACAAACACTGACCCATCTAACGAATTTGAGCTATAGCTTTCCCAATCAATATCAGGAAAGTTAAAGTCCCCCATAACAACCACCCTATTACTGTCACTCATCTCCTGCATCACCTTCCCTATCCTTTCTTCAATGATTCTAGGACTATTAGGAGGCCTGTAAAAGACTCCTTACAGGGTGACCTCACCTTTCCTATTCCTAACCTCAACCCAAACTTCCTCAGATGGCGAGTCTTCATCCATTGTCCTTTCCACAGCTGTAATACTATCTTTGACAAGCAATGCCACACCTCCCCCTCTTTTACCCCCACCTCTGACTCTACTAAAACATTTAAACCCTGGAACCTGCACCAGCCAATCCTGTCCCTGTTCTAGCCATGTCTCCGTAATAGCCACAACATCGAAGTCCCAGGTACCAACCCACGCTGCAAGTTCACCTACCTTATTTCGTATACTTCTTGCATTGAAGTATACACACTTCAAACCACTTTCCTGTTTACAGGCACCCTCCTTTGAAATTGATGCCATGTTCCTAACCTCCCTACACTCCAGGTCCTGCACCCTAAAGCTACAGTCTGGGTTCCCATGCCCCTGCAGAGTTAGTTTAAACCCCCCAAAGTTGAGCCACATCCTACTTTATGTATTCAGGAAATCATGTCTCACAAACTTGATTGATTTTTTTGAAGAAGTAACAAAGAGGATTGATGAGGACAGAGCGGTCGACGTGACCTATATAGACTTCACTAAGGCACTCGACAAGGCTCCCCCATGGGAGACTGATTAGCAAGGTTAAATCTCATGGAATACAGGGAGAACTAGCCATTTGGATACAGAACTGGCTCAAAGGTAGAAGACAGAGGGTGGTGGTGATGAAGGGTTATTTTTCAGACTGGAGACCTCTGACCAGTGAAGTGCCACAAGGATCGGTGCTGGGTCCACTACTTTTCGTCATTTATATAAATTATTTCAATGTGAGCTTAAGAGGTACAGTTAGTAAGTTTGCAGATGACACCAAAATTGGAGGTGTAGTGGACAGCGAAGAAGGTTACCTCAGAGTACAACAGGATCTTGATCAGATGAGTCAATGGGCTGAGATGTGGCAGATGGAGTTTAATTCAGATAAATGTGAGGTGCAAAATTTTGGGAAAACAAATCTTAGCAGGACTTATACACTTAATGGTAAGGTCCTAGGGAGTGTTGCTGAACAAAGAGACCTTGGAGTGCAGGTTCATAGCTCCTTGAAGGTGGAGTCGCAGGTAGATAGGATAGTGAAGAAGGCGTTTGGTATGCTTTCCTTCATTGGTCAGAGTATTGAGTAAAGGAGTTGGGAAGTAATTTGCAGCTGTAGGATATTGGTTAGGCCACCGTTGGAATATTGCATGCAATTCTGATTTACCAGGGTTGGAGGATTTAAGCTATAGGGAGTGGTTGGATAGGCTGGGGCTGTTTTCCCTGGACCATCGGGGGCTGAGGGGTGGCCTTATAGAGGTTTATAAAATCATGAGGGGAATGGATAGGATAAATTGATAAAGTCTTTTCCCTGCGGTGGGGGAGTCCAGAACTAGAGGGCATAGGTTTAGGGTGAGACGGGAAAGATATAAAAGAGCCCGAAGGGGCAACGTTTTCACACAGAGGGTGGTACGTGTATAGAATGAGCTGCCAGAGGAAGTGGTGGAGTCTGGTACAATTGCAATATTTAAAAGGCATCTGGATAGGTATATGAATAGGAAGGGTTTGGAGGGATATGGGCCGGGTGCTGGCAGGTGGGACTAGATTGGGTTGGGATATCTGGTCGGCATGGACGGGTTGGACCGAAGGATCTGTTTCCACGTTGTACATCTCTCTGGCTCTATGACCCTAATGCTTCATTCAATAATTATTTTTAGCTACATTAATGAGAAAATCATGCATTTATATCATACTTCTACAGCTGCCTTGCAAAGTTTGAGAGGCAATGTCCTAGTGGCATTATCGTGGGACTTTAATCCAGTAATGCAAGTAATGTTGGGTTCAAATCCCACCAGGGTAATTGATGATATTTAAGTCCAACCTTTTAAAAATCTGGAATTAAGGGTCCAATGATCACCATAAATCCATTGTCTATTGTCAGAAAAAACCCAACTTGTTCACTCATATCCTTTAGAGACTGAAATTGCCATCCTTACCCAGTCTGGCCTACAGGTGACTCTAAACCCATGGCAACATGGTTGACTCTCAACTGTCCTCTGGGCAATAAATGCTGGCCTGGCCAGCCACACCGTCATCCCATGAATGAATGAAAAAAACCTATTATCTTAGTTTAGAAAGGAGAAACAATGCAAATTATAAGAACAAACTATTGGCCTGTTTATCTCTGAATTTTCAATCTAAGGACTCATTGTCTCTTAGGACAACCCAATATATTGTAAAACACAACAGAGCATCTCTTCCATTATTACCCTGAATTCCTTCTTATCAAATTAAGTTAGCCTCTGCTGGAGCAGTCCATTCAGTTGGACATATCCTCTGAACTAAAGGCTCCATTGTAGAGAGTTGAAGTTGTATAGAGTGTACTTGCCATTCAAGAACATCAGATGATTGGAGTCTGCCTTCACTCGACATGAATCCCATCGATTTTATCCACAGCCGGAGCTTTTATTTTGTCACGTTCCCGAAATCTCTTCCGACCTTGAAGAGATTTACCAAGTTGGCGCCAAAAATAGAGGCCGTCAGATATTAGAGGAGACTGGGGAAGCTAGGATTGAGCAGTGAAATTTGAGGGAAGATTTAATAGAGGCATTCAAAACCATGACAGGTTTCAATAGAGTGAGTAATTTTTCCCATCACCCGGATGGTCAATAATCGGAAGGTATGGATTTAAAATAATTGGCAAAAAAGCCAAAGGGTAGGATGAAGAGAATTCTTAATTAGTACTTTGTGAAGCAGCACTGTTGGCTGGTGGAAGCAGAATGAACAAGAGTTTACAACAGGAGATTAGATAAACAAGGAATACGTAGCAAGATCATGGGAGAAGGTAATAGTAAAGTTACCATATTCCAAAAGGACCATAGTGCTGCCCTCTTATTACAGAGAGAGATGACTGGTGGTGGCTTAACTGGTAGGTCACCAAGCCTCAGGTGAGGGGAGAACTCGGAAAGGAGAGTCCTTTATGGTAACCCCAGCCGGAGCAGGATTTGAAAGCACCTTGCTGGAATCATTCTGTGAACCAATGCTGGGAGAAGTGCAGGGTGAGTGGGTCTAACTGAACCCCACTGCTCATTGGGCAAAGCAACTGAGGGGTGGTTTGCATCCAAATAAAGAAAAGCCATTGACAAATTGTCACTTCATTTATTTCCAAACAGTCAATCAAACACACGAGACAACATCAATATGTACAAATAACTTAGATCATACCTCCATGTTAACCTCGTTCTAAAATAACTGACGCACTTAACAGAATTGTTGTGACAAGTTGGCTAGGGTTAGGAAATTCTCCATTGGTTAAATCAGTAATATTGTATCGAAACTGAACTGAGGAACTTTTCAGGGTTTCAATGGCAAGCTGTTGCACACTGAGATCCAGAATCAACTTGGACATAATTTGTTCCCACCCTTGTAGCAAAATTGGCAGCAATCTATCCCTTTACCTATCTCACTTCTAAATTTGCCAGCTCTTGGCGAGATATACACCTACAGGCTCTATGCTATTTTGCTCAATTGGCTATTCCTCACGTGTCAAGATCAGAGTGGTGCTGGAAAAGCACAGCACGTCAGGCAGCATCTGAGGAGCTTTTGCTCGAAACATCGATTTTCCAGCTCCTCGGATGCTGCCTGACCTGCTGTACTTTTCCAGCACCATTCTGATCTTGACTCTAATCTCCAGCATCTGCAGTACCCACTTTTGCCGATTCCTCATGCGTGTGTGAGTCTTGACGGTGACTGACCTCGACATGTGAGGAAAGACTGGATCGACTCGGAAAGATGTTGTGAAACTTGAAAGGGTTCAGAAAAGGTTTACAAGGATGTTGCCAGGGTTGGAGGATTTGAGCTATAGGGAGAGGCTGAACAGGCTGGGGCTGTTTTCCCTGGAGCGTCGGAGGCTGAGGGGTGACTTTATAGAGGTTTACAAAATTATGAGGGGCATGGATAGGGTAAATAGGCAAAGCCTTTCCCCTGGGGTTGGGGAGTCCAGAACTAAAGGGTCTGTTTCCATGCTGTACATCTCTATGACTCGATGACTCTATTATTGGTCTTCTATTCACTGGAATTAAAAAGAATGAGACGGGGATCTCATAGTAACATATAAAATCCTGATGGGACAGGACAGGCTAGATGGGGGAAGAATGTTCCCAATGTTGGGGACGTCCAGAACAAGGGGTCACTGATTAAGAATAATGCATAAGCCATTCAGGACTGAGATAAGGAAGAATTTCTTCACTCAGAGTTGTGATCCTGTGGAATTCTTTCCACCAGGAAGCTGTTGGGCCTGTTTGTTAGATACATTCAAGAGGGGGCTGAATGTGGCCCTTGTGGCTAAAGGGATCAGGGGTATGGGGAGAAATCAGGAATGGGATATTGAGATAGCATGATCAGCCATGATCATAATGAATGGTGGTGCAGGCTCGAAGGGCCGAATAGCCTACTGCTGCAGCTACTTTCTATATTTAGATCTTTTACAGTCACACTCTGTCCTTGAGCCGTGGAAACTATAGAATATTGGTTACGGTCTTTGGGTTGGTAACCCAAGCTAACAAACATCTGGTATCATGACTTTAAAACCCAAATAGCAGCAAATTTAAAATCAGATCATCGTTTGAATATAGAACACAACGTTAAAAGTAGTGATATTCATTAGAAACGGGGTACTGGAGAAACTCAGCAGATCTGGCAGCATCTGTGGACACAGAAACACAATTCATGTCTTGAGTCTGATATGACTCTCCTTCAGAACTGAGGAGAGGCAGAAAAATCCAGGGGGTTTATGCTGGTGAAAAGTGAGGAGGGGTTCAGTAGAACAGAAATGCATTTGAAGGAAAGGTTAAGGTTTATTGGGGATCAAGGTGTTGCTGAATAAAAGACAGAAGGAGAGGGAATTCAGATATTGGGTGTTATTGCAAAAATACACATTTTGTTGAAGTTTTCCATCTTACATTCATCAGGTCAATTAGCAAGAGTAGCAATGCAAAAGGAAAAAGATCATTTATACATGTTTTTATTGAACATTTCTTGCAAATTGTCCTGATGAAAGCAAGATGAAGAACTTTTGACAAAAAAAAAGTCTTATTTATCTTGGTTCATTAAATGAAGTGTGCAACAAGATACGCCAGGAGCAGCACCAGCACAATATCACTAAAGATGAGGTGTCAACCTGGTGAAGCCACCGAACAGGACTACTTGCATGCTAACAGCAAAAGCAGCAAGTGATAGACAGAGCTAAGTGATCCCACAGCCAATGGATCAGATGCAAGCTCTGCAGTCCTGCCATATCCATTTGGGAATGCTGGTGGAAACATTAAGCAACTCACTGGAGGAGGCGGCTCCACAAATATCCCCATCCTTGATGACGGAAGAGTCCAACACATCAGGGCAATGGATAAGGCTGAAGCTTTCACAGCGATCTTCAGTCAGATGTGCTGAGTGGATGATCCATCTCCGCCTTCTCCGATGACGCAGGATATCCAGAAACGGTTAGAGACACTGGATACTGCAAAAGCTCTGGCCCAACAACATTCCGGGAATTGTACTGAAGATTTGTGCACCAAAACTTGTCGCTCCCCTAGCTAGGCTGTTCCAGTACCATTACAACACTGACATCTACCCAACAATGTGGAAAATTAGCCAGGTATGTCCTGCACATAAAAAGCAGAAGAAATCCAACCCGGCCAATTACCACCCCGTCAATCTACACCCAGCCATCAGTAAAGTGATAGAAGGGGTCATCGACAGTGCTATCAAGCAACACCTGCTCAGCAATAACCTGCTCAGTGACGCCCAGTTTGGGTTCCCCCAGGGTCACCCAGCTCCTGACCTCATTACAGCCTTGGTTCAAATATGGACAAAAAAAAGAGTTGAATTCCAGAGATGAGGGGAGGGACAGCCCTCAACAATAAGGTCGCATTTGACTGAATATGGCATCAAGGAGCCCTAGCAAAACTGGGATCAGTGGGTATCAGAGAGCTCTGCTGGTTGGAGTTATACATAGGAAGATGGCTGTGGTTGTTGGAGTCATCTCAACTCCAGGACACCTCTGAGGAGCTCCTCAGAGTAGTGACCTAGGCCCAACTGTCTTCTGCTTCATCAATGACCCTCCTTCCATCATTAGGTCAGAAATGGGGATGCTCACCCATGATGGCTGACCATCACTGAAGCCCTCACTATCACCAGCCTGGAGGTTACCATTGAGCAGAAACAAAACTAGATTAGCTATGTAAACACTGTGACTAGCAAGAGCAGATCAGAGGCTGGGAATATTGCAGTAAGTAACTCACCTCCTGACTTCTCAAAGCCTGTCTATCATCTACAAGGCACAAGTCAGGATTGTGATGGAATACTCTCCAATCGCCTGGATGTGTGCAGCTCCAACAACACTCAAGAAGCTCAACACCATCCAGGACAAAGCAGCCCATTTGGTTGGCACCACATCCACAAATAGTCACTCGCTCCAGTACTATCTAGAGAAGCACTGCAGAAGTTCACCAAGGCTCCATAGACAGCATCTTCCAAACCCACAATGTCTACCATTCAGAAGGACAAAAGCAGCAAGCACATGGGAACACCACCACTTGAAAGTTCCCCTCCAAGTCACTCACCATTCTGGTTTAGAAAAATATTGCCATTCCTTCACTGTCGCTGAGTCAAAATCCTGAAATTCCTTCTCTACTGCCATTGTGGGTCAACCTACAGCTCGAGAAAGCAGCTCAGCCCCATCTTCTCAAAGGGCAACTGGGGACAGGTAATAAATGCTGGACCAGCCGGTGATGCACACATCCTGTGAATGATTTTTCTTAAAATTGTTGTAGGGAAGTCACAATATTCCCTACAGTGCGGAAACAGGCCCTTTGGCCCAACAAGTCCACACCAACCTCCTGAAGAGTAACCCGCCCAGACCCATTTCCCTCTGACTAATGCACCTAACACTATGGGCAGTTTAGCATGGCCAATTCACCTGGCCTGCGGGAGGAAACCAGAGCACCCAGAGGAAACCCATGCAGACACAGGAAGTACGTGCAAATTTCACACAGACAGTTGCCAGAGGCTGGAATTGAACCTAGGCCCCTGGCGATGTGAGGCAGCAGTGTTAACCACCGGGCCACCGTGATCTAACGTACGTGCTAATGACAGAATAAAGATGAGCCGTGACTAAAGCAAAACCGTGAAAACATATTTGATTGAGTGGGGAACGGGGTGGGGGAGTAGAAGAGACAAAAATTTAAAATTAAGGACAGAGTTCATGGTCTCATAATAATGACCACACACCTGATGGCTTATTGTAAACGTTTGTTGGTTCCTTTATGCCCAACTGTTCACGGTTTTACAAAAAAAAATAAATAGGAGCTGGAGTAGGCTATTCGGCCCTTCAAACCTGCTCTGCTGTTCAATATAATAATGGTGATCATCCAATTCAATGACCTGTTCCTGCTTTCTCCCAATACTCATTGATCTCTTTAGCTACTGAGTTAGTTTTCTTGGTTCAGATTATAAGTGACTACAGACTCAAAGCAATGTGATAGATCCCTAATTGCGTTTTGGCATGGCTTAATAAGCTACTCCATTGTAGCAAACTGAATAAAACAATGTAAATAAATTAATCAATAAGACAGGTGAACCCCTTGTCTTTGGGCTAAGTGCACATTCAAGATGAATGGGGCCAAAGTGTCTGTTTCCATGCTGTACATCCCTATGACAAAGGTGCACCCAGCCCAGATGTCCCCCACAAAACAATTGTCTCAAGACTTGCAGCAAAATTGGTGGAAGAGTCCCACAGAGTAGCCAAAGTCCAGCCTGAAGGTGTCATACCCCTCAAGTCAACCTGTCAGTTAGGAAGATGTTGACAGATTGGAGAAATAGGCCACCTTGTGGCAGGTGTATTTAATGCAGCTCTATTGTGTTGTGTGGGGCCCCACTATGTTAAATAGGATAGGCTTCAAACTGATTAGAGAGGTAAAAACAATGACTGCAGATGCTGGAAACCAGATTCTGGATCAGTGGTGCTGGAAGAGCACAGCAATTCAGGCAGCATCCGAAGACAGGCAAAATCGACGTTTCGGGCAAAAGCCCTTCATCAGGAATAAAGGCAGAGAGCCTGAAGCGTGGAGAGATAAGCTAGAGGAGGGTGGGGGTGGGGAGAGAGTGGCATAGAGTACAATAGGTCAGTGGGGAAGGAGATGAAGGTGATAGGTCAGGGAGGAGAGGGTGGAGTGGATAGGTGGAAAAGGAGCTGGGCAGGTCGGACAAGTCCGGACAGGTCAGGGGATCGAGTTGCTGGAGGTTAGAAGCTAGGATGAGGTGGGGGAAGGGGAAATGAGGAAACTGTTAAAATCCACATTGATGCCCTGGGGTTGAAGTGTTCCGAGGCGGAAGATGAGGCGTTCTTCCTCCAGGCGTCTGGTGGTGAGGGAGCGGCGGTGGAGGAGGCCCAGCACCTCCATATCCTCGGCAGAGTGGGAGGGGGAGTTGAAAGCTGGACATTCATAATGCAACGGTCAAGAAGCCACAACAGTGCCTCTTCTTCGACAGCAGGCTAAGGAAATTCAGGGTGTCTATAAGCACCCACACCAACCTTTATGTAAGTACCATAGAAAGCATTACCATGCCTTGGTACGGCAACTGCTCTGCCTCGGACTAAGAAATTACAGAGAGCTGTGAACACAGCCCAGTCCATCACACAAGCCAACCTTCCACCCATTGGCTCCACCTACACTTCTCATTACCTCAGAAACAGCAGCCAACTTCATTAAAGAACCCCCCACCCACCCCATTATAATCTCTTCCATCCAGCAGAAGATACAAAAGCTTAATCACACGTACCAACAGGTTCAAGAACATCTTCCTCCCCACTGCTATCAGACTTCTGAATGGACCTGTCAAATTTCAAATCTAATGTTGATTTTGCTTTTGTGCACCTTCTTTGCAGCTGTAACCTTGTATCCCTGGCTCTGTTCAATCTTTGTGTGGTATGATCTGCCTGCACGCAAAACAAAACTTTTCATCGTACTTGGCTGCATGCAACAATAATAAATCAAATCAAATCAAAAAGGCTGATGACCCATCAGATTGGATCAATCTCATGGACCAAACCCTCACTCTCATGTACCATCTAGCAAGGGAATAAAACTGGTTCAATGATATACTCGGGATAGCATACTAGGAACAGCACTAAGCTTCTTAATATTGAGGTGCCAAACTGATTCCAACACAGGACTGCAGATAAGCCAAATAGTGGACGTAAAGTGCCACAGACAGAGCTCAGTGATCCTCCAACTAACAGATCAGCCCAAAACTGCAGTCCTGCTAAAACCAAATAAGAGTAATGGTAGGCAGTTAAATATTTACAAGCATTACTCTTCAACAAGAAACACCAAGTGGTCATCCATCCCAGCCTCCACCTGAGGTCCCAGTATCACAGAGGTCAGTCTTCAATTCGCTCCTTGTGATATCAAGAAATGTCTACTGGATGCTGAAGAGCCAGCAATATTCCACCGATAGTACTGAATACTTGTGCTCCATAATGAAGCCCAGCCCTTCCTACTACAGGTGACACAACTGGGCATTGCTTTGGCAAAATGACCCAGCATATCCAGCCCCAAAAAATCAGGACAGATCCAGTCTGGAAACCTACCACTCGAGAAGTCTACTGGTAACACTGAGGCAAAGTGTTGGACTGACGCGCTTTGCCTTGCTCAGAAGCAGCTTATACACAGTAATAATCTGGTCACCAGGCCTTGGTTTTAATATTCAAGAGTGTGGTATTGGAAAAACAGCATCCGAGGAGCAGGAGAATCAACATTTCGGGCATCAGCCCTTCGTCAGGAATCGACTCTCCTGCTCCTCGGATGCTGCCTGACCTGCAGTGCTTTTCCAGCACCACACTCTAGACTCTGATCGCCAGCATCTGCAATCCTCACTTTCTCCTAGATGGTTTTAGTATTGTCAGGACTACATAGCTCTAAAACTCATTACAGTCATTGTCCAAAAATGAACAAAAACAATGAATTCAAGACTTGAGGGGAAGAGTCTGCCCTTGTTGTCAAAGCAGCATTTGACCAGCTACATCGTCAAAATATTCTTGCTCCCAATAACTTCAGTTTTCCCCAGAGATGGGGGCATTTGGAAATGGAAACTTTCCCTTCTTGAGCTCAGTTAACTTTCATTACAGCCCAGGTACTCTGTGGTTCAATGGTAAAGACTCCATCTCTAGACCAGAAATCCTACCTGTTCCAGAGGAGCGTCATAACTTAATATCTAACTTAATCTAGGAGTTAAACGTATTGACATCACATATCAAGAAGCATTTATCCAATAGAAATTGTAAGATCAGAGGAGGGGCCCCCCTATAGGAGATTCAGGGGATATAATCAAAGTTCACCCCTGCATCACAGGGACAGATCTACAGAGGAATCTCAATTATCCAGCATTCAATTATTCAAATTTTGGATTATCCAAACAAGATCACAAGGTCCCAATGCTTGGCTAAACTGTGTTATCCACCATTCAATTATCCGAACATTTAATTATCAGAACAAAATACACCCCGCCCGTGTCTTTCGGAAAATTGAGGTTCCTCTGGACATGGGCATTTTTGCTTTTATATTTGTTTTGCATGTTGGTGAGACAATTTTCCCACCATGGCACCATAGCTCAGGACAGAGAGGACACTTGCTAAGTATCTCCCCCCATTGTATCTTTCCCCTCCCAGACTCTTTCCTCCCTCCCCCCCCTCCACAATCGCAGGCCTTGGCCAATACTGCACCAGCTAACCTTCATCTGTGCTTCCTGAGGTGAGCTGCCTGGAGAGATAGCCCATAGGTGATCTAAAGTCACCAACCTCCATAAAATAAGGCTAAGACTTCATAGCATTTAGGCCTCAGGCCCTATCTACAGCCAAACCACAGGGACTCAGAATGAGGGGGCGGGCCTGGTGACTCAGTGGTTAGCACTGCTGCCTCATAGCACCAGTGTCCCAGGTTCGATTCCATTCTTGGGTGACTGTCTGTGTGGAGTTTGCACATTTTTCCGTGTCTGCATGAGTTGCCTCTGGCTGCTCCGGTTTCCTCCCACAGTCCAAAGATGTGCAGAGCAGGTGAATTGGCCATGCTAAATTGCCCACAGTGTTAGGCGCATTAGTCAGAGGGGAAATAGGTCTGGGTGGGTTACTCTTCAGAGGGTCTGTGTGGACTGGTTGGGCCGAAGGGCCTGCTTCCGCACCGTAGGGAATCTAATCTAACCTCACTGATTTTTCTCAATCAGGTATGAGGTTAGAAAGACAATGACTGAAAGGATAAAGAATATTTAAAACACTCGGAAATGAGCAACTCCTCGAGGTGGAGTAGACCTTGTGGTAGGATTACAAGAAAGGATGGCAGCAAACAATAGAGGAAACTGAGTGAGAGCAACAAACCGGCTTTTGATTTGTTCTGACCTATTTTTACAGAAACCACAGACCTGTTATGGTGCAGAAAGAGGCCATTTGGCCCATTATGCCTATCCTGGTGTGATTACCTAGTGCCAATCTCCTGTTTTTTCTCCATTTTACATTACCATAGCTAAACACTAACCCCCGCCCCCCAAGTAGATGGCTCTTTTGAAAGCACATTTTTTTTGCCAACAGCAGTCAAACATTTAGAGGAATAAAATGTCCAGAAAGGTATTCTGAATCATCAAAAGTCACTAGGACATGGTCAGAATTAGTGTATACATATTTACACCAGTAGTAGCAGCCATGTCAGTGTCAGGTTCAGCACTGCCAGTCTAACAACAGGGGTTAATCCACATGGTCAACCCCTCCCACACCAGCCTTGTCAAAACAGTGGGATTTTGCAGGATAGCATTAAGTCTTTGGTCACCAACATCGGCGTTGATGCTCAAGCTTCAGGAATTTAAAGGACGCGTTTGTGTAAATTTCTTTTTGAGCATTACCACACCAAGGTTGTGAAGCCAAGCGATTAACCTGGAGAGCAGTGACGTAAGGGGGATCAAACCCCGTTCTCCCCAGAGTGAGAAACATCAGCAGCCATTGGCTTTCTTAAACCAAAAATAAGGAAGACATTTCAAAATGAGCCTCACTTGGCGTGTCCATGTTTTAGAACATCATTCGTGTCTCTAATTCTGGGGATGAGGGACCTCTGTGATTACAATGGGTTGACTAGAGAAACCACAGTGATTCTCCCTACTACAAAGTAAATTTAGGAGATTTTGGTTGAAGTATTCCATTAGAATTGCTAAGAAAAAAACATTTCTATTTATAGGAAGGTCAGTGACCAGAGGACGCAGATTTGAGAGTCACTGGGGATCGGGAGTGAATTTTATTCATGCAGTCAAATGTTATGATGCAGAATGTCCTGCCTGAAAGAAAGCAGATTCAGTAGTCACATTTAAAATAGCGTCAGATATATACGGGGAGGGGAATGCAATTGTGGGGTTAGCCAGGGCATCACTGGAAATGTCTATCAAAGAGCAGTAGCACAGCCAATGGGCCAAATGGCCTCTGTCTTTGCTCTTTCAGTCTGTGACTCTAAGAGAGGCTCCAAGTGATGCAGAAACCGAATACTGGGATTGCCAAGTGGTGTTGTCACTGACGAGAGACAGCTCTGCCTTGTTGGGGTCTCAGTTTGCAAGCTGCTAATTGTGTGTGTGTGTGTGTGTGTGTGAGAGATCTCTGCTTTGCATTTTGGGATTTGATCAGGATTTAATTGGTCTGGTGCAAAAATGGGGCTTTTCTGGCAGCCTGGTGACCCACACCCTGCGAAACATGAACCTCCCCCTCAATGATAGTGGTTGTTCATGTTGTTGATGCCAGCGATGTTGCCGATGCTGCCGAGGTGAGACCCGCCGACCGGACTGAAATGGGTTGGGGGCTGCAGGCCGTGGCCGGGGTAGAGGGCGGGACCGGAGCCTGGCCAATAGGAGAATCCTGAGGGGGAGACGTTGGACGTCACGAGGTTGAGTTTGGGGATGCCCGAGAAGGGGAGGTGAGCCAAGTTGCTCTGGAACTTGTACAGCGTGTGCTCGGCGGCAGAGGGCTGGCAGACCTGAGCTAAGCCGTGGAAGTCGAACTTGTAGGCGTAGCGCTTGCCATGGACTTTGGTCATGATATTCTTGTCGTAGTAATACCGAAGCGCCCGGCTCAGCTTGTCGTAGTTCATGTTGGGCTTGCTCTTCCTCTCCCCCCACCTCCTGGCAACCTCGTCTGGATCAATGAGCTTGAATTCGCCATTGGCACCTTCCCACGTGATGCAGTTGACGTTGGAGCCATCGGACAATAGCTCCAAGAGGAACTGCCACAGCTGGATTTGGCCACTACCTGCAAGAACACAGCAGCTTTAGCAAAAAAAAAAATGAAATAATCACATCTCTATCCTTGTACTCAAGACCATTCATAAGACATGGGAGCAGGAGTGGGCCATCTAGTGCCTGGAGCCTGCTCCGCTATTCAAGATCATAGCTGATCATTTCATGGACTCAGCTCCACTTACCTGCCCTCTCACCGTAACCCTTAATTCCTTTACTGTTCAAAAATCTACCTTTGCCTTAAAAACATTCTGCGAGGTAGCCTCGACTGCTTCACTGGGCAGGGAATTCCACAGTTTCACAACCCTCTGAGTGAAAAAGTTCCTCCTCAACTCAGTCCTAAACCTGCTCCCCCTTATTTTGAGGCTATGTTTCCACTGGAAGTGGGAAGCAATCTCCCTCCTTCAGTCTTATCGAATCCCTTCATAACTTTCCATGTTTCGGTAAGATCCCCTCTCCTTCTTCTAAATTCCAATGAGTATGGTTCGAGAGTACTCAATCCAGAAGTTACAAAGAGGATTGGTGAGGGCAGAGTGTGAATGTGATCCATGTGGACTTCAGTAAGCTTTTCAACAAAGTTCCCCATGGTTAGCAAGGTTAGATCTCATGGGATACAGGGAGAACAAGCCATTTGGATACAGAACTGGCTCAAAGGTAGAAGACAGAGGGTGGTGGTGGAGGGTTGTTTTTCAGATTGGGAGGCCTGTGACCAGTGGAGTGCCACAAGGATCAGTGCTGGGTCCACTACTTTGTGTCATTTACATAAATGTTTTGGATGTGAACATAGGAGCTTTGGTTAGTAAGTTTGCAGATAACACCAGATTGGAGATGTAGTGCACAACAACCTTAGAGTTCAACAGGACCCTGATCAGATGGGCCAATGGGCTGAGGTGTGGCAGATGGAGTTTCATTTTGATAAATGCGAGGTGCTGCATTTTGGAAAGGCAAATCTTAGCAGGACTTAAACACTTAATGGTAAGGTTATGGGGAGTGTTGCTGAATAAAGAGACCTTGGAGTGCAGATTCGTAATTCCTTGAAAATTGAGTCGCAGATAGATAGGATAGCGGAGAAGGCATTTGGTATGTTTTCTTTTATCAGACAGAACATTGAGTACAGGAGTTGGAAGGTCATGTTGCAGCTGTACAGGACACTTTTGGAATATTGCATGCAATTCTGATCTACTTCCTATAGCAAGGATGTTGTGAAACCTGAACGGGCCCAGAAAAGATTTACAAAGATGTTGCCAGGGTTGGGGAGTTTGGTCAACAAGGCGATGCTGGACAGGGTGGGGCTATTTTCCCTGGAGCGTCGGAGGCTGAGGGTTAATCTGAAAGAATGATATAGATTTATAAAATCATGAGCAGCATGGATAGGATTAATAGACAAGGTCTTTTCACTGCGTTGGTGAGTCCAAAACTAGAGGGCATAGGTTTAAGATGAGAGGGGAAAGATTTAAAAGGGACCTAAGGGGCAATTTTTTCACGCAGAGGGTGATGTGTGTATGGAATGAGCTGCCAGAGGAAGTGGTGGAGGCTGGTACAATAACAGCATTTAAAAGGCATTTGGATGTTTATATGGATAGGAAGGGTTTAGAGGGATTGGGGGCAAGTGTTGGCAAATGGGACTAGATTAATTTAGGATATCTGGTCAGCATGGACGAGTTGGGTCTTTCCCCTGCCACCGCAGGAACTGTAAAACCTGTGCCCACACCTCCTCCCTCACCTCCATCCAAGGCCCTAAAGGAGCCTTCCACATCCATCAAAGTTTTACTTGCACATCCACTAATATCATTTATTGTATCCGTTGCTCCCGATACGGTCTCCTCTACATTGGGGAGACTGGACGCCTCCTAGCAGAGCGCTTTAGGGAACATCTCAGAGACACCCGCACCAATCAACCA
>NC_057716.1:98814380-98828022 GCF_004010195.1 Chiloscyllium plagiosum
CCCACCCCCACCCTCCTCTAGCTTATCTCTCCAAGCTTCAGGCTCTCTGCCTTTATTTCTGATGAAGGGCTTTTGCCCGAAACGTCGATTTTGCCTGTCCTCGGATGCTGCCTGAATTGCTGTGCTCTTCCAGCACCACTGATCCAGAATCTGTTTCTGTGCTGCCCATCTCTATGACTAATAAAAGTTGAAGTTCCAGTTCTGAGGAAGGCTCACCAGACCCAAAACGTTAACTCTGATTTCTCTTCACAGATGCTGCCAGACCTCAGAGATTTTCCAGCAATTTCTGTTTTCATTTCAAAGTTAACAGTTCCTTCACTTCTCTGAATTAAATTAGCTCCTTTCAGTCCAGATGATACTGCTCACTTCAGAGTTCAGAGAATAAAAGGTGGAAATATACAACTTTATTGAAGGCAATTGCTTGATTTTGCATTTCTACAATATGTTACAGTGGCAATGCTTTGAATTGTGAAGGACATTTACTGTCTGTAGGGAAACATTTCATGTTTTACGTCTTACACAATCAGCAGTCTAGAAGGAACCATAAATATTAAAGAAAACAATGTAAAAAAATACAAAAGTTTCCACTTCATTACCAATAAGATTCCTTACATTTCCTTGGAATAAGAGGTAGGTTCTCGGAGTTCCTCTGAATCTTTGCAATTAGGTTTTTGATTAGTAAGGGGATCAAGGGTTAGAGGGAGCAGGCGGGCAATTGGGTTTCACAAATGGATCAGCCATGCTCAAATGACAGAACACACTCACTGGGCCAAATGGCTCCTATATTAGATGTTCTAATGGGGTTTTACAATCGACAATGGGTTTCACAATCATCTTTAAGCCTGATTTTTTAATGAATTCAAATTATACCATCTGGTTGTTTTTCGGACATTTTAAATCTGGCACCTAGAATATTACTTCTCTTTGGATAAGTCTAGCAATTAATACCATTAAATTTGCCAAGGAATAAGTGGTAAATTGTGACATCTCCAAATATGCCTCACCCCCTCAGGAGCATAATGGCCAAACCCTGCTCCAGCAACTTTAACCCCATTCCCGTGATGCCACACGAAACACAATTAAACTTAACTGCAGCAGTTTTGGAAATCTTATTTCCTTGACTCTGACAAGAACAATTTGGATTTATATAGCCCTTATAAAAGTTACTAAGCTACCCCAAAGTGCTTACCGAACTATTAATAGACAAAACTTGACACATGGATATGATATTTGGATAAATGTTAAATCAAAGAAGTAGTTATAAGTGGCAGCTTAAAGAACTGACTCTCCCAACTGCCCTTTAAAAGCTCCAGGTTGCAATGAAATTCAGGAAGAAGGGCTTTTGCCCGAAACGTCGATTCTCCTGTTCCCTGGATGCTGCCTGACCTGCTGCGCTTTTCCAGCAACACATTTTCAGCTCTGATCTCCAGCATCTGCAGTCCTCACTTTCTCCTCATGAAATTCAGGAAACAGACCCCAGAGTAAAAAAAAACATACTGGTTGTTTTTCACTTAGCTCAGTTAGCAGAACAAAATAGAGATCCATTTCAAAAGCTTTATTCAGTGAGTACTTATGTTGTACTTAAACCAACAGCAAGTACTTGCAAGGATGACAAAAGAAAGGAAAGAGATGCTTTGTAGCTCACACACCTCTGACAGCCTCCTACTAAGGATATAACCAAAACGAGGGAGGTGGTGGAGGGTTGTTTTTCGGACTGGAGGTCTGGTACCAGTGGTGTTCCACAGGGATCAGTGCTGGGTCCACTTTAGTTTGTCATTTATATAAACAATTTGATGAGAATTTAGGAGGAATGGTTAGTAAGGGGGATGGGATCCGGACTTGTAGTCCAGCAAGTAGGCTAGCTGTTTGTCAGGATGTCCAAGTGTGTGGGGAGGCTGTGATGAAGGTAGCACTGACAGGGAATACTTGCGGACACAGAGATGGGTTCAAGTGCGTATACTTCAACGCAAGGAGTATCAGAAATAAGGTCGGTGAACTTAAGGCGTGGATAGGTACCTGGGACTACGATGTTGTGGCCATCACGGAAACGTGGATAGAAGAGGGACAGGAATGGTTGTTGGAGGTTCCTGGTTACAGATGTTTCAGTCGGATTAGGGAGGGTGGTAAAAAAGGAGGGGGGGTGGCGTTGCTAATTAGAAATGGTATACCAGCTGCAGAAAGGCAGTTTGAGGGGGATCTGCCTTTAGAGGTAGTATGGGCTGAAGTCAGAAATAGGAAAGGAGCAGTCACCTTGTTGGGTGTTTACTATAGGCCCCCCAGTAGCAGCAGAGATGTGGAGAAACAGATTAATGTGGGTGGCACGGTGGCACAGTGGTTAGCACTGCTGCCTCACAGCGCCAGAGACCCGGGTTCAGTTCCCGCCTCAGGCAACTCCGTATGGAGTTTGCACGTTCTCCCCGTGTCTGCGTGGGTTTCCTCCAGGTGCTCCGGTTTCCTCCCACAGTCCAAATTGACCCTTCGACCTTGAGAAAAAGCCTCATACTTTCCACTCTATCCATGCCATTCACAATCTTATAAAGTTTGACCAGGTCGCCCATCGGCTTCCTGCATTCCAGTGAAAACAAATCAACTCTATTCAACCTTTCCTCACAGCTAAAATCCCCCATATCAGGCAACATCCTGGTAAACCTTTTCTGTTCCCTCCCCAAAGATTCACCCTTCTTCTGAGAATGTGGTGACCAGAACTGTACGCAATATTCCCAGTGTGGCCTAATGAAAGTTCTGTAAAGCTGCAGCATAACCTGCCTATCCTTATACTCAATGAATAAAAACAAATCACTTTAGAACCATTCTGGTAAATACAGTACATAGTTTGAAACAAATTGACATTTATAGCCTTTGATATGACAATTGTTGTGAGATTTGAAAATTCATTAATTGGCTATGGAGTATTTTGAGACGTCCTGAATTTACTGCTACACTTCCCAACACTACAATGTGACCGCACTTCTGAAGGACTGAATTGGCTGTCCAGAGCTCTGTATTGGTGAAACTTGGGGCAAAAATAGGCCATTCAGTCCTTCCAGCCTGTTCTTCCGTTTCACATAGTCATTGTGTGATAACTATGTGATCTGCTTGTATTGCTCACAAGACAAAGCTTTCCACTGTGTCCCGGTACATGTGACAATAAATTCAATTCAATTCATTGTCTCTTAAACATAAAAATCCATCTCTTTCTTGAATATAATCAGCAACTTGGAATCCACAGCTTCTTGTGGTCACACACTTCACAGACTGACCAGCCTCTGCATGAAGAAATATTTCCTCATCTTAATCCTCAATGGCCTAACAACCTGTCCTCAGACTGTGTCCTCTGGTTTTAAACTCCCCAACCTGGGAAAATATCCTCCCTACAATCTAAACCCCAGAACAGTGAGCTGTCAGTCCTGTTCATGTTTCAGCCAAGTTTCTGTAAAAGCTCTGAAATCCCAATCCCATGTACTTAAACACACTCTGAGTTTATCAGCCTTATCTGGAAGACCCCTTGCACTGAAATAAATGCAATTTCGTTCTTCAGAGTTACAATGTACCCTGATTCTCTCTTTTCTTTCTTTTCTAATTGGTGTGCTCTCTTCACATTCAGAACCTTCCCCACCAACCTTTCTATTTACGCCATGACTTGTAATTCCTCCACTCTCCTCTCTATCTGTATAAAGTCTCTTTGGGTGGAACGAGCAAAGCTCCCTGCTAAGATATGGGTCCCTTTCCAGCTCGGGTAAGACCTATCCTCTTTGAACAGGTCTTTTCTGTCCCAGAGGAGACTCCAATGTGTGCAACTGGACTTGAAATCATACAGAACTGAGATTCCAGACAACATCTATGTTGATCTTAGCTGGGCAGTTGTAGGGGTGGCACAAGTTGAAGGAAAAATTGAGGACTGCAGATGCTGGAGATCAGAGTCAAAAAGTGTGGTGCTGGAAAGGTGTGGTACTGTGGTCAGGCAGCATCCGAGGAGCAGGAGAGTCGACGTTTCAAGCATAAGCCTTTCATCACATTCACGGTGAAGAGCTTATGCTCAAAACATCGACTCTCCTGCTCCTCGGCTGCTGCCTGACTGGCTGTGCTTTTCCAGCACAACACTACGTGGCACAGTTGAAGTCAACCTTCCTGAGGTAGAACAGGTAAGTGTTTGCACTTGATGCGGATAACTGGTCCCGTCTTGGAAACTGGTTTCTGCTGAGCACAGACGAGAGCATGATTTGAGGTGGGAACTTGACTGTCAGAAAAAGCTCCCAAGAAGCAGCTCCAAAGGAATTTTGAAGTCTGGCAGCACTGAGGGACTTGCATCTCAGCAAGTGCCTTCAGCTTTGAGCCAAGGGGGAAGTGGGTGGAAGTGTGGACAAGCCCCTGATCTCTCCTCGTGATGCTCTCTTGGGTGCAAAGCTCACCACCTCTTCTTGAAAGTGGTCCCTTTGAAGACAGGTGCAGGCAGCAGCCGCTTGAGTTCCTCCTCTTCACCCCCCCCTCCATTAGCCCTCCCCACCATCACCAACGACATCTGCCAACACGGATGAGGTTGGAGACGATGTGGTTTTGCCAAGAGGCTCCTTCACCTCATCCCAACAACAGTCTACTCACTCTCACTGGATGTCATTTCTCTGCTTTGCAGAGAAGATTTACCAGGATGTTGCCTGGAATTGAGAATAGGTCGTACGAGGATAGGTTGAGAGTGCTAGGCCTTTTCTCATTGGAACGGCGAAGGATGAGGGGTGACTTGATAGAGGTTTATAAGATGATCAGAGGAATAGATAGAGTAGACAGTCAGAAACTTTTTCCCCGGGTACAACAGAGTGTTACAAGGGGACATAAATTTAAGGTGAAGGGTAGAAGGGGAGATGTCAGGGGTGGGTTCTTTACCCAGAGAGTGGTGGGGGCATGGAATGCGCTGCCTGTGGGAATGGCAGAGTCAGAATCTTTGGTGAACTTTAAGCGGCAATTGGATAGATACATAGACAGGTGCTTAAGCTAGGACAAATGTTCGGCACAACATCGTGGGCCGAAGGGCCTGTTCTGTGCTGTATTGTTCTATGTTCTATGTTCTATGTTAAGTTTGCAGGCGACACCAAAATTGGTGATACAGTTGACAGTGTCAATAAAGTATGGAGCTGGATAAAGCATAGAAGGTCAAGCAGCATCAGAGCAGGAGAGTTGACGTTTCAGGTTGGGACCTTTCATCAAGACCTGCTGTGGTCCTCTGATGCTGCTTGACCTGCTGTACTTTATCCAGCTCCACACTTCAACTTTGACTTATCAGCATCTGCAGTCCCCACTATCTCCAAGGTACAGTTGAAAAAGATTCTCTAAGATTACAAAGGGATCGTGATCAATTGGGCCACCGAGCTGAGGAGTGGTAGATGCATTTATCCAAATTAAACATGTAAGGTATTGCATTTTGGGGCAGAACCAATACAGTTTATGATAGGGCCCTGGGTAATGTTGTCGAGCAGAGACCTAGGATTTCAGGTACACAGCTCTTTGAAAATTGGTGGACAGAGTGGTTAAGAAGGCGTTTAGCTTTCGTTGCTCAGACCCTGGAGTACAGGAGTTGGGACGTCATGTTGAGATCATACAGGATGCTGGTGAGGCCACTTTTGGAAAACTGGGTGCATTTCCAGTTGCCCTGCTATAGGAAGGATATTATTAAATTGGAGAGGGTTCAGAAAAGATTTATCAGGATGTTGCCAGGAATGGAGGGCTTAAGTTATAAGGAGAGGTTGGATAGGCTGGGGATTTTTTTTTTTACTGGAGTGTAGGAGAATGAAAGGTTTATAAAATCATGAGAGGCTTTGATAAGATGATTAGCAAAGGCCTTCTCCTTGGGGTAAGTGAATTCAAAACTAGGGGGCATATTTTTAAGGTGAGCGGAGAAAGATTTAAAAAAGGACCAGAAAGGCAACTTTTTCACATAGAGGATGGTTCATATGTGGAATGAATTGCCAGAGGAAGTGACAGATGGGGGTGCAGTTGCAATATCTAAAAGACATTTAGACAGCAACATGAATTGGAAAGATTTAGCATGATATGGGTCAAATGCAGGGAGATGGGACTAGTTTAGTTGGGGAAACTTGTCAGCATGGATGGGTTGGGCTGAAGGGTCTGTTTCCATGCTCTGTTACTCTATTCGATAAACGTAAAAATATTTTTTGAGAAACACATTCACACACTTGGGTTTTCCTAACAAATTATTTTGTCACGCTTACACTTGTCCTAGAATGCATTTCCACATCTCAATTTGATCAATTTTGATTTAAAAAGAATGAATTGAATTTTGAACAGGAACAAAAAGCTTTTAAAATTATTCAAAAGCAAAATATTGCAGATGCTAGAAAATTAGAATAATAAAAACAAGCCAATACTGAATACCAGCTGTAAAAATAAAGAATTGACCTTTCAGGTCGATGGCTTCATCATTACATTTCTTTCCCCTTCCACACTCTCTTCAATAATCTCCCTTGGTGGTTCTGGTCTGAGCTGTCACTGCTGATGTCCGCATTCACTTTACTTCCTGTTATTTCCCACCCTTCCTTTTCCTCGTTCAGTGTCTTCAAACCTTCATTTCCTCAGCTATCTTCATTTCTGCCTTATTCTTTCTGCTTGCATCACTCTGACTATTCTGCTTTATTTATCCTTAATCTCCTTTGCTGAAAATAATCCACACTCTCATCCTCTCACTGTTACTCGTCCTGTATCTCATACCTTTCCTCACTCAGACACTATCTTTTTAATCAGAACTTCTAATTATCACCTGATTGTCTATTGTGCTTTCTCTATTAGTTACAAAATGTAAAGTGGTAGGGAAATTATTGGAAATAATTCTGAAGGATAGGATTAATTAATACTAGATCTGGGATAGTCAACATGGATTTGTTAAAGGGAGATCCTGTCTGACTAAATTCATTGAGGATTTTTGAAGAGGTGATTAAATATTATTGATGAGGAAGTGCAGATGATGTAATTTACATCGACTTCAGTAAGGCTTTGACAAGGTCCCACATGGAAGGCTGGTCCAAAAAAGGTAAGAGCCCATGGGATCCAAGGCAAGTTTGCAAACTGGATCCAACATTGGCTTACAAATAGAAGGTATAGGGTAATGGTGGAGGGTTATTTTTGCAATTGGAAGTGTCTGTTTCTGTGCTGTACAATTCTATGACTCTAAGTTAGTGCAAAACCCTGACAGCCAAGGCTTCATTGTACAGTCAGACTTAGAACCCTCAGATCCCCCATTTAGTACTGCACCTTTCTTTGGTGCTGTCAAAATCCTCTCAATATTTTTAAAGTCCAGGATTATGCGGTGACTGTCACTGTCAAATACCCCTATTGCCACAGCTAACTCTACCCGATAACCTTTACTCAGCCCAATCCAAATGAAGCTTGTTCCAGCAAACACTGAATGGACTCAAAATGGTTCTCTTTTCATGTTTAGTGAGTCTTGTTGAAGGGTCCTGACCCTAAACATAGACTCTCCTGCTCTTTGATGCTGCTTGACCTGTTGTCATTTCCCAACTCCACACTTTATCAACTCTGAATTTCCAGCAACTGCAGCCCTCACTATCTCCACGTTTCCTGCCAGACCTGCTAAGCTCCTCAAGCATTTTTATTGCTTTTATTTATCCTTTTATTTTACCGTTTCTCTTTTTATCTTAACACTTCCTTTCAGTGCGATTTTTTTTTGTTTTTCTTTTCCATTCTTTATGCAACTTTGATTTAGAAGGAGATTTCTCTTTTTGTACTGTTGTTGTTCATGGAGTTCTCCAGTACAGAAAAGGCCCTTTGGCCCATCAAGACTGCGCCAGTCAAAAACAGCCACCTAACTACACAAACCTCCTTCATCCCTCAGGACAGTCAGGCCTTACTATTCTCTCCATTGCTTGATAGTTGTCCTCATCAACCTGTTCAGAGATTGTATTACACACCTCTGCAGCAGATAGAACTTGAACCAAGGCATGCTGACTCAGAGGTAGGGACACTATCACTACATCTAAAGAGCCTTCCTTAATATAGGGTTTTGGTGGGCCACTATATCTATGAATAATGACTACATAGTCATAGCGATGTAAAGCAAAGAAACAGACTTTTCAGTTCAACTCATCCACACTGACTGTATGTCCCAAATTAATCTAGTCCCATTTGTCAAACATTTCTTGCATATCCCTCTAATCCCATCTTATTCATGTACCCTTTAAATGTACCAGCCTCCACCACCACCTCTGACAGCATACTAACTTTTAGTTCTAAATCTTATTAATTCCAAATTTCATCATCTGCCGTGATCAGATTTGAACTCACACCCCCAGAATTAAAAGCAAATTACTGCGGATGCTGGAATCTGAAAACAGAAGAGAAAATGCTGAAAAATCTCAGCAGGTCTGGCAGCATCTGTAAGGAGAGAAAAGAGCTGACGTTTTGAGTCTAAACGACCCTTTGTCAAAACTTTGACTTGAAACGTCAGCTCTTTGCTCTCCTTACAGATGCTGCCAGACCTGCTGAGATTTTTCAGCATTTTCTCTTTTGCCCCCAGAATGTTAGCCTGGGGTTCAAGATTACGAGGCCTATTATACCACAATACCACTGCTGTGCTTTACTCCTAGTAACAACCATTCGTGATAACACTAACTAACGCTAACCTTTGCATGAATGAAAGATCATTAACCTCAAACTCTGACTTGGTATCTTTCCTCACAGATACCAAGTATATCAGCTTTTCTGTTTTACTTTCAGAATGCCAACTTCTCAGTATTCAATTTTTTGTGAAATAAAAATGATTTGGGAAATCAGAAATAATAATAATAATAATAAATAATAACATGTGGCAAGATCTGGGGTGGCTCAGTGGTTAGCACTACTGCCTCACAGCACCAGTGACCCGGGTTCAATTCCAGCCTCGGGTGACTGTGCAAACTCCACAGAGACATTCTCCCCGTGTCTGCTTGGGTTTCCTCCCGCAATCCAAAGATGTGCAGGTCAGGTGGATTGGCCATTCTAAATTGCCCATAGTGTTAGGTCCATTAATCAGAGGGAGATGGGTCTGGGTGGGTTACTCTTCAGAGGGTCAGCATGGACCTGTTGGGCCAAAGGGTCTGTTTTCACCCTGTAGGGAATCTAATCTGGACAATATCCAGGCTTAGGCTGAAAAAGCAGCAAATAGCATTTATGCCACACAAATGCCAATGGCCATCTCCAACAAAAGAGAATCTAACTATCACTTCTGGACATTCAATGGTATCACTGAATCTCCCTCTATCACCAATCTGGGGGTTTAATCGACCAGAAACTGAATTGGACTCACCATATAAATACAATGGCTACAAGATAGATATAGGACAGATGTCAGAGGAAGTTTCTTTACTCTTTAGTAGGGGCATGGAACGCACTGTAGTAGACTTAGGAGAAAGTAAGGACTGCAGATGCTGGAGACCAGAGTTGAAAAGTGTGGTGCTGGAAAAACAGCAGGCCAGGCAGCATCCGAGGAGCAGGAGAATCGACGTTTCAGCTATATGCCCTTCTTCAAGAATGAGGCTGGCGTGACAAGCAGGCTGAGATAAAAGCTGGGGAGTGGGGGGGGGAGAATTTGGGGGAGGGGCGCTGGGAATACGATAGGTGGAAGGAGGTGAGGGTGATAGGCCAGAGAGGTCAGTAAGAAGATTGCAGGTCAAGAGGGTGGTGCTGAATCCAGGTGGGGGGAGGGGAAATGAGGAAGCTGGAGAAATCTACATTCATCCCGTTTGGTTGGAGGGTTCCTAGGCGGAAGATGAGGCGCTCTTCCTCTAGGCGTCGTGTGGCCAGTGTCTGGCGATGGAGGAGGTCAAGGACCTGGTAGTAGACTTACCAACTTCAAGGGCATTTAAATAGTCACTGAATAAACGTATGGATGAAAATGAAATAGTGTAGAATAGATAGGCTTCAGATTGTTGCACTGACCTGTAGAACCATCGAGGACTGAAGGGCCTGTAGTGTGTTGTAATGTTCTATGTTCTAAGCGCAGATCACAAAATAGTGCAGCAAATAACTCACCTCCTGACTCCCAAAGCCTGTCCACTATCGACAAGGCACAAGTCAGGAGTCTGAGGGAATACTCCCCACTTGCCCTGGATGGGTGCAGTTCCAAGAAGCATGGCACCATCCAGGACAAAACAGTTGCTTGATTGACACCACATCCAAAAGCATCCACTCTATCGATGTTCAGCAGCAGCAGTGTGTACTATCTACAAGATGCACTGCTGAAATTCAAAGATTCTGAGACAGTACCTTCCAAACCCATGACTATTACAATCTAGAAGGACAAAGGTAGCAGATTCAAGGAAACACTTTCAAGGTTCCCTCCAAGTCAACACGGTGGCTCATTGGTTAGCACTGCTGTCTCTGAACACCAGGGGCCTGGATTTGATTCCACCCTCAGTCTGTGTGGAGGTGGCACATTCTCTCGGTGTCTGCGCGGTTTTCCTCGCACTGTCCAAAGATGTGCGGATTACGGTGGATTGGTCATGGGAAATGCGAGTTGGCATGGATCTGGGTGAGATCTCTTTGGAGGGTCAGTGTGGAAATGATGGGGTGAATGGCCTCCTTTCACACATAATTCTACTCTAAGTCCTGACTTGGAAATATATCAGAGGAGTAGACCCTTTGAGCCTGCTCCACCATTCAAAATGATGAAGAGCTTATGCTCAAAGCGTTGACGCTCCTGCTCCTCAGATGCTGCCTGACCGGCTGTGCTTTTCCAGCACCACACTTGTTGGTTCTGATCTCCAGCATCCGCAGTCCTCACTTTCTCCAAAATGATCACGACTGATCATTGAGTTCAATACATTAATCTTACCCTCCCCCTATGTGCCTTGATCTCTTTAGGTACGAGAACTATATCCACTGTAAACCTTTGCTATAAATTTTGTATCTTACGATCTTATACTCCACAACCACTTGAAGGAGCAGCGCTCTGAAAGCTAGTGCTTCCAAATAAACCTGTTGGACTATAACCTGGTGTTGTGGGATTTTTAAACTTTGTCCACCCCAGTCTAACACCAGCATCTCTACATCATATATCCACATCATATTCTTGAAAGCACAAAATGTTTTGGCCTCAATTGCTTTCTGTGGCAGAGAATTCCACAGGCTCACCTCTCTCTGGGTGAAGAAATTTCTCCTCATCTCAGTCCTAAAAGGTTTACCACTTACCTTTAAAATAGGACTCACCATCCTAAACTCCCCACCTTTGGGAGCATAATTCCTACATCTACCCAGTCTAGTCCTGTTCTTTTTTTTTATTATGAGATTTTTCTCTAAACTCCAATGAGTATGATCCTAACTCAGTCAATATATCAGTCCTGCCATCCCAGGAATCAATCTTAACCACACACCCTCTAGAGTAAAAATATCATTTATCAGATAAGGAGACCAAAACTACACACAGAGTTCCAGGTGTAACTTCATATATCACCATTCCTTCAGTATCGCTGGGTTAAAAGCCTGGAATTCTGTCCTTGAGGACACCGTGGATCAATCCACAGCAGGTGGACTGCAACAGTTTAAAGGTGGCAGCTCAGCACCACCCTCTGAAGAGCAAATAAGGACAGCGATAAATGCTGGCCCAGTCTGAGCTGCTCCATGTCCCACATCTGAATTTTAAAAAACCTTAAAACATTAACTCTTTGCACATGCTGTTGAACATTTCCAGCTTCTAATTATTTTGTTCCTATTTCTGCTTTGGTCACCTGATTAGTGACTGGTTTGGTTAACTTTAACCAATCCTAGAATATGGGGCATGGAATATAATCCTACCTTCACTATTTCTGACAACCCTAACTAATCCTAAGAACAGAAGCCTGAACACACGCACAAGGCATTTGGATGGGCTTATGAATAGGAAGGGTTTGGAGGGATATGGGCCGGGTGCTAGCAGGTGGGACTAGATTGGGTTGGGATATCTGGTCGGCATGCACGGGTTGGACTGAAGGGCTTATGCCCAAAACGTCGACTCTCCTGCTCCTCGGATGATGCCTGGCCTGCTGTGTTTTTCCAGCAGCACATTTTTCAACTCTGATCTGCAGTCCTCACTTTCTCCGGGTTGGAGCGAAGGGTCTGTATCCATGCTGTACATCTCTATGATTCTATGACCAGCCAGTTTTGAAACAGTTTCTACCCTACTGTTGTTAGAATACTGAATGGACTCACAAGCTCTTAACATTCGCCTGTACCTGTGTTTTTGTTTTTGCTGCTGTTTACCTATTATTTACTACCTATGCTACTTAACTCTGTGACCTGCCTGGATTGCTCACAAGACAAAGCTTTTCACTGTCCCTCGGTACACGTGACAATAAATTCAAATTCAATTTCAATTCAATAATTCTGGCCTCAGTGTGGAGGATACTTCCAACGTCAAGGGTTCTAATCCGGACTGTCGTCCTTCCTTTCACCCCTGTGAGTAACCCTCTGCCTCATTGTAGACTGCAGATGCTGGAGATCAAAATCAGGAATTCCTGATGAAGGGCTTATGCCCGAAACGTCGATTCTCCTGCTCCTCGGATGCTGCCTGACCTGCTGTGCTTTTCCAGCACCACACTTTCAAATCTGCCTCATTGTGAATGCTGCTTCTGACTGTAGTCCTGAATTATTGCTGTTAACCCAGGTGCCAGCCCAGCGGTGAGGTTATTTCCCAGGCAGAGGGAGCGCTCCGATGGCTCAGCCTCTCCAGCTACGAAATAATTTGGGAAGTTTTACCTTTCTGTACACCGGGGGTCAGAGTCCCCCAGGTCCCATGTTTGCCTTCCTTCAGGATATTGTCATGACCCGCATCTGGAGAAGAGAGAGAGAGAAAAAAATTACATATCATGAAAAATCTTATATTAAATATCACCCAAATATTACCCTCGCCCTTAAGAATATCTGTATTCACAGACAATTGTTAATTAATCGTTTCCCCAAAATCTTTCCTCTAAAGATTTTCAACAATATTGTGTTATTAAAATATAACAAAAGCCGGACTGGGTTTTTTTTTCCTATGTATGTGCCTTCCCCTCCCACGCCCTCCTATACCGAATTCTTTCTGCTTTTCTATCACCGCAATTTGCCTTTCCAGACTCCAGGAAACACGTTCAGGAAAAGACGGCAAACTCACTTCCGACAGCAGAAGCAGCTTTTTCTTTATAAAACGGCTAGAGCGGACAGAGACACGGGGACAGAGTGAGATCGGCTCGAGAGGAGAGGGGGATCCCGCAGAGTTGGAGGGAGACAGACAGAGAGAGAGAGAGACAGACAGAGAGAGAGGGAACTGGGGCAAGGCAAAGACAGATTGGAAAGTTTCCAGGCAGTGAAGGAGAGAGGTCCAGGCGGAGCCGGACCCAGGGAGCAGCGGATTGAGCACCAGAGACAGCGAGATCTTACCATCCAAACCCGAGAGGGAGAGAGAGTGGGCTGTCAGCGAAGGGGAGACTGATACAAGCAGTAATCCGGAAAGATGAGAGAGAGGGAGAGTTGAAAATAGCAGACAGAGGTACGTAAAGAGAGGAAACTGAGATAGGATGAGAATTTGAATTAACAGTGAACAGAGATTTCTTTGGAGAGTGAGAAGGATAGAGAGAGAGAGAAAAAGAGAATTAAACAGAGCAAGAGAAAAAAATAGGAATAATGG
>NC_057716.1:98828089-98848263 GCF_004010195.1 Chiloscyllium plagiosum
GTTGGGGAGAGTTGGGGGGAGTGAGGGAGAGATGGGGGGGGGGAGTGAGAAGGGAATAAAGACAGGAAGACTTGTACCTGGCAGGTACATCTTTACCATCAGGTTATACCCAGAGGGGTTCAGAGACGATCCACAGTTTGCAGCTTGTTTCATGCCGAGCCGTGGATTAACAGCGGCTCCCAAATCGGACCGCGACGCTTTTAATATTTTTTTTTTAAAAAGTAGTGATTCACCCTCCCCTTCGCGACCTGGTGTGAAATGGAAAGCTCGGGAGAGAGTTGCGAGGCAACAGTCCGCATATCAGAAGCGCAGAACAATGATTAGAGAGTAATTTCCTGAAAGATTCGGAGGCGCTGCTCGCTTTAATTAAAACGGCAATTTAACATTGTCAGCGAGACGGGCTCGGCAATAAAATCTCCAGTCCCAATCACTCGGCTCGAGTGAAGAATTAAACCCTTATCAAAACTCCATCGCGTTTTAATAAAACTCTCGTTGGCCTGGCCCGGTTTCTATGGAGCTCTGAAGTGTGGCGTTTAAGCACGGTTGCACTTCCCGCTGGTAAAAACACTCAGTCAACAGCCTCGCGTGTCCCGGCTTCTCCCTCCCAATATTGACTCTATTCCGGGTCCCTGAACCTGGGGAAACAAACCAAGATCCAAAGGCAAATGAGCCAGAAAGGTACGGACTTACTTCAGCTCACCTCTTGATTACGAGGGCCTGACGGTCAGGGCAAATAAACCAGATGTACCCTCTGGAAATAATCAGCTCCTCCAAAAACTTCGGGAGCTGTTCACTTGTTCCTCCCACTCCCGGCTGCTCCTTCACTGGTTTAAAATGGGGGAAAAAAAACCTCACCCTCTTGGGGAGTAAACCCAACTACCACTTACCCACTAGGCCAATCAGCATGGTCAAGTTAAAAGTTAAAAATCACACAACACCAGGTTATAGTCCAACAGGTTTATTTGGAAGCACTAGCTTTCGAAGCGCTGCTCCTTCATCAGGGGGTTGTCACAGCGCTCCGAAAGCTAGCGCTTCCAATTACACCTGTTGGACTATAACCTGGTGTTGTGTGATCTTTAACTTTGTCCATTTAGAAAGGTGGCGCCCAATCTCACTGGATTCCAGGGACCCAATGCATTACAGCAAAACAAGTTCAAATCCCACCCCCCAGCTGTTTAGATTCTAAAACTGGAATAATTAGTCCCAGTGGTGGTGAAAGTGTCACTCGGTTGATTCCTGATGAAGGGCTTTTACCCGAAACGTCGATTTCGCTGCTCCTCGGATGCTGCCTGAACTGCTGTGCTCTTCCAGCACCACTGATCCAGAATCTGGTTCCCAGCATAGCTTCACTCATCAGCCATCCTTACCTGGGCTGGCCTACATGTGACTCCTGACCCCACAGCAATGTGGTTGACTCTTAAATCCCCTCTGCAATGGCCCGAGCGAGCCACTCAGTTCGAGGGCAATTAAGGACAGGTAACAAGTTACCAGGTCACATTCGGTTACCCTCCATAACTTTCATGGATTAGTGGTGCTGGAAGAGCACAGTAGTTCAGGCAACATCTGCAGTCATTGTTTTTACCTCCCTAAGTTTCAGTTCATCCAAAGTTTTCTTAACCCTGTCGGTTTTAAGTCCGATACACTCGGCATCTCTGGGCTCACTCTCTGCTGGTCAGCCATGGTTCAAAATTTAACCTCTCAGTCTCCTGCTCTAATCCCCCCATGATCATTACTGCCTCTCCGTTCCCTTAATCTCTCCACGTCCTGCCTCCAAACAGTCCCATCCACCCTCCACCTGGAACCTTCGGCGATTCTCCTTTACAATAGTGGCCACGGCTGGTTTCCTTACTAGAACCAGATGGCTCAGTGGTTAGTACTACTACCTCACAGCGCCAGGGACCCGGGTTCAATCCCACCCTCGGGTGACTGTCTATATGGGTTTCCTCCCAAAGGTGTTGGATTAACCACAATGCTCAGGAATGTGTAAATTACGTACATCATAAATTAGGGGTCAAGGTGGATTACTCTTCGGTATGGACTTGTTAGGCCAAATGGCCTATTTCCACACTCTGTGGATTCTAGATATACCTCTTAACCTTCAATATCCCAGTGTGCAGCTCCGTACCAACATTCTCTCTGATAGCGATCCCGGGAGACTGACTTACTTATGGGGTAATACGTCAATGCACGTTAACAGCTGTTTACGCCATAACCGTAAGACAAGTGAGTTCACGTTTTCAGGAAATGTGACAGCATTTTATTCCCAAAAGTTTCTGTGAAAATCCTGGAAATGTGTGCAATTGAAAACTGAAGTCTGAAACATTCCCCCGGGCTAAATACTGGCACCAGGTCTATGTATCCTACTGCACTGAAGTGGGCTGCAGTTGAAGTATAATTTGGTACAAATTAGATACAATGATTAACATTGATCACCAGTTAATGGATCTGGCCAACTGCAAAAATAACAGCCGCGTTTGAAGCAATCCTTTTCTGCTTAGTGGCTCAAATTGTTTTGTACATTTAGTTTATCTTCACTTGACTCTAGGGAATCGAGGAGTAAACTTGCTTGTGTGCTTGCTTGTGTTCAAAAGAGTTGAGAGCGGTGGGTGTAGAAAAAAAGATTTCATCTTGTAGGGGAGATCAGAAACAATGCGACATCACTTTAAAATTGTCACTGAGCAGTGGAGGCTTTGAATCCATCTGAAGAGAGAGGTAAGTTGTCAGGCGTATATCAGGACAAACTCAAGATAACCAAATTTCAAACGGCCACAACAATTTAAACTCCCGGGTGTGGGGGAGGGGACTTCAACAACATTTCTCCCTTCTGAATTTTTACAGTTTAAGGAAGGAATTCTGAATGTTCCTCTTCACCTGAAAGGAGGGTGCAAGGCCTGAGACTCCCCCTCCTAAATGGTTAGCAGCATCTGTGAGCAGGAATCGGGGTTAACATTTCAGGTCCGGTGACCCTTTCTCAGGAGCTCAATGGGATTGCGCTGCCTGCAGGCAACAATTTAATCAAGTGGAGCATGATTGAAGGGCTGAGTGGCCGACTCCTGACCCCATGATTTAGGTACGTTTTCAATGTTTGTAAACTCATCAAATGTTTGACCATTCTGTTTGTGAGTGTTATGAATGGTTCTGTTTTCTCTCAAGATGCCCGCCTACTGAAATGACACCAAAGTTGATGTCAGTTATTAGACTGACTTCAATAATCCCCACAATCTAACAAGGTCCAGTAAATTGATGTTCTAACAAAAGTAACCTCCTGGCTGAAAATAGAGCCTGTCACTGCTAACTACTTTCCAGACTGTCCAAGGAGGATGACAACAGACTGAATCCAATTCACTCACTCGCGGACGGTGTATAACAGGACCATCTAATGTGGGACTTACTATACCTTTAACCCTGGATTTTAATCTCTCCAACACTGGCAAGTCTCCCTGAACTCTGAAATTCTCTTCTGTGAGGCACTCCCTCAAAGCCTACCTTATTGCCTTGCGGTTACCTCTCCTCCATGTGTGTCTTTGGTGTCAGAATTCGTTTGGTAGCGCTCCAGTGAACTACTTTAATGTTAGCCATTTTTAACACGGAATGGGCGCCACGTAAATGCACGTTTTGTTTATCTTTAAACAAGTACAGCAAGACAGAGTTGCCCAGGGACAATTTCATAAAGCAGCCCAATGGATAGGTCTGAAATACTGCCGCATGCTGTTTCACTTCAGTCGTTTTTGCAAATTGTCCCGACGAGTGTAGGACCAAAATCTTTTCAGCAATTGTGCGTCCTAACGATTACTTAAATGCTTAGATAATAGCAGCCACATATCCCGCTGTCGTTTGTCTCACCTACTTCTCGGGAGTATACCGCAAGGAATTCCAATTGCAAACGGAAATACCGTCAGAAGAATGTATTTAATTCTGATATCTCAGTCTAGCCTTACACTTCAGCAACTGGCGTCTCATTCGGGACGGGTTCCCCTTGTCTTGAAGCGACAGGGGCGGATATCAAATTAAAACAAATCGTCTTCACTCCGGTGAATGGTGGGAGAGATCCTTTCCCCGATCGCACTAACTTCCACCCTCCATTCTGCGGGCCTGTTGGCATAACCTTTCGTTTCCATTTCGCCCGTTTCCCTCCCAGCGTCCGTTCACCGGGAGTCAATTCCAGACAGAAGCTCAATTAAATCTAAACAATTTAAATCTTCTCAAACAATGGTTTAATAATAAAAAAAAAGGCTTCTGAATGAATCTTATCTCTTGTTAGCGGTGGTGCTCTGTATAATTACATAATTATTGATTTCAGTCAATTTTATTCAAACTCTTATTAGCGAGTTTTGAGAAGATTTGTAGCTCCTGTTAGGAAGCTACTCCAAAATAGGAAGAACAGAAAATCATTTCAGTAATTTCATTTTCTTTCGTTCAGTAACTAAACCCGCCGCAAATATTTCGATTTTACAAACAAGCTGTTTTGTGTGATGCTCAAATATTGCGGTTTGCACAGGGCACAGACCGTTAGGACATTACAATGTCCAGGAAATAGGGTCCTTATTAATTTTACCATCACCCTACGTGCTGTGTACATCTCAGCATTATTTAGTTAACTCTGTTGTTTTTGGAAACATTTCCACGTACCCTGTGAGGTTTTATTTTGTCAGGTGTGCAGCAGACCGTTGGTTTACACGAAATTAATAATGATTTGTAATCGCAAAACTGTTATCTTTTCCGATCAATATTTCTTTATAAATTGATTGCTTGGTGTGGTATTGTTTGAGATCTCCCTGGCAGCACGCTCTGGATTTATCTCTGAAACAGTAAAATAATTATTTGTGGAAGAGAAACAGAAATTGCTGGAAAAAGCCAGCTGGTCTGACCCTTCTCCAGAACGGCCACTCGGCCCGAAATGTTAATTCCGCACAGATGCTGCCAGACCTGCTGAGTTTTTCCAGCAATTCCTGGTTTTATTTCTGATTTCCAGTTCTGTGGTTTCGCATTTATTGCAAATGGGATATTAAAGACAGGCACGATCCTAATGAATGTTAGAATAGGCTGGAAGGGCCGAATAGCCTGCCCCACTCCCTATTTTTTTCTGATCTTCTGGGATAAGTATCCAGGGGCAGTTCCAATTGAACAGTTAACATTCACTTTCTGTGAGGGCAGTTCTCCTCTATCCCTGACAGGGTTACTAACAAAAAGGCTTCCCTTCAAAGTTGAGTTTGCACTGTACAAAATGAAACGAGAATGAAAGTGGCAGGATAATCTGGATGCCGACGTGCATTGACCCTGGAACGGAAGGAAAGCTTGCATTTAGATGACGCCTCACCGTTTTGCAGCTCACGGGTGTGTTCAGTGTCTAATGCATTGCAGTCGGTAGCCCACGTTTCAGGGAATCGAACCATCGATAACCTCTCCCTTTAGCCTTTGTAGTAACACTTTTCTAGTTATTTTATTCTCTTGGGGAAAGGAAAAATGTAGTGTTTGGAGACCAATATGAGTCTCGACAGCACTGGTCTGTTAGCCTGCTCCCTCTTCGCTAGTTTAACACATTTAACACCAGCTTGATGCAAAATCAAAATGTTGTCGGTACTGGAAATCTGAAACAAAACAGAATATCTGCAGAGACAGAAGAACAAGGTTATAATTTATGTTTACTTCCCAAAATACAGTTTATTGACAACATTTTTAAAATGGGCAATAGAAATTAACTAGGAGAAAGTGAGGACTGCAGATGCTGGAGATCAGAGCTTAAAAATGTGTTGCTGGAAAAGCGCAGCAGGTCAGGCAGCATCCAAGGAACATTGGGACTGAGAAAAGGTGGGGGGAGGGGAAAATGAGGAAGCTGGAGAAATCTACAGTCATCCCTTGTGGTTGGAGGGTTCCTAGGCAGAAGATGAGGTGCTCTTCCTCCAAGGCGTCGTGTTGCCATGGTCTGGCGATGGAGGAGGCTAAGGACCTGCGTGTCCTTGGTGGAGTGGGAGTGGGAGGGGGAGTTAAAGCATTCAGACATGGGGCAGTTGGGTTGGTTGGTGCAGGTGTCCCAGAGGTGTTCTGTGAAACGTTCCGCAAGTAGGTGGCCTGTCTCCCCAATGTATAGGAGGTCACATCGGATGCAGCGGATGCAGTAAATGATGTGTGTGGAGGTGCAGGTGAATTTCTGACAGATATGGAAGGATCCCTTGGGGCCTTGGAGGGAAGTGAGGGGGGAATAGAAATTAACTAGCCCTCACATAGCATGTTTCATTCAACGCCGTTGTACGAAACTTAATTTTTACGATGTAAATTCCTGATTGGGTGTACAGCTAAAGGGCAAAATATTTGAAATTGGAAGATTTAGGAAGTACAAACGATGTAACTCCCGCCCGATATAATATGTTCCATTCTGAGGCACCTCAATGTATTTCCGATGCTCAGTTCCACGGCCATTTTCCTTTCCAATTTCCCCCAAGATTCTTGAATGTATCCCAGCAGATCCTGCCCTTTCTACCTTATCGATTTATCTAATTATTCCCTTTCATCTCCCAATTTGATTTGAATTAATTCAGGATGTTACCTGTTTAATTTTCTGAAGGACATTGAATTTTCTGACGGTCTTTTCTTCAGCCTGAAATGAGGAATGCCTATAGGCATTCCCACTCTGTACATTTCTGTAAATCATTATCTACGCCTTTTGGGAATTTTTACTCGCACTTCAATGTTACACTTTTTAATGATAAATTTGCAGACAAGTTGGATTTTTAAATTTTAAATATCTTTTTGCGGTCCTCCTCTGACAACGTCAGCTTGCTTTACTTATGCTTTTCAAACATCCCTTTGTTCATGATAAAATGTAGGAGCAGGCCATTCAGCCCATCGAGTCTGCTTCACATTCAATGAAATCACAGCTGATTTTATAATCTTCAACTCCACTCCAACTCATAATCCTTGGTTCTCAAACCGATTACATATCTATCTATCTCGGCTTCAACGTCCTTCTGCAGTAGAAAAATCCACAGCTCTGATCAAGAGTTATTAGATTAGTTACAGTGTGGAACCAGGCCCTTCGGCCCAACAAGTCCACACCGACCCGCCGAAGCGCAAACCACCCAGATCCATTCCCCTACATTTACCCCTTCACCTAACACTACAGGCAATTTAGCATGGCCAATTCACCTAACCTGCACATTTTTGGACTGAGAGAGGAAACCCACACAGACACGGGGAGAATGGGCAAACTCCACACAGACGGTCGCCTGAGGCAGGAATTGAACCCGGGTCTCTGGCGCTGTGAGGCAGCAGTGCTAACCACTGTGCCACCGTTATCTAGACTCAATACGTTTGTTTGCTCTCTCTCCAGGGATGCTGCTTGACCTGCTGTGATCTCCAGCATTTTTTGTTTCCAGTAAAAATTCTACAGATTCATTACCCTCTGAATAAAGAAATTCTGCCATAAATGTGCAACCTCTTATTCTGAGATCATGTCCTCTAGTCCTAGACTGTCCCATAAGGGAAACAACTTTTTTCCACATCTACCCTGCTAAGTCCCCTAAGAATCTTGTATGCTCCCATTCCACTAAACTCCTTGATAAAGGGCTTTTGCCTGAAACGTCGATTTTCCTGCTTCTTGGATGCTGCCTGACCTGCTGTGCTTTTCCAGCACCACTATAATCTTGACTCTGATTTGCAGTCCTAATTTTTGCCTGACAACAGGACTAACCTTTTCAATCTTTCCTAATAAGAAGGTCCCTCCATCCTTGGGATTAGTCTTGTGAACCTTCTCTGACTGCCTTTAATGCTGGGATATCTTTTTCACCTTCTCATTAACTCTCTTCTTTGTATCACCTTTGGTTCCTCAGAATCATCACATTTAGTTTGTTTGTGACCCACTTATTTCAAGATGTTACTCTCAAAGTTAAAAACAGTACGATTTGTTGCACTGAATCCATGAATTAACATTATCCTTTATAAATCACTCATTCACGTGCTCCTCGGTCAATCTTTCTCCTCCTCACCTCAGCTTCTTTTCATTCACACATGGACATTTTTTGTCCATCCCTTCTTGAACTGCTGCAGTTCATAACTGAGTATAGACTTCCTCACACCAGGAATCCACACAATCAACTCCCTTCAGGGGCTAATATATTTCAATAAGATTATCTCTACCTCTCATTCTTCTAAGGTACAGACCCAATCTGCTTGACTATCATTCCAGGAAGGATCAGTTCATCCTTATGCCACACTGTGTCAATGTACCAGGTTTTGCTGAAATTCATCCAGTTATTTATTCAAATATTCCCTACAGTGTGGGGACAGGCCCTTCAGCCCAACAAGTCCACACCGAACCTCCAAAGAGTAACCCACCCAGACCTATTTCCCTCTGACTAAAGCACCTAACACTATGCGCAATTTAACATGGCCAATTCACCTGGCCTGCAGGAGGAAACCGGAGCACCCGGAGGAAACCCTCGCAGACACAGGGAGAATGTGCAAACTGCACACAGACAGTCACCCGAGGTGAGAATTGAACCTGGCACTGTGAGGCTGCAGTGCTAACCACTGAGCCACCGTGCGGCCCATTAATACACTACCAAAGTGAAAACATTAACCTGCGCTCAGCCACAAAGATAATAATGACGTATTTCAGGCATTCACTTGGGGTAGGTGAAAAAACAGGACCCACAAATGTTAAACTTAAAAGGGTGCAGAAAAGATTGACAAGGATGTTTCCAGATTGGAAACTTTGAGGCATAAGAAGAGGCTGAATAGGCTGGAGTTATTTTTTCTGGACTGTCGGAGGCTGAGGGGCGACTTATAGAAATTTATCAAATCATGAGGGGCATGGTTAGGGTGAATAGCCAATGTCTTTTTTTTTCCCAGGGTAGGACAGTCCAAAACTAGAGGGCGTAGGTTTAACGTGAGAAGAGGAAGATTTAAAAGGAACCTAAAGGGGCAACGTTTTACACAGAGAATGAGCTGCCACAGGAAGTGATAGAGGTGGGTACGATTACACCATTTAAGATGCATCTGGATGGGTACATGAATAGAAAGGGTTTAGAGGGATACAGACCAAATACTGGCAAATTTATTTATTTAGATTTATTTGGGATATCTGGCTGACATGGATAGTTTGGGTGGAAGGGTCTATTTCTGGTCTGTACATCTGTATGAATCCAGCAGTTTAGCAGATTAGAGACAAGCTGCTCACTTGCAATACTGGAAAGTATGGAGCTTGTCTTCTGCCGCAAAACTGGTGCCGCACTCACCTCCTATTCCAATTTCACTGCATTTCTGTGCCCCTCGCCCACACCCTGACCATCCTGTCCTGCTCTGTTCTGTTTCAGTCATTGGTTGAAAGTCACACACACACACACAGACAAAATCAAAACAAAGCATCCCCTTTATCTGAATGAGAATCAGTTTCTCTTGCAGATTTTTTTTTCTGTATTGAGCTGGTGTCTGTCAGGGAACAGCTGCAGACATGCTTTGTGTATATTGTAAAAATAGACTCAGGCAGCCTTTTATTTTTCATGGTGTTTACCCATACAGTTTTGTCAATTTCAAGTCAAATTCATTATGGTACTAGAATTGAACCAAACGTGACTGCACTTGGACACAGTGTAAGAACAAGGCAGCAAGTTGATGAATTATTGCAACAATACCTATAATTTTAAAGCTGACAACAGGATATTGGTCCTGGGGTTTTCCTTTTGAAGTAAATAAATAAATGAACCCAAACTATTCGATGAAACTAAACGCCAAGGGGTTTTCACAGAAGCCGAGCTGATCTGAATGGGATTGTGTACTGTGCACAATACACTGATGAACTTAAAGGCAGGCACAGTAGGAGCCCCCTGTGCTGCAGCTGAACAAACACAACAAATGAAGGGTGAGTTTCCATTCCCCACTGGGCCCAGCACCCACCTGTGCCTATCTGACCCACCTGGTGGAAGTAGGCAGCTGAACCACTCTGGCTGGGGCGGGTGGGGAGATTCCATTGATAAAGAAGATGCTGAATGATACACAGCTGTACGTTTCACATTAGGTGAGGTAGGTCACAGAATGACACAGAATACACGTCTTACCCATTGTACTACAACGTTCTTCCTTTTAACCATAGATCTAAACCCCTTTTGAGTGTTATTAAATAAGGGGTAAGCCATTCAGGACTGAGATGAGGAAAAATGTCTTCACTCGAGGAGTTGTGAAACTGTGGAAATCTCTCTGTTGGGGGTCAGTTCATTAGATAGATTCAAGAGGGAGCTGGACATGGCCCTTGTGGCTAATGGGATCAAGGGGATATTGAGATTCCATGATCATATTGAATGGTGGTGCTGGCTCGAAGGGCTTTTGCCTGAAACATCGATTTTCCTGCTCCTTGGATGCTGTCTGACCTGCTGTGCTTTCCCAGCACCATTCTAATCTAGACTCTGGTTTCCAGCATCTGCAGTCCTTGTTTTTACCTCGAAGGGCCGAATGGCCTACTCCTGCACCTATTTTCTATGTTTCTACTTTCACCACCCTTTTAGGCAGCGCATTGTGGATCACAATAATTCACAACATAAAATATTTCTCCTCATCTAGCTGTTTTGCCAATCACCTGAAATCTTTTTTTTCTGCTCAGCAACCCTGTTGCTGGTGGAAATAGTTTCTCTTTATTTATTCTAACAAATCCTCTCACTTCAATTCAATCTGCCCTTAACATGCTGTAACTTGAACAACACTATGGCACTTCTTACACCCAGAGCATTAGAATAATCTGAAACTGAAGCTAAAGACGAACCACACTGAACTTGTACCTACATCAGACTGGGATACAGCTGATGGTTTCCTATCCTGAAGGAGCCAGGAGGACTTTTACACCAATCTGTTGTTTCAAAATGGAATTTTATTCCAGAATCCATTGCATTCAAATTCCTTCAGCCCAGTGCAATCTGAACTCACATCTCATTAGTTTGAGACTCCAGATTATTACCTATCGTGACATTATTACTGTGCTGCTGTTCCCCAGTGTCCCAGTCAGACTGAATATATTGAGGAGGATGATGAGAAAACTTTAAGGTAAATCATTCCCTTTACAGTCTCAGGACAGGACCTCATAGAATAGGTTGCTATTAAAGGAAAGCTTTGTATTTATCAATTCATGATAGCAGCAAGTGCCAACGTATTCACAGCTAATGAATCTGAAGCAGCCACCACTGAGCTCACCATGGACAGGGAACTAAATGATCGATTAATCTGATGTGATGGCATTGATTGAGTGGTAAAGGTTTGGACAAGATAGTCTAATAATCTTACAGAGCTATCAACAAGATCACTAACAGCGAACAGTATAGAAAGAGGGTTATTATGGTGCAGTGGTAGTATCCCTACCTTTGAGCCAAGAGGCCTGGATTCAAATCCCAAAGAACAATACAGCACAGAAACAGGCCCTTCGGCCCTCCAAGCCTGTGCTGACACGTTTTGCCCATCCACCTGTTCGAGAAATGTCACAATATCACTGTACAGGTTGATTAGGAAATACGTTAAAATAAAGATTTTTTAGAATAAAAAACTGACAGTGCAAGAACTTGCACTTGGTGGTACATTAGGACTGTCTTGGCACAGGAATCCCAAAAAGTTAATATGAAGCTACAGCAGTGATTAGGAAGGAATGTTGTCATTTATTGCAAGCTGAAAGGATCACAAAAGTAAAAATGTTTTACTGAAGCTTTATTGGATCTTGGTTATAGCGTTACCGACAAAGAAGGGTGTCACTTTAAGAGCCCAACATACAAATAAGCAAAAGTCCAGGATGTCATCACATAACCAGAGGCCACAGTCACTCTATGGTGCAGCATCCCAGAGTTTGGATGTAACTGTGGTTTACCCCAGTTTTATCTATAAATAAACCAGCATGAGCTCCTCAAACAAACCTCATCCATTTAACACAAGGAAACATGACATGGTGCCAACAGTGACCTTTTTTTTCAAAAAATGTCGAGGCGCTGACAAAAAAAGTCAACGCGCTGAAAGACTGCAGGGAGAAACAACAAACAAAATTTGAAAACAGAACAAGAGTAGAGAGGTAGGGAAATCTTGATGAGGTTGTATATAGAACATTAGCGAGGGTGCTTTTGGAGTGCTGTGTCCAGTTCTGGTCACCCAGTTATAGGAAGGATATTATTAAGATAGAGCGGGTTCAGAAGAGATTTACCAAGATGCAGCGAGGTGTGGAAGGTTTGAGTTATAAGGAAAGGCTGGGACGTTTCTCACTGGAGTGTAGGAGATTGAGAGGTGACCTTGTAGAGGTTTATAAAATCATGAAGGGTATAGATAGGGTTAATCCAAGGTGTCTTTTCCCTAGGATAGTGGATTTCAAGACTAGAGGGGATATCTTTAAAGTGGGAGGAGAGAGATTTTTAAAAAAAAAACATGAGGGGCAAATGTTTTTGCGCAGAGGATGGTTCGTGTGTGGAATGAACTTCCTGAGGAAGTGGTGGACGTGGAGACTGTTACAATGTTTAAAAGATACTCAGGTAAACACATGAATAGGAAAGGGTTTGAAGGGATATGGGCCAGGAGCAGGCAGGTGGGCCTAGTTTAGTTTGGGATTATGTTCAGCATAGACTGGTTGGACCAAAGGGTCTGTTTCCATGCTGTATGACGCTATGACTCTAAATCGTACATTACAAACAGCAAAACAAAATATGGTTTGCTTTATAACTGTGAGTATCAGGGTGGCTGGAGGCCAGTGATGTGTATTGGCTCAGTGGTTAGGACTGCTGTCTCACAGCACTAGGGTCCCAGGTTCAATTCCAGCCTTGGGCAAATGTCTGTGTCTGTGTGGGTTATCCTCCCACAGTCCAAAGATGTGCAGGTCAGGTGAATTGGCCATGACACATTGCCCATAGTGTTAGGTGCATTAGTCAGATGGGTCTGGATGGGTTACTCTTCTGAGGGTCAGTGTGGACTTGTTGGGCTGAAGGGCCTGTTTCCATGCTGTAGGGAATCTAATCTATTGAGGCAGATTTAATAATTTATCTCAGAGTTAAAGATCCGGCAGGAAACAGAGACATAATATGGTAGCTTTCAGTTTGAGGGGGAGGACCTGGTGTTGGAACCATAGCTTAAATGAGGGCGATGATAAAAATTTTAGGATGGAGCTGGCTGGAGCATACTGTGCTGTAGGGAAAGGAGTTTAGCAGCAAAGATGCAGAAGGACAATGGGAAACTTTTAAGAAAATAGTTCATGTCCCATAGCGAAGACATATTCCAGTGAACAAGTAGGATTCTAGGAAGGGGATAAGCCAACCATGGTTAACCAAGCAAGTTAAGGATAGCATCAGATTTAAAGCAAAACAAAAAGGTGGCCCATATTAGTTGCAAGCCAGGGCACTGGGAAAGTTTTAAGAAACAACAAAAGAAAATGAAAATAAATAACAGAGGGGATGAAAATGAACCTTGAGTGTACACTTGCAAGTAACATTCAAACCGTGAGCAAGAGCTTCTTTAAATGTACCAATAGGAAGCGAGGAGCCAAAGTGAACATTAGTCCCTTACAGAATAAGGCTAGGAAAATCATAATGGGGAGCTAGGAAATGGCAAAGGGGGTCAATTAAATATTTTGCATCAGTCTTTGCACTAGAAGACACTAATAACATCCCATGATCACTAAATATTCAAAGGGCAAAAGGAGAAGAAATAAATATAAGAACTATCACTGGTGAAAGAGTGCTATGGAAAGGGTTAGAGTTAGGGTTAGGAAGTGAATCCCACAAATTCACAACACCTTGAGAGAAGTAATTTCTCATCTCTGATGGAAATCTGCAACCCCTTATCCTAAAACTATGATCTCTCATTCTACTAGATTGCTCTGCTCAATATCTAGTTTGTCCATTCCCTTTCGCATCTGAATACGTCAATTAAATCTCTTCTCACCTTTCTGAACTCGAGCAAGTATAGACCGAAAATGCTCAATCTCTCCTCATAAGACAAGCCTTTCATCTCTGTAATTAATACAGTCAACCTTCCGGGAACTGTCTTCAGTACTACATCCTACCTAAAGGGGAATGACAGGAACTGGAGGGACCCAGTTTAAAACTAAAAGCTCAAGAGTGAGGTGAGGAAAATCTGTTCTCTCAGAGTCTTGGTCAAGAGAGTAGCAAAGAAGGGGGCATTACATATTCTTAAGGCAGCGGTGAATAGGTTCTTGAAGAGTCATCTAGCCTCTTGATTGTGTGATTAGATTACATTACAGTGTGGAAACAGGCCCTTTGGCCCAAAATGTCCACACCAACCCACCGAAGCACAACCCACCATACCCCTACATTTACCCCTTACCTAACACTACAGGCAGTTTAGCATGGCCAATTCACCTGGCCTGCACATCTTTGGACTGTGGGAAGAAACCGGAGCACCCGAAGGAAACCCACGCAGACACGGGGAGAACGTGCAAACTCCACACAGTCAGTCGCCTGAGGCGGGAATTGAACCCGGGTCTCTGGCGCTGTGAGGCAGCAGTGCTAATCACTGTGCCACCCACTAGATGTTAGCTTGGATGCTGCCTGATCCACTGTGATCTCCAGCATTTTTTGTTTTCAGTTCAGATTCCAACAGCTGCAGTAATTTCCTCCTACACTGTGAATTGAATTCCGACTTGCAAGGGAGTGAAAGATTATCGGGATGGATGGGAAAGCGGAGTTGAAGCTGCAATCAGATCAGCCACAATCTTATCAAATGGCAGAACAGACTCAGGAGGCAAAATGTCCAACTCCTGTTCCTATTAAACCCACTTTTGTGTTTGTTGGTTGCTGTATGTTCGAAATCACTACAGTGGCTGCTCTTCACAAAGCCTTTCAATGGCTGTAAAAGAACAAAGTGCAAAAGAAAAGTACAGCACAGGAGCAGGCCCTTCGGCCCGCCCAAGCCTGTGCCGATCATCATGCCCTGACTAAACTAAAAAAACAGATGAAAGTGAGGAGTGCAGATGCTGGAGATTAGAGTTGAGTGTGTGGTGCTGGAAAAGCACAACAGGTCAGGCAGCATCCAAGGAGTGGGGGGAATCGATGTTTCGGCAAAAGCCCTTCATCAGGAACTATAAAACAAATCTTCTGCCCATATTCAGTCCATATTCCTCTATTCCCTCCCTATTCGTGTAACCATCCAGATGTCTCTTAAATGTCGTCAATGTGCCTGCTTCCCCCACCTCTTCTGGCTGTGGGTTCCAGGTTCCTCCTGCAGTGTGTGTGAAAAACCTTCCTCACACATTTCTCTTAAACTTTCCCCCTCTCATGTTGAACCTGTGTCCCCTTGTAACTGAAACTTCAACCTGGGGAATAAGCCTCTGACTATACACCCTGTCTATGCCTCTCATAATGTTGTAGCCCTCTATCAGGTCTCCTCTCAGCTGCCATCTTTCTAGTGAAAACAATCCTGGTCTGTTTAACCTTTCCTCACGGCCGATGCCCTCGAGACGAGGCAACATCCTGGTGAACCTTCTCTGCACTCTCTCCAAAGCTTCCATTTCCTTCTGGTAGTACGGCGACCAAAACTGCACACAATGTTGAAACATGGTGCTACGTGGTGTGGGCGGCACAGTGGTTAGCACTGCTGCCTCACAGCGCCAGAGACCTGGGTTCAATTCCCACCTCAGGCGACTGACTGACTGTGTGGAGTTTGCACGTTCTCCCCGTGTCTGCGTGGGTTTCCTCCGGGTGCTCCAGTTTCCTCCCACAGTCCAAAGATGTGTAGGCCAGGTGAATTGGCCATACTAAATTGCCTGTAGTGTTAGGTAAGGGGTAAATGTAGGGGTATGGGTGGGTTGTGCTTCAGCGGGTCAGTGTGAACTTGTTGGGCCGAAGGGCCTGTTTCCACACTGTAATGTAATCTAATCTAATAAATGCAATTTCTTGCATTCTTCTCTGCACCCTGAATGGTAATTCTGCACACTTTCCAGGCAATTCATAATCCGCCAACCCCCTACCTGAAGCCTTGCATCCCACTGCCGGGTGCGCTGTCCTTGCCCCTCTCGCTGGGCGCGGCTGCCTCACTGTTACCATGCATCGCTGCCGTTGGGTTTCCGTCAGGCTCCAGTGACCTTCCTTCACGCTTTCCAGACTTGCTTTAGCTGCCTGTGTCCTCAGAAATAGACAAACGCAGGCAACTGAAAACAAGCCGAGAACCCAGGAGGGCAATCCTTCCAGAGAGGGATAAGGGTGAGAGTAACAGACAACTTACTGGTGGCTTTGTGACACCATGGTCATTCTGGTTAGTCCAAAGTCAAAAAGTGTGGCGCTGGAAAAGCCAGTCGAGGAGCAGGAGAGTCGACGTTTTGAGCGTGAGCTCTTCATCAGAAATGGGGTTGGAGGTGCCCAAGAGGCTGAGAGATAAATGGGAGGGAGTGGGACTATGGGGGAGGGGGGTGGAAGGTAGCTAGGAATGCGATAGGTAGATGGAGGTGGGTTTGATGGTGATAGGTCAGTGGGGAGGGTGGAGCAGATAGGTGGGAAGAAAGACAGACAGGTAGGACAGTTCAAGAGGGTGGAGCCGAGTGGGAGGGTTGGATCTGGGATAAGGTGGGGGAAGGGGAGATGAGGAAACTGGTGAAATTCACATTGATCCCGTGTGGTTAGAGGGTCCCAAGATCAAAGATGAGGCATTTTTCCTCCAGGCAATGGCCTGGGTTAATGTTGTGGGGGGCATGGGTTCAAACCCCATCACGGCAGCTGGTAGAACTTAAATTCCATCGATTAAGATAATGAGAGTCTCAGTGATAGAATCATAGAGATGTACAGCATGGAAACAGACTCTTCGGTCCAACCCGTCCATGCTGACCAGATATCCCAACCCAATCTAGTCCCACCTGCCAGCACCCGGCCCATATCCCTCCAAACCCTTCCTATTCATATACCCATCCAAATGCCTCTTAAATGTTGCAATTGTACCAGCCTCCACCACATCCTCTGGCAGCTCATTCCATACACGTACCACCCTCTGTGTGAAAAAGTTGCCCCGTAGGTCTCTTTTATATCTTTCCCCTCTCACCCTAAACCTATGCCCTCTAGTTCTGGACTCCCCGAACCCAGGGGAAAGACTTTGTCTATTTACCCTATTCATGCCCCTCATAATTTTGTAAACCTCTATAAGGTCACCCCTCCACCTCCAATGTTCCAGGGAAAACAGCCCCAGCCTGTTCAGTCTCTCCCTATAGCTCAAATCCTCCAACCCTGGCAACATCTTTGTAAATCTTTTCTGAACCCTTTCAAGTTTCGCAACATCTTTCCGATAGGAAGGAGACCAGAATTGCACGCAATATTCCAACAGTGGCCTAACCAATATCCTGTACAGCCACAACATGACCTCCCAACTCCTGTACTCAATACTCTGACCAATAAAGGAAAGCATACCAAACGCCTTCTTCACTATTCTATCTACTTGTGACTCCACTTTCAAGGAGCTATGAACCTGCACTCCAAGGTCTCTTTGTTCAGCAACACTCCCTCGGACATTACCAGTAAGTGTATAAATCCTGCTAAGAGTTGCTTTCCCGAAGAAAATCCACCTGCTGCATAAATGCCCTTTAGGAAAAGAAATTCTGGCCTATACGTAGCTCCAGATCGACAGCAATGTGGCTGAACCTTAACCACCCTCTGGAGTGACCAAGTAAGCCTCTCAATTCAGGGGTGGGGCAACAAATGCTGGATGTGGCAGTGACACCTGTATTCCACAAAAGAATGAAGCAATCATCCTTGAACTAACAGTGCAATGTTAATTCATTAAAGTAACCCATATCACGTCCTGTTCACCCACCTGTGCTTGCTGGCTGACACTGGTGCTCAGTCCTACAATGCTTCAGATCTATGTTTCTCGCTGTCGATTCCAAGTCCTTTGTACCTCCTAATTTAGGAAATCGCCAACCCCCTGAACTTTCACTGATCCTCCAAAGCTGTCTCCTTGAGTTTTAAACCAGTAAACACTGCAATTACTCAGCAGATCTATCACAATGGGTGGTGGTGGCGTGTTGTTGGTGGACTGGAGACCCTGTGACCAGTGATGTTCTGCAGGGATTGGCTCTGGATCGACTTTTGTTTGTCATTTATATAAACAATTTGGATGAGAATTTAGGAAGTATGGTTAGTACGTTTGCAGATGGCACCAAAATTGGTGGTATAGTGGACAGTGAAGAAGGGTCTATAAGATTCCAAAGAGGTCTTGATCAGTTGCGTCAATGGGCTGAGGAGTGGCAGATGGAGTTTAATTTGGGTAAATGTGAGGTGCTGCAAGGACACGACATCTACAGTTAATGACAGAGTCCTGGGTAATATTGCAGAACAGGAAGACCTAGGGGTTCAGGAACATAATTCTTTTAATGTTGCATCGCATGTAGGCAGGATGGTTAAAAATGCATTTAGCACACTTGTCTTCATTGCTCAGACCTTTGAGTATATGAGTTGGGATGTCATGTTGAGGTTATACAGGATGTTGGTAAGGCTCCTTCTGGAATACTGTGTCCGGTTCTGGTCACGTAGTTATATGAAGGATATTATTAAACTGGGGAGGGTTGAGAAAAGATTTTCCGGATGTTGCCGGAAGTGAAGGTTTGAGATGTACAAAGTAGACCGGAAAGGCCAGGGCTTTTTTCACTGGGTTGTAGGAGGGTGAGGGGTGACCTGAGAGAGGTTTATAAAATCATGAGGGGCATAGGTAAGGTGAACGATAACGGCCTTTTCCCTCAGGTGGGGGAGTTCAAAACGAGGGGACATATTTTGAAGGTGAAAGGAGAAAGATTTAAAAGGGAAATGAGGGGGCAACCTTTTTTACACAGAGAGTGGTTTGTGTGTGGAATAAGCCACCAGAGGAAGTGATAGATGCAGGTACAGTTACAATGTTTAAAAAGTAACTACATGAATAGGAAAGGCATGAAGGGATATGGGCCAAACACAGGCAGGTGGGATTAGTTTGGTTTGGGGACATGCTGGGCATGGACTGGTAGAACCGTTTTCATGCTGTGTGACTCTAATGACTCAACTCGCCAGAGTTGGGATCAGGTCCCCAAGCGGAGTAATTAGCTGAAGGGTTGATGCTGTGAATTCTGAGGCAGCAATGGCCACTGTGGACCGAGAGTCCCCCTTGCTCCCTTAGGTTCTCACTTCCCCACCCATCCCACCTCTCCGTTTTTACCAAAGGGTCTGGACCATATTCAAGGTTTGAGCTGGGGTTGCAGTGTGACAATATTTGGGAAGCACTACTCCGTGGAGAGAGAACATAGAACATAGAACAGTACAGCACAGAACAGGCCCTTCAGCCCACGATGTTGTCATGTAAGGTAAACCTAATGTACGAACCCTCAAATTTCTGTGACCATATGCACGTCTAGCAGTCTCTTAAATGTCCCTAATAACCTCGCTTCCACAACTGCTGCTGGCAACGCATTCCATGCTCTCGCAACTCTCTGTGTAAAGAACCCGCCTCTGACATCCCCTCTATACTTTCCTCCAACCAGCTTAAAACTATGACCTCTCGTATTAGCCATTTCTGCCCTTGGAAATAATCTCTGGCTATCATCTCTATCTATGCCTCTCATTATCTTGTATACCTTAATTAGGTCCCCTCTCCTCCTTATCTCCAATGAAAAAAGTCCGAGCTCAGTCAACCTCTCTTTTATAAGATAAGCCCTCCAGTCCAGGCAGCATCCTGGTAAACCTCCTTTGAACCCTCTCCAAAGCATCCACATCTTTCCTATAATAGGGTGACCAAAACTGGACACAGTATTCCAAGTGCGGTCTAACCAAAGTTTTATAGAGCTGCAACAAGATCTCATGACTCTTAAACTCAATCCCCCTGTTAATGAAAGCCAAAACACCATATGCTTTCTTAACAAACCTGTCCACATGGGTGACCATTTTACGGGATCTATGTACCTGCACACCAAGATCCCTCTGTTCCTCCACACTGCCAAGAATCCTATCCTTAATCCTGTACTCAGTTTTCAAATTCGACCTTCCAAAATGCATCACCTCGGATTTATCCAGGTTGAACTCCATCTGCCACCTCTCAGCCCATCTCTGCACCCTGTCAATGTCCCGCTGCAGCCTACAACAGCCCTCTACACTGCCAACAACACCTCCAACCTTTGTGTCATCTGCAAACATGCTGACCCATCCTTCAATCCCCTCATCCAAGTCATTAATAAAAATTACAAACAATAGAGGCCCAAGGACAGAGCC
>NC_057716.1:98849011-98852884 GCF_004010195.1 Chiloscyllium plagiosum
CTTTATCTTACCACTTCTTGTCTGTCTCAGAGGGACATATTTATTCATCACTCGCATCAACTATTCCTTAACCAGTCTCCACATGTCTATAGTGCCTTTACCATGAACAATTGCTCCCAATCCATGCTTCCTAACCCATGTCTAATCGCATCATAGTTTCCTCTTCCCCAATTAAATATCATTTTGCCTAATCCTCTCCTTCTCCATAGCTATGTAGAATGTGAGGTAGTTGTGGTCACTATCACCAAAATGCTCTCCCACCACAAGATCTGATACCTGCCCCGGCTCGTTTCCGAGCACCAAGTCTAGAATGGCCTCTCCCCTCGTAGGCCTGTCAACATACTGAGTTAGGAAACCCTCCTGAACACACCTTACAAAAACAGCTCCATTCAAATCTTCTGCTCGAAGGAGGTTCCAATCAATATTGAGAAAGTTTAAGTCACCCATTGTAACAACCCTACTACCAAGTTAATGTTGAAGGCCAATGTCTTTTCATCGCTGCACAACTGATAGCTATGCTTTCATCTACTTGGAACTTAAAGGGGGCCGGTGGCACAGCAGATGGGGATGTGAGTTCAAATCCCATTTTGGTAAAATATGAATTAAATGGCGAAATCTTGAGTTAAAACCAAGCTAAATGGTGAACTGTTGTGTAAATCCATCAAGATCATGGATGCTCTTGAGGGAAGAAAGTTTGTTGTCTGATTCTAAGCTCCACATGATAGCACAATGGTTAGCACTGCTGCCTCACAGTGCCAGGCAGTTGGGTTCATTCACAAATACATTCAGAAACCCTACATCAAAGACATCTTGGAAATGACTGCCAGACTACTCAGACCCCTTGGCATCATGGTAGCGCTGTGAGGCAGCAGTGCTAACCACTGAGCTGCTAGTGGGTTGATCATGCAAAATTGCCCCAAAGTGTCTAGGACTATGTAAGTTGGAGGAGGGGGAGGGTTTAGTCATGGGTTATGTGGGGTTACTGGGGCAGGTTAGGGGCTGGATCTTTTTTGGGATGCTCTTCGGAGGGTTGTTGTAGACCCCACATTGCAGGGATTCTATGATTCCTGATTCATACTAACCTGGTTGGCTCTGAAATGGCTTGGTAAGTCATTCAGTTCAAGGGACAGGAGATGTCCCCACCAGTAATGCCCACACCCATTGAATTAGCAAAAGCAATGGAGCTCCAATGTTACCTACAGCATTCTTTAAGACATAGCACCTGATATCGCCTCAATAATTGATTCTGATAACTTATTTATTGCTTTTACTGGTCACGGCATAGAGTAAGAAATTTGGGAATTTGTTATGGAACTCTACTGAGCATTAGTTTGGCCACAATTCAATTACTGTGTGGAGTTCTGATCGCCACACTATAGGAAGGATGTGATTGCACTAGAGATAGGCAACATCCTGGTGAATCTCCTCTGCACTAAGCTCGAGTGATTCAGCTATGAAGAGAGAGCAGATAGGCTGGGGTTGTTCACCTTGGTGCACAGAAGACTGAGGAGATCCAGATTGAGGTCTAAAACGTTAGGATCAACAGGAGTACATTTTCTACTTAATAGAGGGTTCAATGACAAAGGGGCACAGATGTAAGGTTAAGGAACAGTACAACACCCTGGGAAATTGTTCCATATCTTGGGAGCCTCCTCTTGATGAAGACATCTCAACATCCTGGGGCCGCCATTGATCAGGAATAGAGTGCTACAAGAGCAGGTTAGAGGCCAGGAACCCTGCAGTGAGTAATTCACTTCCTCATTCTTCACCATGTACAAGACACAAGTCAGGGGTGTGATGGAATACTCCCCACTTGCCTGGATGGGTGCAGCTCCAACAACACTCAAACAGCTTGACACCATCCAGGACAAAGCAGCCCGCTTGATTGGCACCACATCCACAAACATCCACAATGACACTCATTAGCAGCAGTGGGTACTAACTACAAGATACATTCAGAAATTCACTACCTCTACAACCATGACCACCTCCATCTGGAAGAACAAGGGCAGCAGATACATGGGAACACCACCACTTTCCAGTTCTTCTCCAAGCAACTCCCCATTCTTACTTGGAAACATATCACCGTTTCTTCAGTCAAAATCCTGGAATTCCCTCCCTAATAGCATTGCGGGTCAACCCACAGCACATGGACTACAGCAGTTCAGGAAGGTAGCTCACCACCATCTTCTCAAGGGGGCAACTCGGGGCAGGCAATAAATACTGACCCAGCCAGTGACACCCTCATTCTGTCCGTGAATAAAAGACACAGAGATGATGAGATTCACCATAGTCTTCAATATTCAAGCTCAACCTTCAGTCAACAAAGGAGAAGAGTATTTGAAGTTTGTAATCTCTAGCCTGATTGTCAACCCTGGTTTTCCAGGAAGCAGAGAAATCTGTGCATCTCTCTGTGTCCATAATCAATTGTGTGGTGACCGAGTACATCAGGAAGCCCTTCATTTCAACATTAGTAACACACTTAATGGAAAGTGATCATTATAACAGTCACTACACTTCAAAAATACTTAATTGGTCAATATGCACATTCCTGATGAAGGGCTTATGCCCGAAACATTGATTCTCCTGCACGAAGGTGGGAGTGAGCTGCCTTCTTGAACCGCTACAGTCCATGTGCTGTAGGCTGACCCACAATGCCCTTAGGGAGAGCTGTTGGGACATCAGGTGATATAGCATTAAATGGAAAATGGTAGTATGAACGTCTGCTTGGCTTTTCATTGGCTGGTGAGTTCTCTCTCAGATATAATCACATCTTTGAAAATAAACTTTAAGACCCAGATCCTGTCCACCAGAGCAAGGTATCACAAAGTGTACAATAACAGGACTCACTCTCCTGTGATTTTAACAGGCCAGAGAAAATTAAGGGCACCTCAACCAGGTGTCACCAACTCTTAAGTGTACTGACTAACAGCTCTACAGAGTAAAGCAAAAAACTGGGATGTGCTCATACTCTGTGGGAATTTGAAGTCCTCACCAACTTGTATCCTAATGCAGGTGGATATGACCACTGGAGAACGCTGATCCCTGAACTCGGAGCCAGAGCAGAATGTATCCTCTCGATAGAAGACCTTCTCACCCAATGGTGAGGGAGGGAGAACTAGAGAGAGAGGGAAATGGAAAGAAAATGGAAAGGAGAGAGGGAGAGAATTGAGAGAGTAAGGGAAAGAGAGATAGAGACAGAGAGAGAATGGAGAGAATGAGTGAGAGAGAAATTGAGACTGAGAATCAAGAGAGAATGAAGAGTAATGGAGAGAAAGAATGGAAAGAGTGAGGGAGAGTTATTGGAGAGAATGAGGGCGAGCGAAATGGAGAGAGTGAGAGAGAGAGCGAGAGAGAGGTGACAGAGATCAACGTATTGTATGTCAACCTATGGGGAAATAGAGTGAGGAGCTGTGCAGATAAACTAAAAAAGAGATTGGACAGAGAAATAACTGAAAAAAAGAATTTGAAATCACAAGCTTTTGGAGCACTACTATTTCATCACATGAAGTCAATTCACTTCACCCGACAAAGGAACATCGTTTTGCAAGTTTGTGATTTCAAATAAAGCTGTTGGACTATGACCTGGTGTCATGTGACTTCTGACTTTGTCCACCCCAGTCCAACACGAGCACCTCCATATCCTAAAGAAAAAGACAAAAGGCCAAAACTAAAAAGTGAGAGGGATTGAAACATCTACCTCCAGCCAACATTGAACAATGTGATGCTGGAGAACTCAGAATGGGAGAGGGGGAGACCGCTGGAGGAAGAGGTGATAGGGAAGATTCAGAAAGAGAGGTAGACACAGTAAGACAGGGAGAGAAAGAAGACTAGAAGGAAGGGGAGTGGGTAAACATGAGGGAGGGGAGGAAG
>NC_057716.1:98853652-98868551 GCF_004010195.1 Chiloscyllium plagiosum
GGGGGGGAGAGAGAGAGAGCCCCATCTCCGAGTGGGGGGGGGGGGTGTGGGGGACAGAGAGAGAGAGAGCCCGGGGGAGAGCCCCTGCAGCCGCTGGGAAATCTGTGTATTGATTCGCGATGTTGCAGGGACAGGGAGGGTGAGGTTCCTCAATCCAGATTGTGAGCAGGATGCGAACAAATGGCTTTCCCCCTCCGGGATTCGGAGATTCCGGTGTTGAACTGGGGTGTACAAAGTTAAAAATCACACAACACCAGGTAATAGTCCAACCTGTGTGTATGTGTGTCCATCTGTATGTGTGAAAAGGAGTGCCTGTGTGTTAGAGTGTGTGTGTGTGTAGTGCAATGATGGTCACCTGTAATGTGACATGAACCCAATGTCCCGGTTGAGGCCCTCCCTATGGGTATCAAACTTAGCTATCAGCCTCTGCTCGGCCACTTTCCTCTGCTGCCTGTCCCAAAGTCCACCTTGGAGGAAGGTCACCCGAAGGTCCGAGGCTGAAGATCCTGGACCACTGAATTTTTTCCCGACTGGGAGGGAACCCTCCTGTCTGTTGATTGTTGTGCGGTGCCCATTCATCCGTTGTCGTAGCCTTTGCTCGGTTTCCCCAATGTACCAGGCCTACGTTGCATGCAAGGATGCCCAGATCTCACTTTTTAGATTAGAATCAATCTAAACATCATGGCATAGACAGAGAACACAGGGGGGCCAACACCTTCAACATATTGTCTAGCTATCACCAATGTTAACAGCTAACCCGAGAATGCAACTTTTTAAAAAAAAGGTTTTGTGATTTACACATGAAAGAAGTGAAACTATCACTGTATTCTAACAGATGAAAGGCTTAACAGACAATCAATTCTTCAATGTATAATTTCAGTTACATCACACTGTAAATTTTTGCTATAAATTCTGTGTTATAATTGAGCCCTCCACTATCACCTGATGAAGGAGCGTCACTCCAAAAGCTAGTGTGCTTCCAATTAAACCTGTTGGACTATAACCTGGTACTGTGTGATTTTTAACTTTGTACCCCTCCGGGATGGGGGAGGTATCAGAATAAAAGCGAAACCACGGTCTCTTGGTGAAGCTGTTTCCCAGCTGGGGCACTATGAACTAACACGGACAAAACTGGTGCATTCAGATGATCTTGAACAAGGCCTCTCTGCAAGTTTTAACCAAGACAGATTCCATCTGGAGAAAAATTTAAAATTTTGCCATAAAAGATAATCATTTTTTGTGATAATTGGTCGAGAAGAATTACTCTGGAATAGAACTGGCAGGATTTAAAGTCAGATGTAATGTCCTGCTTATGGAATTATAACATTTTCCAATACAGAAGGTGGCCATTCGATCCATCGTGTCTGTACCGGTTCCTGAAAAAGCTAACCAGCTAGTCCACTGTCCAGCCCTCTGAATTCATCCATTTCAATACATATCCAGCTCTCTCTTCAATCCTCCGATAGAATCGACCTCCAGCACTCTCCCACACAATGCATTTTAAATTCGAACAACTCTCTGAGTAAAGGCGTTTCTCCTCATCTCACTCCGAGCTCTCTTGTTGCCAAACTTGAAGCTGTGATCCCGAGTTACTGACACACCAACTCGTGATGATGTGGAGGTGCCCATGTTGGACTGGGGTGGACAAAGTCAGAAGTCACACAACACCAGATATAATCCAACAGGTTTGTTTGAAATCACAAGTTTTCAGAGTGCTGCCCCTTCTTCAGGTGAAAATTTTCACCTTTCGGTGTTTTGTAAAATTTCACCTGATGAAGGAGCAGCGCTTTGAAAGCTTGTGATTTCAAAAAAAACTGTTGGACTTATAACCCAGTGTCATGTGACTTCTGACTTTATACCAACTAGTGTCATAGAGTCATAGAGAGTACAGCTCGGAAACAGACCCTTCAGTCCAACCTATCCATGCCAACCAGATATCCCAACCCAATCTAGTCCCAACTTCCAGCACCCGGCCCATATCCCTCTAAACCCTTCCTATTCATATACCCATCCAAATGCCTCTTAAAAGTTACAATTGTACCAGCCTCCACCACATCCTCTGGCAGCTCATTCCATACACGCAACACCCTCTGCATGAAAATGTTACCCCTTAGGTCTCTTTTATCTTTCCCCTTTCACCCTAAACCTATGCCCTCTAGTTCTGGACTCCCCAACCCCAGGGAAAAGACTTTGCCTAATTACCCTACCCAAGCCCCTCATAATTTTGTAAACCTCTAAAAGGTCACCCCTTAGCCTCCGACGCTCCAGGGAAAACAGCCCCAGCCTATTCAACCTCTCCCTATAGCTCAAATCCTCCAACCCTGGCAACATCTTTGTAAATCTTTTCTGAACCCTTTCAAGTTTCACAACATCCTTCCGATAGGAAGGAGACCAGAATTCCATGCAGTATTCCAAAAGTGGCCAAACCAATGTCCTATACAGCTGCAACATGACCTCCCAACTCCTGTACTCAATACTCTGACCAATAAAGGAAAGTATGCCAAACACCTTCTTCATTATCCTATCTACCTGCGACTCTACTTTCAAGGAGCTATGAACCTGCACTCCAAGGTCTCTTTGATCAGCAACACTCCCTAGGACCTTACCATTAAGTGTATAAGTCCTGCTAAGATTTGCTTTCGCAAAATGCAGCACCTCGCATTTTTCTAAATTAAACTCCATCTGCCACTCCTCAGACCATTGGCCAATCTGATCAAGTCATAATCTGAGGTAACCTTCTTCACTGTCCACAACACCTCCAATTTTGGTGTCATCTGCAAACTTACTAACTGTACATCTTATGCTCGCATCCAAATCATTTATATAAATGACAAAAAGTAGTGGACCCAGCACCGATCCTTGTGGCACTCCACTGGTCACAGGCCTCCAGTCTGAAAAACAACCCTCCACCATCACCCTCTGTCTTCTACCTTTGAGCCAGTTCTGTATCCAAATGACTAGTTCTCCCTGTATTCCATGAGATCTAACCTTACTAACCAGTCTTCCGTGGGGAACCTTGTCGAATGCCTTACTAAAGTCCATATAGATCACATCTACTGCTCTGCCCTCATTAATCCTCTTTGTTACTTCAAAAAACTCAATCAAGTTTGTGAGACATGACTTCCCATGCACAATGCCATGTTGACTATCCTTAATCAGTCCTTGACTTTCCAAATATATGTACATCCTGTCCCTCAGGATTTCCTCCAACAACTTGCCCACAACTGATGTCAGGCTCACCTGTCAATAGTTCCCTGGCTTGTCCTTACCTCCCTTCTTAAACAGTGGCACCACGTTTGCCAACCTCCAGTCTTCCGGCACCTCACCTGTGACTATCGATGATACAAATATCTCAGCAAGAGGCCCAGCAATCACTTCCCTGGCTTCCCACTGAATTCTAGGGTACACACGATCAGGTCCTGGGGATTTATCCACTTTTTTGTGTTTTAAGACACCCAGCACGTCCTCCTCTGTAACATCGACATTTTGCAAGATGTCACCATCTATTTCCCTACATTCTATATCTTTCATGTCCTTTTCCATAGTAAATACTGATGCAAAATACTTGTTTAGTAGCTCCCCCATCTCCTGTGGCTCCACACAAAGGCAGCCTTGCTGATCTTTGAGTACTCTAGTCTAGACTCTGATTTCCAACATCTGCAGTCATCACTTTTACCTAGTTGATTTTAACCTTACTGCGAATCCTCTTGCAAGGATGCCGACCTTGAAGAAGTTCTCCTCCTCTCTCCACAAGAATCTCAGTGAGTCTCTCTCTCACTGCAACCCCCAGGTCATCTCCTCTGTCCTGAAGCTCTTCAACTATGCCTCATTTCCCCTCCCCCCACCTTACCCCCGTTCCAACCTTCCAGCTCGGCACTGTCCCCATGACCTGTCCTACCTATCTACTCCACCCTCCGCATGACCTATCACCTCCATCCCCATTCACCTACTGTACTCTTTGCTACTTTTACCTCTCCACCCCAGAGGCTCCCTGCCTTCATTCCTGATGAAGGGCTTTTGCCCGAAACGTCGATTTTCCTGCTCCTCGGATGCTTCCTGACCTGCTGTGCTTTTCCAGCACCACTCTAATCTAAACTGATGAAGGAGCGACGCTCTGAAAGCTAGTGTGCTTCCAATTAAACCTGTTGGACTATAACCTGGTGTTGTGTGATTTTTAAATTTGTACACTCTAATCTAGACTCTGATTTCCAGCATCTGCAGTCCTCACGTTTGCCTGATCTTTGAGGGGGCCCTATTCTCTTCCTAGTTACCCTTTTGTCTGTAATGTATTTGTAAAAACCCTTTTGTTAGAAACAAACTTAACAAAATTAGCCAAGACCACCAAAACTGGAAACAATTTATTTTATGATCTTGCAAGAAAGGGCATCAAATGCTAAAGCAAATGAGCAATGAGCATTGAAGCAAGTATACAGTTATACCTTTGAGCTGCGTGAGGTCACCTCTCCCGACTCCTACATTACCCAATCACCCTAGTTCTCTGCCTAACTTGTGACCTGACTGCCCCTACGTGACTTCTCCTTATCTTGATTAGATTCTACTTCTATCTCCTTGGGCCGTTGGCTGCAACCGTTTTGTAACTATATTAACACTTGCTGTGCTAGTGTTTTCTATTGTTCTGCTTTTCTGCCTGCCCAAACTCGTTTCTCCCAGCAGTTTGCTAATCTGATCTTTGCCTGCAGCTGCCCTCTATCCTTGTTTGTCAGTGCGATGCTTAAACTTATGATCACTACCCTTTTTGCTACACCTGCGAGAACAACACCCTTCCCCATTTCTCACAACTCCCCCATTTCTTTTCTTTTGCAACTTGTTGTTTTTGCAGTTTCTGCCCTCTTTACACCCTAAGGTGCAGAGGTTCACAATCTTATACACGGTATCACGTTACCCCTTTCGTCTCTCGAATTCTAGGAGCATTCTTTGACTTTCCCTCTGTTGCACATCACTTGTTGATTGTAAAAGCATCTGATGATGTACTTGAGTCCCCTCCCCAAGGGACGTCATCAGTCGGCTCATTATCCACTTGAGGACATTGAACCCTACTACCAGACCCACTAATATCAATAATCCATAGATAGCTAGATTGACTAACCACTTTTCCCAACCCATCAGTCCCTAGTCACCCCATCCCCATCCTGTTCCTTTATCTTTCTGAAGTTCATCCCTAATTTCTCTTACATCTTTTATCTTTTTCCTTATTATCTCTGCCTTTTCTTCCACCGTGGAAGAGGTGTCTGGGATATAAATGCAGCATTCTTTACTGATTAAAGCACAGGTTCCCCCTTTTTTGGCCAAGATATAGTCTAAAGCCATTCGATTCTGTAAAGCTGTTAGTCTTGTGGCCATCGTTTTGGTGGTTATGGCCACTACTTGGGACTCAGTTTCTCTAAATGAGTCAGCGGTATCATTAACCAATATTTCAAGGGCTGCCGCCAGTTTCTGTATTTCTCTCCCTGCCCTAGAAGTGCCGTAATTTGGGAATAATGTCCACCAGAAACGGTCCCATTCAGAGACCGCTCAGACTTTATGGCTTATTCCCTTTTCCTCTTTCAGGGTGTCATGTTTTTCTATCCAGAGGTAGGGGACTATATAAGCGGGGTAACAGCAGCCACTCCAGCTTTTTTGTTTCTGTGGGTAATGTCTGAGTTTTTACTGGATTGTCCCAACATTTACTGCCGGTGCAACCGCCACTCCATACATACTTTTCGCCCGGCATATAGGGATATACCTTGGACCCGCATATCCAATAGGTCCTGTTTAATAATGGGGGAATGTTCGTGGCCGTGGCTCAGTAAGTGTAGACGCAAGATGATTTTCCTAACTGGAAGGGGGCAGTATCATTCTGATTACAGAAACAAGTGGCGTTTACTGTTCCTGTTGGCAGATGAACGCTAAGTCCATTAATAGGGCCCAGGGTTTTAGGGGCGGGTCGAGGGAACCATCCCTCAAAATTATAATTATCCCTTTCGGATCTCCACCTTGTATTAGTTGAGCCCCAGTCAAATTGTTGGGCATCATAAACTTCGCTTCTGGTAAGTGGTATTACCGGGATGGAGATCCCCAATTCGCCATGGTGAGGGACCTCTGCACAGACCCAACAGTCGGTAAGTCCCTTTTGTTCAGCATAATGTTGGCATAGGGAAGTAAAATGATTTTTCCCATCTCCTTGAACCGTCAGTATGACTATCATTACAACACTATACCAATACCCATCCATCTCTTACCTCTGTCCACCTTCCTTCCCAACTTCCCCCCTTTTGTAGTCATCTGGGAGAAGTGAGTCCATGCAACCCTTACAATCAGTAGCAGCAAATTTTAAAATCAATGGCAGCAACTATTAAAAGTCTCTTATTTCAGTCCGGTCTTCCTGCTCAGCTTGACTTTCAGAGGGTTGTCTGTAGGATGAGCTTGCCTCTCTGCCGAAGGGGAAGGAGCGTCCACGGGGCCCTTAACATGAGTGTGATGACTCCACCCTTTTTCTGCAGTTTGGATGGCTGTTTCGGTAGTCAGGAGAGTTAAGAATGGTCCCTCCCAGCTCGGGTGTAGTTTGGTATCCTTCCAGGTCTTTATCAGGACCAAACACCTGGTCGTATCCGATGTACTGCAAACCCGAGTGGTGGTGTCTGTACCAAAAGGCCTTTATTCCTAAGAACAGATAATGAAGAGCCAAGTGCCACAATATAGTTTTTCAAAAACTTGTCATTAAACTCGGCCGTGGGTACCTGTCCCTTCCCTCCCAGGAATGGCAGCCCAAACATAATTTCATAAGGAGAAAGTCCAATATCACGCTTCGGGGCCGTCTGAATGCGTAATAGTGCAATAGGTAAGCATTTAGTCCATGTTAATCGAGTCTCTAGGACTAACATTGATAATTGCTTCTTTAAGGTTTGATTCATTCTTTCCACCTGTCCAGAGGAGGGTGGGTGCCAAGGAGTATGGAATTCCCATGAAATTTCTAATCCTGCTATTACCCCTTTGTAAGATCTTAGAAGTAAAGTGGGTACCTTGGTCTGAATCTATAGTTTCCACTATTCCATATCGTGGGATGATATGTTCGAGGAGTGTTTTCACTACTCCTTTTGAGGTAGCTGAAGACATTGGGAAAGCTTCCACCTACCCGGTTAAGTGGTCTACTATGACTAATGAGTACTTTTGTTTCCCTACCGGTGGTAATTCTGTAAAGTCGACCTGTATGCTCTGAAAAGGTCTTACCCCGGGATTCCTTCCACCTTTTTGCCCTCCTCTTGTTACCTTTTTATTAATCTTTTGGCAAATCGGGCATCCTGAGCATACCTGCTTGGCTAATGTGCATATCCCTTTACATCCATACTTCCTTAACACTATGTCACACTATATCATTGAGAGCCCCAATGACTGCCTTGGTGCAGGGTATTTAGAATGTTTCTCATGACTGGTTTACTCAACATTTCCCTCCCATCCAGGAGATTCCATCTTCCTTCACTTGTCTTAGTGGCTCCTATCTCCTCGAATTCTTTTTCCTCTTCCTTCGTGTACACGGGGTTCATGGAAGGAGACTCCACTAAGGGTGTGAGAACCTGTATTTTTGTTACTGTAAGGTTCATAGCTGCCTCTTTGGCAGCTTCGTCTGCTAGCCTATTTCCTCTTGCTTCTAGAGTGTTCCCCAGTACATGAACTATTGCTATTTCTCGTGGTAATTGCAAACTTGTCAACACTTGTCCTATTAACTCTTCGTGTACTAATTCCTTTCCCCGTCTATTGATTAGTCCACATTCTTGCCATATTTTTCCGAAGGTATGGACCAGCCCATAGGCATACTTAGAGTCAGTGTAAATTGTCCCATCCTGATTTTCTAGTTGTTTTAAGGCTTCGTTTAATGCATACAACTCATAAGTTTGGGCCGACCATGTGTTAGGCAACCGGTCAGCCTCAACTGTTTGGTTCTTGTGACCATCCACTACTGCATATCCATTGTGTCTTTTTCCTGGTACCACTCTTGATGACCCGTCTATAAACAGTCTGTCCCCATCATGCAAGGGAATATCTTTTAGATCTGGTCTAAACTTAGTCTGATACTTAATGATATCTAAACAGTCATGTTCTAATTCTCATTTGTCCACAGGTTCTCCCTTCCATAAGAAGGTAGCTGGGTTTAGACAGGTATCTGTTGCTAACACGAGTTCATCTCTCTCCATCATTCGTATTTCAAGATTCGTGAGTCTGTCAACCATGTCCCTGCCTTTTGGTTTAACACAGTTCTAACTTGATGGGGGGTACTAACGACTAGCGCCCCTCCAGAAGTAAGTTTACGGCTGTCCTCTACCAGTATGGCAATGGCTGCCACTGCCTGTGTACATTCAGGCCATCCTCTCGAGACAGGATCCAAGATCTTGGACAGGAAGGCTATGGGCTGCCTCCTTCCTGCTCCCTTCTGGGTTAACACTCCTAAGGCTGCTCCATCATTTACTGTCACTAAAAGGTGAAATGGTTTCTCGAGGGAAGGAAGGGCCAGCACCGGAGCTAGTATTAAACTATGCTTTAACTCATGTAACCCTTCCTTTTCCTCTTCTGTCCAGTGTAGTCTTTCATGTTCAGATTCTGACAATTTATAATATAACCCTTTCGTTTTCTGGGCGTCTCCTTCTATCCATAATCTACAATAGCCCACTAGCCCCAAGAACTTCTGTAATTCTCGTTTGGTGGTCGGGAGGGGTAGTTCTACTATCCCTTTAATTCTCTCGGGGTTAATTCGCCTAGTACCCTCGCTAACAAGGTGCCCTAAATATTTCACTTCTTTCTCTACGTATTGCAATTTATTCCTAGATACTCTTAAACCTTGTTGCCCTAGGAAATTAAACAGCCTATTGGTGGCCAAGCTCACGTCATCTCTCTTTCATCCTGACACAAGTAGGTCGTCCACATTTGTAACAGTGATTCCCTTTAGGCATCTCAAGTTGTTCCACGACCTGTTCCAGTACTTGCCTAAATAGATTAGGTGATTCTGTGAATCCCTGGGAAGTACTGTCCATCGGAATTGTTGCTTTCTACCAGTGTATGGGTTTTCCCACTCAAAGGCAAACATGTCACAGCTTTCTGGAGCCAGAGGGCAGGCCCAGAATGCATCCTTTAAATGTATTACACTAAACCAGCAGAGGTCACACGGTATCTTGCCTAGCAAAGTGTACAGATTGGGGACTACTGGGTGTCGTGTTCGAACCAATCGGTTCAATGCTCTGAGATCCTGCACTAATCGATAGGTTCCGTTTGGTTTGTGGACAGGCAGTATTGGGGTATTAAAGGGTGACATACAGGGTTCTAACAATCCGGTTTTTAACAAAGAATCTATAACTGGTTGCAGATCTTTACGACCTTCCAGTAAGATGGGGTATTGTCTAACCCGAACTGTCTTATTCTCCTGAATCAACGTAATTACCATCGGAGTAATAGTTAGATGCCCTGTATTACCCGGTCTTGCCCATACATCAGGGCTGATTTGTTTTTCATCGCTAGGTGTTAACATGGCCATCTTTACGGTCACTGCACTATTTTCCACCCCAATTTTTAAGTCTAACAAGATAATCAAATCCCTACCTAATAGATTACTTCCAATGTCGGGAATATACAATAATTGTCCTGTCACTTCCTCATTATTTACTCTAATTAGCGTTGGCTCAAAAATAGGCACTAAGAATTCTTCGCCTTTTACTCCAGAAACCCTGAGATTCTTATTGGTCAATTTAACACCAGTAGGTCTAAAACTTAGGGATGACCGTGCCGCTCCCGTGTCCACCAAAAACACTGCCTCCTCCCCTTCAGGTCCCACCTTTAGATTTATCAAGGGTTCCTGGTGGGTTTCAGGAGGAGGGAACCCCTGACTCCCATATTCCTCATCAAATGTCATTAAGGAAACAGTTTCCCTTTCCCGCGTTAGTCCAGGGCATTCTCGTTTAAAATGCCCCACTTTTCCACAATGGTAACATCCAGCCTGTTCCATCCTTCCCCGGACATCCGACCTTTGTCTTTCATGTCCTCCTCTATCCTTATCCTTTTTATTATCTCCCGATCCTAATTTCCTCTTTGTTATTTCATCTACTGCCGCCACCATCATTTTAGCTTTCTTCTTCTGCTTCTCGTCCTCTCTCTTTTCACATACACTTTCTGTGCCTCACGTAACAACTCTTCCATCTGTTTTTCACCCCATCCATCCATTTTCTGCAATTTCTTTTGTATGTCCGGCCATGACTTTGTCACAAACTGGACCTTCAAAAGTCCTTGTGCCAGCGGCTCATCAGGATTCATTCCCAAATATTTCCTTGTGGCTTCTTTGAGCCATTGAAGAAACGCTGAAGGGGTCTCGTCTTTCTCCTGACTTACTTCAAAAGCCTTAACAAAGTTTTGTGATCTTGGCGCTGCTTCCTTAATTCCCAAGATCACCATTTCCCGAAAGTCTCTCATGCTTCCCCTATCATGTGCATTCATGCCCTCCCATCGGGAATCTGTATTAGGGAATTTTTGTTCAGCCGGAGTTACTTCTTCACCCGGGGGGGGGTATCTCTTTTCCCATTCCCTCAGAGCGGCCCTTCTGATCATACCCTTTTCTTCTCCTCAGAGCGGCCCTTCTGATCATACCCTTTTCTTCTCCTGAGAATAACGTCCCCAATATTGCCATCATTTCCCCCCAGGTATACCAATTTGGCCCCAAAAACTGGTCTAACTGCTCCCCCAATCCCACGGGATCCTCAATTAGATTTTTCATTTCCTTTTTAAAGGCTCTGACCTCCCCACTGGTCAGCGGTGCATTAACATATCCAATTTCACCGTTTCAATGGGGACCTCTCTGAGAGCTATACCTGTGTTGCCCGGCCTTGTTCCCTTTCTTCTCTCCTTACTGCTGATCTAGTCTTAACCTGATTCACAGTAGAGTCCTGTTCTGGGCCTTTTTCAGATTCCTCTTCCGGGGGTTCCTCTGCTGGGGCTGCAGAGGGCTGGGACGATGGTCGACTGTCGCCGGGGGATGGCGGACCATCATTTCTATTGTAATAAGGGGGTGGTAAATTTGACAAAGGGTCCCAGCGGGGAGTTTTGGGTTTTTCATCCTTTTCCTCCCTTTCTTTCTTCTTTAAGACAAACATATTTTGGCTCCCTATCCAACAGGCTGCATAACCAGCCTCTTGTCGGCTTTGTTTCTCTTTGCTATTAACATATATATTTAAGTCTTGGCACCAGCCAATCTTCATCGGACCCACATTTGGGCCAAAAGATATCAGGTTTCTTAATACTTTCTTGTGTCCAGACAAAACAACAATACCTTATCATTATAACTTTTATCTTTCATATATATTTAAGTCTTGGCACAGCCAATCTTCATCGGACCCACATTTGGGCCAAAAGATATCAGGTTTCTTAATACTGTCTTGTGTCCAGACAAAACAACAATACCTTATCATTATAACTTTTATCTTTCCCCTGCGTCCGGGAGTTGTGTTCCCAATTTCCCAACATTTTCCCCAAGGGACTGTCGGACGGAATTTCCTCAAGTTTAACATTATCTGTAGATCGATCTTTATAGAGACAACTTCCCTTGCCTCCCATTTTTTTAATGAATTTAATTGATCTTTTCGAGGTCCGATGTCACCTTTTTCCACATCCACTTCAGGTTCCTGACCTTCGCGTGGGGGATTTCCCTTCTTAACAACCGGTCTAAGGCTGGCTGCTAGAATCAGGTTGACACCCTTTCCCGTCCGATCAATCTGGCCAATTATATGTTATTTTTAGACATCGCCAATTCCCTGTACTTCTCGTATGTCCCCGACCACCAAGGCAATACTTAAAGGTCCTTTTCTTACCTTGGTCTGTGGACAGAGTTACCTGGTCGTGTCAATTCGGCCGTTATCCACACGGCAATTCCCGCAACAGCTACTGTTGCAAATCCCCGGTTGCCCGGATATATCTCGAGAGACCTTTCCTTACCCGGGTCTTGTGCACAAGTGTTACCCGACCGAACCCACCGCATCTTCCCGTCTTGTTTCCAGGCTCTTTCCATCCAGATCACGCTCGCCCATAGCCGCCGCGGCAACAAGGGGAAACTAGAGATCGCCGAAATCAGCGAGGTGCACCTTCTCCGTTTCTCCACGAATGCCGAGCAACCAGAGCTTGGGATCCCAGACGAGCCCCCAAATCTGTTAGAAACAAACTTAACAAAATTAGCCAAGGCCACCAAAACTGGAAACAAGGCAATTTATTTTATGATCTTGCAAGAATGGGCGTCAAATGCTAAAGCAAATGAGCAATGAGCATTGAAACAAGTATACAGTTATACCTTTGAGCTGCGTGAGGTCACCTCTCCCGACTCCTACATTACCCAATCACCCTAGTTCTCTGCCTAACTTGTGATCTGACTGCCCCTACGTGACTTCTCCTTATCTTGATTAAATTCTACTTCTATCTCCTTGGGCCGTTGGCTGCAACCGTTTTGTAACTATATTAACACTTGCTGTGCTAGTGTTTTCTATTGTTCTGCTTTTCTGCCTGCCCAAACTCGTTTCTCCCAGAAGTTTGCTAATCTGATCTTTGCCTGCAGCTGCCCTCTATCCTTGTTTGTCAGTGCGATGCTAAAGTTTATGATCACTACCCTTTTTGCTACACCTGCGAGAACAACACCCTCCCCATTTCTCACACTTTGGACTCTCCTTAACTCTATTTGCCAAAGCTATCTCATGTCCCCTTTTTGCCCTCCTGATTTCCCTTTTAAATATACTTCTACTGCCTTTATACTCTTCTCATGGAAACTGAATATCCTTGAATATGTTTGAACACATTGTGTGGCTGGCATGTGATTCAGAAGAGATACAGTAACGTTGTGTCAAGCGTATGTTTTTAACAGAAATCACCCTATTGGGATATCTTATGGTACACCTCTGTGACGAATAGGACTTGAACAGGAATTTTCCAGCCCAGAGATAGGGACACTGAAATAACTCTAAAGAGGCTGGTATCCCATCACAAATCACCCTTTATTTGCACACGGGGAGTCCTTGACACTGATCCAGCTCCCTCCCTAAAACCAGCTCTCAGAGTAAACGGGATGTCTGACACTCCTGTTCTTATCCATCAGCCAGGGCTCCCTGAATGGGACCAGATTGGGGCGGCATAGTGGCTCAGTGGTTATCACTGCTGTCTCACAGCACCACGGTCCCAAGTTTGATTCCAGCCTCGGGCGACTGTCTGTGTGGAGTTTGTACATTCTCCCCGTGTCTGCGTGGGTTTCCTCCGGGTGCTCCAGTTTCCTCCCACAGTCCAAAGATGTGCAAGACAGATGAATTGGCCATGCTAAATTGCCCTGCAGTGTTAGGTACATTAATCAGAGGGAAATGGGTCTGGGGTGTGTTACTCTTCGGAGGATCAGTGTGGACTGGTTGGGCCAAAGGGACTGTTTCCACATTGTAGGGAATCTAATCTAATCTAATCAGATTAACAGCACCAACCAAGGGAACTCATACTTTATGAGGTCCACCTGGCTAACCTCGTTATAATCACTGCATCCTTCCCCCTCAGAGTCTGAGGACGTAGACCAGTTTTTGTTTGTAGCGCCTCCTGGGCATTATAACATCGGGTCAGATTCCTCCAACTCTGCCTCAGATTTGGGCAACATGTAACGCGCAGTAGCTTGGCCCTTGTACTCAGAGCGCTTCGGAAGAAAATCAATCTCCTCTTCAGGTGACAAGGCTGCGACACCTGGTGTTTCCATCTCGGATTCCAAGGTTTCCTCAAAGCTTGAGGGAGAGGGGGATGCCATGGGTTCCAACAGCCTTTCTGACTGTTCTGAGGACAGGGCACATTTTGCTCTCACGCTGTTTGGGAGTTTGCAGCCTTCACATGGTCCATATGCTTCTACAGGGCCATCACACCGACCCGAAGTTTTTATGTCACCGGAACAGATCTTGCGTAGACCATAACTGTTACCAGTGGAGGGCCATTCCTGTGGTTCCTACACCAAACTTCCTCCCCTGAAGTATACTGCCCCTCTCACTTAGTGGTGTCTGGGGCCTGGCATTGGCGTTCCTGCTGCTATTTCACCCTCTCCCCCCAGCTCTGGGAAGATCAGGTTTGACAGGCAAAAGTAGACATTGGGCCACTTCAAACTGATGCAGGAAGTCTAGTGATGGGAGATAAGGAAATAGCAGGAGAACTTAACAAGTACTTTGCGTCAGTCTTCACAGTGGAAGACATGAGTAATATCCCAAAAATTAAAGGGTGTCACGGGGCTGAGTTGAATATGGTTGCCATTACGAAAGAGATAGTGCTAGAAAAGTTAAAAAGTCTTAAAATTGATAAATCTCCTGGCCCCGATGGGATACACCCTAGAGTTCTGAGAGAGGTGGCTGAGGAAGTTGCAGAGGCATTGGTTGAGATCTTTCAAGAGTCACTGGAGTCAGGAAAGGTCCCGGATGATTGGAAGATGGCTGTTGTAACCCCCTTGTTCAAGAAAGGATCAAGGCAAAAGAGGAAAAATTATAGGCCAATCAGCTTAACCTCGGTTGTTGGTAAAATTCTAGAATCCATCATTAAGGATGAGGTTTCTAAATTCTTGGAAGAGCAGAGTCTGATTAGAACAAGTCAACATAGATTTAGTAAAGGGAGGTCATGCCTGACAAACCTGTTGGAATTTTTTGAAGAGGTAACAAGTAGGTTAGACCAGGGAAACCCAGTGGATGTGGTATATCTAGACTTTCAAAAGGCCTTTGATAAGGTGCCACACGAGAGGCTGTTGAGCAAGGTGAGGGCCCATGGTGTTCGAGGTGAGCTGCTGGGATGGATTGAGGATTGGCTGTCTAACAGAAGGCAGAGAGTTGGGATAAAAGGTGCTTTTTCAGAATGGCAGCCGGTGACGAGCGGTGCCCCGCAG
>NC_057716.1:98869076-98887291 GCF_004010195.1 Chiloscyllium plagiosum
GGGGAGAACGCTGGTAAGTGGAGCTGAAATGCGCATCAGCCATGATTGAATGGCAGAGTGGACTCGATGGGCCGAATGGCCTTACTCCCACTCCTATGTCTTATGGTCTTATGGTCTTATGGTCTTAACCTTGTGTGGAGTCTTCTCTGCATTAGCAACTCTGCTGGAGCTATCCCTGTAGTTGCATGAGGGGTGACTTTATAGAGGTTTATAAAGTCCCGAGGGGCATGGACAGGGTGAATAGCCAAGGTCTCTTTCCTAGAGTGGAGTGGGGGAGTCCAAAACTAGAGGGCATAGGTTTGAGGTGAGAGGAGAAAGATTTAAAAAGGACCTGAGGGGTAATTTTGTCACGCAGAGGGTGGTAAGAAAATGAATTGAGCTGCCAGAGGAAGTGGTGGAGATCGGCAACAGTTAAACAACATCTGGATGGGCATATAAATGGGAAAGGTTTAGAGAGATATGGAGAAAGTGAGGACTGCAGATGCTGGAGAGTCAGAGTCGAAAAGTAAGGTGCTGGATAAAACACAGCAGGTCAGGCAACATCCGAGGGGCAAGAGAATCAATGTTTCAGACATAAGTCCGCCATCAGGAATGTCAAATACTGGCAAATGGATATAGGTCAGATTGGAATGCCTGGTTGGCACAAATGAGTTGGACCAAAGAGTCTGTTTCCACGCTGTACAACTCTGTGTCTCTATGGCTGAACTGCCTACTCCCACACCCAGTTCTTATGCAACATAGGAGAAAGGGGAGGTAGGCCATTCAGCCCTTCAGCTTCAGTAATATCGCAGTTGAAATTCTATTTCAATTTTGATTTGATTTATTATTGTCACATGTACAAGGTACCTAAGTACAGTGAAAAGTTTTGTTTTGCATGGAGTACAGGCAGATTATATCATACAAAGTGTGCTAGAACAGAGCGAGGAATACAATGTGACAGCTGCAGAGAAGATGCACAAAGAGCAAGGTCAGCATTAAACTTAAAATTTGAGAGGTCCATTCAGAAGTCTAACAATAGCAGGGAAGAAGCTGTTCTTGAAACTGTTGTTACATGTGTATAACCTTTTGTATCTTCCGCCTGACGGAAGAGGTCGGAAGAGATTACAACCGGGGAGGGAGGGACCTTTGATGATATTGGTTACCTTTCAGAGGCAGTGAGAAGTGTAGACTGAATCGACGATCGCGAGGTTGGCTTTCGTGATGGGCTGGGGTCACAGCTTTGTATAATTTCTTACAGTCCTCGGCAGAGCAGTTGCCTACCAAGCTATGATGCATCTGGGTAGAATGCTTTCTGTGGTGTATGTGTAAAAATTAGTAAGAGTCCTTTGGACATGTTGAATTTCCTTACCCTCCTGAGGAAGTAGAGGCATTGTGGTACTTTCTTGGCTGCAGCATCAACATGGTTGGACCAGGATAGATTGTTGGTGAACGTCACTCCCAGCAACTTTACACTTTTGACCATCTCCACCTCAGCACCGTTGATGCAGTCAGGGCATGTCCTCCACAATGCTTCCTGAAGTCAATGACCAGCTCTTCCATTTTGCTGACATTGAGGGAGAGTTTGTTATCTTTACACCCTGCCACCAAGCACTCTATCGCTTTCCTGTGTTCTGTCTCATCATTGCTTGAGATCCAGCTGACAGCGGTGGTGTCATCAGTGAACTTGAAGGTGGAGTTAGGACAGAATTTTCTTAACTCCTAACAGTTCCCTCTCACAATCCAAAGATGTGCAGGTTAGGTGAATTGGCCATGCCAAATTGCCCATAGTGTTCAGGGATGTGTAGGTTAGTCAGGGGTAAATGTAGAGAAATAGGAGAATGGGTCTGGGCGGGTCGCTCTTCAGAGGGTCATTGTGGACCTGCTGGGCCGAAGGGCCTGTTTCCACATTGTCGAGATTCTATTCTATAAAAAGGATTTGGCCAAGCTGTCATGAGTGTGTAGGGATTATAGTAGGGGGCTGAGTGCACAGGCTTGTGGGGTACTGGTGTTGAGGAATCCCCCACTTCATAGAATCCCATTCGGCCCATCGAGTTCACTCCAACCCTCCAAAGAGCAGCCCACCCAGACCCACCCCCAATATCCTATTACCTGTAACCCTGCACGTCCCATGGCTAATCCACCTAGCCTGCACATCCCTGGACACCGTGGGCAACCAATCCACCCTAACCTGTATGCCTTTGGACTGTGGGAGGAAACTGGAAGAAACCCACACAAACATGGGGAAAATGTGCAAACTCCTCAGACAATCACCAAGGATGGAATTAAACCCAGGGCCTGGCGCCATGAGGCAGCAGTGCGAACCACTGAGCCACCATGCCAGCCTGACTTTGCTTGCTCAATATCCTTTAATTTGCTTCGCACCCAAAGATCACCTTGATTTGAATTTACTCAACAACTGAATATCCACAGCTCCTTGTAGCAGGGAAAGCCAAAAACGCTCAATCTTGTGAATGAAGAAAGCTCTCCCCATGACAGTATGGAATGGTTACCCTTATCATGTGATCATATGCCTTCATTCTACATTTTTTCACCCAGAGAAATCAACCTCTCAGCATCTAACTTATCAAGATTTCTAAGAATGTGGTGTACTACCATGACATCACTTTTTATCCTTCTATATTCCATGTAATATTGGCCCATTCTACTCAGTCTTCTCAGTGGACAAGTCTCTGGTCACAGGGATCAGTCAAGTGAAGCCTTCACTAAGACCATTATATCTTTAATAAGTGTGGAGACCAAAACTGTACAGTATTCCAAGTGTGGTCTCACAAAAAGCACACACAAAACTGCAGTAATTGCTTTGATTAATTCATGGAATGTGGATTTCACTGGCTGTCCTATCCCTAATTGCCCTTGAGATGGTAGTGGTAAGTTGTCTTCTTGAATCTCTGCAATCTATTTGATACAGGGGAACCCACAATACCCTTAGGGAGGGAATTCCAGGATTTTGACCCCGTGACAGTGAAGGAATGGCAATATCTTTCCAAGTCAGGATGGTGAGTGGTTTGAAGGGGATCTTGCAGCTGGTGTTCCCATGTATCTGCTGCCCTTCTGGATGGCAATGGTTGCGAGATGGAAAGGTGCTGTCTAAGAAACCTTGTTGAATGTCTGCGATGCATCCTGTAGATAGTACACACTGCTGCTACTGAGTGGTGATGTTGGAGGGACAGGATGTTTTTGGGATGCAATGCCAATTAAATGGGCTGCTTTGTCTTGACTGGTGTTAAGCTCCTTGAGTGTTGTTGGAGCTGCAAGAATCCAGGCCAATGGGGAGTATTCCATCCCACCCCTGACTTGTAGATGGAGAACAGGCTTTCGGGAGTCAGGGGGTGAGTTACTTGCTGCAGGATTCCTTACAGGGAGCGTGGTTGTGTAATGGTGATATCAAAGAACAAAGAACATTACAGCACAGGAGCAGGCCCTTCGGTGCTCCAAGCCTGCGCCAACCTGTATCCTCTATCTAAAGCTGTCGCCTATTTTCTAAGGATCTGTATCCCTTTGCTCCCTACCCATTCATGTATCTGTCTAGATACATCTTAAATGACGCTATCGTTCCCGCCCCTACCACCTCCACTGGCAATGCATTCCAGGCCCCCATCACCCTCTGCGTGAAGAACTTTCCACGCATATCTCCCCTCAACTTTTCCCCTCTCACTTTGAACTCCTGACCCAGAGTAATTGAGTTCTCCACTCTGGGTCAGCAATTCACTGGATGAGCAATTGATTGATTGATTGATCGTCATGTGTGCCGAAGTACAGTGAAATGCTGAATTTACAAGCAATACAGACAGATCATAGTAAGCAAGGACGTACAGATCAAAAAGCCTTAGACAGAGGCACACAGGTTACATTGCACAGGGCATGTGCTCAACAAAAGCAACGTTAACAAGATCAGCATTATTTGAGGCTAAGAGTGTCCATTCATCAATCTAATAAAGCTGGGAAGAAGCTGTTCCTTAGTCTGTTGGTGCATGTGTTCGGGCTTCTGCAACTTCCACCTGATGAAAGAGGTTGAAAGAGATCATTAACAGGGTGGGAGGGGTCTTTGATGATATTGGCAGCCTCTCCATGGCAGCGAGCTGTGTAAATGGAGACCATTGATGGGAGGTTGGCTTCTGTGATGGTCTGGGCTGTGCACACCACCTTCTGTAGTTTCTTATGGTCCAGGGCAGAGCAGTTTCCGTACCAGGCCGTTATGCACCCGGACAGTATGCTTCCTATGGTGCATCTGTAGAAGTTGGTGAGGGTCTTTATTGACATGCTGAATTTCCCGAGCTGCCTGAGGAAGAAGAGATGTTGTTCTGCCTTCTTGACCGTCCCATCTACGTGGGAAGTCCAGGGCAGATTGTCGGTTATTGTCACTCCAAGGAACTTGATGAGCCCCACCCTCTCCACCTCAGTTTTGTTGATGTAGATGGGGGTGTGTTCTCCTCCTTTGTCTCTGAAGTCAATGATCAGTTCTTTAATTTGCTGACATTGAGAGAGAGATTGTTCTCATTACATCACGTCACCATATCTCCTTTCTGCATTCCGACTTGTTGTTAGATATCTGTCCAACCACGGCGGCATTGTCAGTGAATTTGTGGGTGGCATTTGTTCAGAATTTGGCAACACAGTAGTGGGTGTACAGGGAGTACAGGAGGAATCATCCTTGGAGGGCTCCAGTGATCAGTGTTGTCATGGAGGAGGTCTGTCTTCACTGACTGCGCCCTGTGGGTCAGGAAGCGCACAGAGAGGATGAAGCCAAGACCAAGGTTACGGAGTTTTGAGATCAGTCTGAAAGGGATAATGGTGTTGAAGGCAGAGCTGTAGTCACTGAGCAGGAGTCTGATGTAGGTGTTCTTGCTGTCCAAGTGTCAGCTGTACAGGGCCTTGGTGAGACCACACCTGGAGTACTGTGTGCAGTTCTGGTCTCCAAATTTGAGGAAAGACATTCTGGCTATTGAGGGAGTGCAGCGTAGGTTCACGAGGTCAATTCCTGGAATGGCGGGATTACCTTACACTGAAAGACTGGAGCGACTGGGCTTGTATACCCTTGAGTTTAGAAGACTGAGAGGCATATAAGATTATTAAAGGATTGGACACTCTGGAGGCATGAAACATGTTTCCGTTGATGGGTGAGTGCCGAACCAGAGGACACAGCTTAAAAATACGTTGTAGACCATTTAGGACATAGATGAGGAGAAACTTCTTCACCCAGAGAGTGGTGGCTGTGTGGAATGCTCTTCCCCAGAGGGCAGTGGAGGCCCAGTCTCTGGATTCATTTAAGAAAGAGTTGGATAGAGCTCTTAAGGATAGTGCAATCAAGGGTTATGGAGATAAGGCAGGAACAGGATACTGATTAAGGATGATCAACCATGATCATATTGAATGGTGGTGCAGGCTTGAAGGGCAGAATGGCCTATTCCTGCACCTATTGTCTATTGTCTATTGTTCCAGGGATGAGTGTGGGGCTAGGGAAATGGCACCCAATGTGGACCTGTTGTGTCAGTACGTAAATTGAAGGGGTTCGAGGCAGGCTGGGAAACTGGCATTGATGGGAGCCATGAGCAGCCTCTTGAAGTACTTCATGATTATGGAGGTCACAACCACCGGGCAGAAGTCATTCAGAAGTCCAGGCTAGTGCACGGGGACTGGATTTACATGGGAGATAGTGAAATTGTTAAAAAAAACTAGCCTATTGTCAAGCAACAGAACCACAGTCATAAGTCATAAAACCTAACTGATACACTCATGCCTTTTTGGGAAGTAAATTTGTCATCCTTATCTGGTCTGATCTACATGTGACTCCAGACCTACAACAGTGTGGTTGACTGTTAATCGCCCTCTGACAAATTGGGGATGAGCAATAAATGTTGGCTTAGCCAGCATCCCCACATCTTGGGAATTATTCTTTATAAAGAAGCCTCTGACTTACTCCTGTAGCGACAGTGTTTGTATGGCATCAACCCAGGATGATGATGCTGATGTGGATTCAGTGATGGCAATGCCATCAAGGCTGTCAAGGTGGATGGTTCGATTTTATTCTTGTTGGAGATAGTCATCATGTCGCACTTGTGTGACGTGAATGTTATTTGAACAAAAACAAAGAATTATGCATGCAGGAAATCTAAAATAAAAACAGAAAGTACTGAAGAAACTCAGCAGGTCTGTCACCATCTAGGGAGACGCTGCCAGGTTTGCTGAGTTTCTCCAGCACTTTCTGTTTTTTTTACTTGTGATGATGCTGCTCCTTTAACAAGGTTATGTTGTCTTTGGTTTTTTTTAAAAAGGGGTTGTAAATGGCAGAGGTTCCGATTTGTCTGGGGTAAGGCCACTTTGACTAAGGCTAATTAATACTGCCTAAGGCAACAATCAGGGAAAAGGCTTTTAGGTTTTTTTTTAAAAGACCAGTTGTACAAAGAAAGGGGAGTGGCCAGTTCTCCCAGTTCAGGGATTTTTTTCTAGTTTGGTTTAGTTTTAGCTGGGGTGCCCGAGATACTGCTGGGGACCGAGAAGCAGTCTGTTCAAAGATGCTGGTAAATGAAACAGCTACAGTGAAAAGGTCAAGGGGTGTGTTCATGGGATGCTACAGGTAATCGGAACAGCTCTTTGTTAAGTTGCAGGGGATATCATGTCATTCTCAATAAAAGAAAATCTGGTATTAAGGGTCTAGTGATGATGAAGCAATTATCAGAAAAGCCCATCTGGTTCACTAATGCCTTTTAAGGAATGGAATTTACTGGCCAATGTTCATCCCTCAACCATGTCACAAGATAGCTAACCTGGTTATTATCACATTGCTGTTTGTGGGGCGTTACTGAGTGCAAATTAGCTGCCCCATTTCCTATGTTACAACGGTGACTCCAAGGTGACACCAAAATTGTGACTGATCAAAATGGACAAGGTTCATTTCTGGGATACAGAGAGACTTCAGGAGCACACAAAAAACCGATGGCAAAGGATAAGACCATTTTACCCACAGAAAGTGCTGTCCATTCTAATGCCATCTTCCAGGACTTGGACCATCATTACCTGGTCTGGCCTACATGTGACTCCAGACACACAGCAACTTGCCCGCTGGGTAATTAGGGGTGGGCAATAAATGCTGGCCTAGCCTGTCACATCCTCATCCCGTGAATGAGTAATAATAAAAAAGAGTTCCCCAATTGGGACTGTTAATCTGGTTTTATTGTTATTACCTGGAATACGGGTGTCACTGGCAAGACTAGCATTTGTTAACCGTCCTGAATTGCCCTTAAATCAAGAGACTAGCTAGTCCATTTCAGAGGGCAGTTAAGAACTACGTTGCTGTGGGTCCGGAGTCCCATGTAGGTCAAACCTGGTAAGAAAGGCAGATTACCTTCCCTAAGGGGTGTTAGTTAATCCGATGGGCTTTTATGACAATAGATACAGGATCACCATTACTTATCATATTTCAATTCCAAATTTTATTAACCAAATTCACCTTGCACCAGCTGCCCTGGTGGATTTTTAATCGACTCAGTCAGTTTTACTTCTAGGTTGTGAGTCTAGTATCACCACAGTACCAGCTCCCTATTACCTATTCTCTGAGTTGTAGATGACAGAACTCTAATGTTTGTCATATATGATTTCCCTTTCATATAATCTTTTTGACTCTACCATAATGCATTTTTGTTTTCTCATCACATTATAGATTAACGATCTGAACAAGGGACTGAGGGCATTGAGACTAAGTTTGCTGATGACACAAAAATAGGTGGAGGGCCAGGTAGTGTTGAGGAAGCAGGGAGGCTGCAGAAGGACTTGGACAGGCTAGGAGCGTGGGCAAAGAAGTGACAGATGGAATACAATGTGGGAAGGCGTGAGGTTATGCACTTTGGTCAGAAGAATAGAGACGCAGACTATTTTTTGAATGGGGAAAAATTTTGGAAATGTGAAGCACTCAGGGACTTAAAGTCCTAGTTCAGAATTCTCCTGAGGTCAAAATGCAGGTTCAGTCAGCAGTAAGGAAGGCAAATGCAATGTTAGCATTCATTTTGAGGGAGCCAGAATGCAAGAACAGAGATGTACTGCTGAGGCTGTATAAACCTCTGGTCAGACAATATTTGGAATATTGTGAGCAGTTTTAGGCCCTGGATGTAAGTGCTGGCATTGGAAGGAATCCCTGGAATGAAGGGCTTGTTATAGGAGCAAATGAGGATTCAGGATCTGTACTCAATAGAGTTTAGAAGGATATGGGGGGGAATCTCATTGAAACTTACAGAATACTGACAGACCTGGATAGAGTGGAGATGGTGAAGATGCTTCTGCTCGTATGGGCAGCATGGCGGCTCAGTGGTTAGCACTGATGCCTCAAACTGGGGACTTGGGTTCGATTCCACCCTCAGGCAACTGTGTGGCGTTTGCACATTCTCCCCGTGTCTGCGTGGGCTTGCTTTATGTGCTCTGGTTTCCTCCCACAGTCCAAAGATATGCAGGTTAGGTGGATTCACCATGCTAAATTGCTCATAATGTCCAGGGATATGCAGGCTAGGTGGATTAGTTATGTGGAATGCAGGGTTGCAGGGATAGGACAGGGGTGTGGATCTGGATGGAGTGCTGGTTGGAGGAGTGGTGTGGACTTGATGGACTGAGTGGCCTGCTTCCGCTGTATGGATTCCATATTTCTAGTAAGAGAGACAAGGGTACAAACTAAGAGTAAAGGGATCTTTTGAACTGAGACGAGGAGGACTTTCTCCCACCAGAGGGTGGTAAATCTGTGGAACTCATTGCTACAGAGGGCTGTGAAGGTAGACAAGCAGGAGGCTGGAAGAACACAGCAAGCCAGGCAGCATCAGGAGGTGGAGGAGTTAATGTTTCGATGTAACCTTTCACTGAAAACATTGACTTCTCCACCTTCTGATGCTGCCTGGCTTGCTGTGTTCTTCCAGCCTCCTGCTCGTCTACTTTGGATTCCCGTATCTGCAGATTTTTTAATCTCTAACCAAAAGGGCTGTGGAGGCCAAGTCATTGAGTGCATTTAAGACAGAGATAGATAGGTTCTTGATTAGTAAGGGGATCAAGGGTTACAGGGAGAAGGCAGGAGAATGGGGTTGAGATGCACATCATCCATGATCGAATAGCAGAACAGATGGACTGAATGGCCTAATTGTGCTCCTGCATCTTATGGCCCTATGTCCATATAATGTGTCCTGAATCATTGGTTCTCACGTTTCCCTGCAATCCAGGTGGGCAGTCTGTCCTGTAGTTTCTGTCTCCTCTCTTGAACGTGGCGTTACATTTGGTCCATTCCAATTCGCAGGCACTATTCTGGAATCCAGAGTTGGATACAATGCAGACTCCCTACCTGCAGCCACCACTTTTAAAACCTTAAAATGGAGTCCACCAAGTTCATGTGATTGGGTGAATTTTCATCCTGTTCATTTCACTATTATTCTTCATTAATTAATTACTGCAGTCTCTCGGTTGGTTCAGTATCAGACAAACATAAAATATTTGATTCGTATCTTTGCCATTTCCTTATTGCCTCTGACCATTTTGACTGGCTCCACCATTAAAGAATCCACATCTGATTTCGCTGATTTCTTTATTTTTACAAACTTCTAAACTCTCTTGCAATTTATTTTTATATTTCTTGCTGGTTTGCTCTAATAGCTGCCTTCTAGTGCTTGCTTGCTTGCTGAATTTTAAAAGTTTCCCCCTCTTTAGCTTTACTAATTATTCTGCAAACGTGATAAGCTCTTTGCTTTAAAAGCCTGATACTGCCCTGAACATTTCTAGCCAGACACAGTTGTCTTACCTTTCTGATCAAGTTTGTATTCCCAGAGGGATTATATGTTCATTGTGATGTTGGGCTTTGAAGATAAGCAGAGTTCCTCACCTGTGCAGGTGACAGCTCATTGGGTGCTTGGCTGACAGCTTAGAGAAGATGGTTCCATCTTTATTTATCAGTGTGGTTTCATTCAGCCTTCAGCCCAGCCCTGCATTCAGGCATATCCTCTGTTGCAGGAATGCACACAATATGTTAGAGATCACCTGGAATGCTGCTCAAACCTCTTTTACCACAGCTCCAAATAAGACATAGAACATAGAAAATAGGAACAAGAGTAGGCCATTCAGCTCTTCAAACCTGTCCCACTAATCGATATGATCCTGGCTGAACATCCAACTCAGTCCCCTGTTCCCACTTCCTCCTCATACCCTTTGATCCCTTTAGCCCTAAGAATTCTATCTAACCCCATCTTAAAAACATTCACGGATTTGCCTCAACCACCTTCTGTGGCAGAGAATTCCCCAGGCTCCCCACTCTGGGTGAAGACATTTCTCCTCATCTCAGTCCTAAATGGCCTGCCCCAAATTCTAACACTGTGACCCCCTGATTCTGGACTCCCCGGTCATCAGGGACATCTTTCCTGTGATTACTCTGTGTAGTCCCGTTGGAATTGTATTGATTTCTGTGAGATGTATTCTTCTGAACTCCAGTGAACATAATCCAAACCGATCCAGACTCTTCATTTGTCAGTCATCGAGTCATGGAGATACACAGCTCGGAAACAGACCCTTCGGTCCGACTCGTCCATGCTGACCATGTAACCTAAATAAATCTAGTTCCTTTTGCCAGCATTTGACCCATATCCCTCTAAATCCTTCCTAATCATATACCGATCCGGATGCCTTTTATAGGATTCTGGGTAATCCAAGATGGAGGACGGGAAAAATTTCTGGCTGTAACAGCTGCTCCTTTATTGAGGTGTTTTATGTGCTGGAGGTGATTTCCTCGAATTCCAGGAGCAGCATTTACTGTTTTATATGCTGTTGCATTGTTTGGAACTTGAGCGAAAAAAAAGTCAAAACAACAGCAGTTTTTAAAGGGAGAAGAACAGACAAAGGAAGCACATGGTGAGGACAGTGCAGGAGAGAGAGAGAGAGAAAGAACCCACTTTGCTAACTGACAGAGTTAGCAGTTACCATCCTTGCTGTTGAATTCATGTATTGCTGGACATCGGAGTGCGTCTTGGAAAATTAAACAGTGAAATTCAACTTTTTCACGCAGAGGGTGATACGTGTATGGAATGAGCTGCTAGAGGAAGTGGTGGAGGCTGGTACAATTGCGACATTTAAAAGACATATGGATGAATAGGAAGGGTTTGGAGGGATATGGGCCAAGTGCTGGCAGGTGGGACTAGATTGGGTTGGGATATCTGGTCAGCATGGATGGTTGGACCGAAGGGTCTGTTTCTGTGCTGTACATCTCTATGACTCTAAATGGTATAATTGCACCAGCCTCTACCTGGCAGCTCATTCCACCCACGAAACACCCTCTTTGTGAAAAATTTGCCTCTTACATCCCTTTTAAATCCTTCCCCTTTCACCCTAAATTTACGTCTTCTAGTTTTGGACTCCCCACCCTGGGGAAAAGACCCTGTCTATTTACCCTCTCCATGCCCCTCATGATTTTATCAGCCTCTATAAGGTTACCGCTTAAAAATGTGTTGCTGGAAAAGCGCAGCAGGTCAGGCAGCATCAAAGGAGAAGGAGAATCGACGTTTCGGGCATAAGCCCTTCTTCAGGAATGAAGACCTTCTATAAGGTTATCCCTCAGTCTCTGATGGTCCAGCGAAAATAATCCCAGCCTATTCAGCTTTTCCCTTTAGCTCAAATCCTCCAACCCTTTCCTGAACCCTTCCAAGTTTCAAACATAATTCCATGAATCAGTCTGGTAGACCTTTGCTGTGCTCCCTCCATCGCCAGAACATCCTTTCGCAAATAAGGTGATCAAAACTGCACACAATGTGTGGCCTCACCGAGGCCCTGCATAGCTACAGCAACAGGGAGAAAGTGAGGACTGCCAATGCTGGAGTGTTAGAGCCGCAAAGTGAGGTGCTGGAAAAGCACAGCAGGTAAGGCAGCATCTGAGGAGCAGGAGAGTCGACGTTTCGGGCATAAGGCCTTCTTCAGGAATGTGGGGCAGGGGAGAGGTGGGGAGGGGGCTGAGAGATAAATAGGAGGCAAGGATGGCAGTGAAGGAGGGAAGTAGCTTGCAAGACAATAGGTAGATGCAGGTGGGAGGTGGGGGAAGTCCTGTACTCGAATACCCTCACTGTGAAGGCCAACATACCCTGTCTCCTCCTGTTACAATTCTATGAGAATCCCCCTCATTCTTCTAAACTGCAGCAAAACCAATCCAATGTCTTATCAGTCCTGCCACCGCAAGATTCTCCCAAACATTAGGCAATGGGCAATGAATACAGTAACAACTCTCAAGTGTTTTGCAGAATGCTTTTTGTTTTATTGTTCACTACAGTTACTTCTTAGTACAGGTTAGCGAGGAGGAAGCTGAGCAGTCCATTGCTCAGTGCTGGATTCGGCGGATAGACTGGAGCTGATTGGTATGGGCCTGGGTGCTGTATTCGTTGTAGTTCTTGAACTCACCATTGTGTCTGTCTCTCTCAAAGATGTACTGGTAGCCCCTGTATCCTGGGTACTGGTAGCCAACCCACCTGCAACGATGACGTGCACTTATGTAGAACTTGTTACACCATGGAACCAGATCAAGTTCTCTTGAAGAAGTGTCATCAAGCAAAAAAACATATTGACGCTGAGCCACGCCACACGATATTGATCTCAGTCAAAGGTGGGGGTCAGAATGGCAGGATATGAGAAATAGTGGAGAGGTTTATTTAGGGTCAGGCTCAAGATATCTGATGTCATGACCACCAGTGGGTGAGTGTTGGAAATCAGGAGCTGTGCAGGCGGCCAGACTCGGCAGGAATACAGGCATCTCAGAGGACTGAAGGGCCGGGCAGATCACAGAAACAAGGAAGGGTGTGGAGATCAATGTGTAATTGGTGAGTGTGCCAAGACCACACTGTTTCCGACTCTAATTTCACACACTGAACAGTATCTGTCTCCAAATTTATCATGTAACAGATATACTCAGGGTGGGAGGTACTTGTCCAGTGGGACAATGGGCTAACCAACTGATATCAAAAGGGAAAAACTCTTCGGGGGAGGGGGATTGGGGAGAAGGGGTTGGAGATGGGGGGGGGGACATTTAACCGCATGATAAAACATCAGTATCGACGTGACCCAATGAGTACTTACGCTCCAGAGTTCACCTTGATGGAAGCAACCTCCTTGTTACACCAACCCATGGCCTGCAGGGAGGGGTAGTCATCGCACAACTCAAACTTACGGCCCTGGAAGTTCTCATTTTCATAAAGAGTGACCTTGCTGTCGCTGTGATTCTGGAAACAGAGAGAAAGTGTGCAAGTGGCTGCATTATAAATATGTACAGCACCTCAAGCCCCTGTGAGGGCACCAAGTGCATGCTAACCTGAAACATTGAGTCCGTGGTTAAGAAAGCAAATGTAATGTTGTCATTTATCTCAAGAGAGTTGGAATGTAAAAGCAGCGATGTGCTACTGAGACTTTATAAAGCCCTAGTTAGGCCCCATTTAGAACACTTCGTCCAGTTTTGGGCCCCACATCTCAGGAAGGACATACTGACAATGGAGTGTGTCCAGTGGAGATTTACACAGATGATCTCTGGAATGGTAGGCCTAACATAAGAGGAGAAAGTGAGGACTGCAGATGCTGGAGGTCAGAGTCAAGAGTGTGGTGCTGGAAAAGCGCAGCAGGTCAGGCAGCATCCAAGGAGCAGGAGAATCGATGTTTCAGGCATGAGCCCTTCTTCAGGAAAGAGGAGAGTGTGCCAAGCCGGCTAAGGTAAAAGGTAGGGAGGAGGGACTTGGGGGAGGGGCGTTGGAAATGCGATAGGTGGTAGGAGGTTAAGGTGAGGGTGATAGGCCAGAATGTGGATGGGGACGCCAACGCCCCTCCCCCAAGTCCCTCCTGCCTACCTTTTATCTTAGCCTGCTTGGCACAATCTCCTCATTCATGAAGAAGGGCTCATGCCCGAAACGTCGATTCTCCTGCTCCTTGGATGCTGCCTGACCTGCTGCGCTTTTCCAGCGACACATTTTCAGCTAACATAAGAGGATCCTGGGATTGTGTTTGTTAGAGTTTAGAAGGTTGAGGGGAGATCTAATAGAAATTTACAAGATAATGCATGGCTTAGAAAGGGTAGGCGCTGGGAATTTGTTTCCGTTAGGAGGAGAGACTAGAGCCCGTGGGCACAGCCTTAGAATTAGAGGCGGTCAGTTTAGAACGGAAATGAGGAGACATGTCTTCAGCCAGAGAGTGGTGGGCCTGTGAAACTCATTGCCATGGAGCGCAGTGGAGGCTGGGACATTAAATGTCTTCAAGGCAGAGATTGATAAATTCTTAATCTCGCAAGGAATTAAGGAATACAGGGAGAGTGCGGGTAAGTGGCATTGAAACGCCCATCAGCCATGATTGAATGGCGGAGTGGACTCGATGGGCCAAATGGCCTTACTTCCACTCCTATTTCTTATGGTCTTATGGTCATTCTTGGTATAGGCGATTCACTGACTGGTTAACGATCCATCTATCTCAGTCTTAAATTTACACAAGGACTCTGCCCCACACAGCTCTCTGTAGCAATAAGTTGCAAAGACTCCAACCCTCTGAGAGGAATAACTCCTCCTCATCCCAAGTTAAATTAACATCCCTTTATACTAAGACTGTGCCCTCGGGTCCTAGACTCTCCCATGATGGGAGTCATCCTCCCAACATTTACCTGTCTAGCCTCTGTATGTTTCAATGTGATCACTTCTAAACTCCAGTGAGTGCAGTCCCAACATATTTAGTCTTTGCTCATAAGACCATCCCTCCAGACTGGGGATCATCCAAGTGAACCATCTCTGATCTGCCTCCAATGAAATAATATCTTTGCTTAAATGAGGGAACAAAAACTACTGACACTATTCCAGATTTGGTCTCACCAGCACTTCATAGATATTTGATTTTACTAACTAACCCGCTCTGAGATTTTATTACACACCTCTACAAAAGGTAGGGCTTGAACCCAGACCTCTTGCTTCAGAGGCAGGGACACTACCATTGCACCATTTCAGTTGCAGGAAGGCTTCCTTATCCTTACATTCCAATTCCCTTGAAATAAGAGCCAGCATTCCGTTCACCCTCCTGATTACCTGCTGCTCCGGTGTCTGGTGCGTAAGTCTCCTCCAACTCCCTTTGTGTTGCAGCATTCTGCAGTTTTGCTCCATTTAAATAATATTCTCCCTTTGAAAATGAATGTCACATTGCTCCACATTATGCTCCACTTGCCAACATTTTGTCCGTTCACTAAACCTATTGCTAACTCTCCGTAAACTGTTTGCCTCCCTCTCACAATCTGCCTTTCCACCTATTTTAGTGCCCTCTGTAAATCTGACAGCAGTACACTCACTTCCTTCCCCCAAGTCCTTCATGTATATTGTAAACGGCTGTGGTTAGTTTTGGTTATTGGGATGGAAGGATATCCACACTAATTGTTCAGTAGGTGGGTGGCACAGTGATTAGCACTGCTACCTCACAGCACCAGAGACCTGGGTTCAATTCCTGCCTCAGGTGACTCTCTGTGTGGAGTTTGCACATTCTCTGTGGGTTTGTTCTGATTTCCTCCCACAATCCAAAAAAAAGAATGTGCGGTTTAGGTGAATTGGCCAGGCTAAATTGCCTATAGTGTTAAATGTAGGGGGGAGGGTCGGTGTGGAACTTTTGGGCCGAAGGGCCTGTTTCCACACTGTAAGTAATCTAGGTGTTAAACTGCCTGGGACTGCAAGACCCTCAGGCCGGTTAAGCTGGCCCTCTGCTCCCAGTTTCCTCAACACTTTCACCCACTTTTCCCATAGATGCCAACTCATGCCGGGATACATTTCCATAGGCACCAATTTCATTCCAAAGCCAATCCTAGAGGAGCTTCTCCCATCCGAAGTCTTCGCAGTGAATTTCAACCGGCAGTCTGGCCACGTGGGGAATCACAAACAAGTCCAAAGCTGTCCACAACTTAACATCTGTGCACCAGTGGTGTAGTGCAGGATATGTCCCACTAAGGGGCAGAAGACCTTTTTTATTCACTCATGGGATGAGGGCAGCACTGGCTGGTCCAGCATTTATTGCCCATCCCTAATTGCCCAGAGGGCAGTTAAGAGTCAACTACATTGCTGTGGGTCTGGAGTCACATGTAGGCCAGACCAGGTAAGGATAGCAGTTTCCTTCCCTAAAGGACATTAGTGAGCCAGATGGGGTTTTTCCAACAATATTACACAGTCATCATTAACTCTTTGTTTCAGATTTTACTAAGTTCAAAGTACACCATCTGCCGTGGTGGGATTTGAACCGGGTCCCTGGAACATTACTTGGGTCTCTGGATTAACAGTTTAAAGATGTGTTGCTGGAAAAGCCCAGCAGGTCAGGCAGCATCAAAGGAGCAGGAGAATCGACGTTTCGGGCATAAGCCCTTCTTCATGAATGAGGAGGGTTTGCCAAGCAGGCTAAGATCAAAGGTAGGGAGGAGGGACTTGCGGGAGGGGCGTTGGGAATGCGATAGATGGAAGGAGGTTAAGGTGAGGGTGATAGGCCGGAGAGGGGATATCGCCGACATTGCTATTTCCCTCCCTTCCCCATTATCTAATGGCTGTAAGACAGGGTTCTTTCTGGTGGGACAGCTGCCAAACAATATTTCTTCCTGCGGGGTGGGGGTTTTGCCTGGTCAAAACCCCACTTCCCTACCCCCACAACCACCCACCTCCTTACTCCTACACTTCCTATCCACCACCACAGAAGTCAGTCTTGAATGCAGCATATTCCTGACTGTGTGTTATTGGATTTATTCCAATCCACCAAACATATTCCGGATTATATCATGTCATACTGTGTGACACATCCTACCCCAGGTATTCTCTCACGTGTCACACCTTTCACTCAGTGTAATCATAGAGTCACTCAGACAAACAGCATAGAAACAGGCCCTTCAGCCCACCATGTCTGTGCTGACCAACAGACACCAAACTAAACTAATCCCATTTACTTGCACTTGGTCCAGAGCCTATTATACTCTGGCAATTTGGTCTTAGAAATGCCAGCCATGGGGAAGAGATTCTCACAATCTACACTGTCCGTGCCTCTCATAATTTTGTACATGTCAGTCAGAACCCCCTCAGCCTTCTCTGCTCCAGGGAAAACAAATCCAGCCTATCCAGTCTCTCCTCATAACTGAGACTTTCCATTCCAGGCAACTTCCTGGTGAATGTCCTCTGCCTCTCCTCCAGTTCAATCACATTCTTCCTATAGTATGGTGACCAGAACTGTGCTCTGTAGCCTAACCAATGTCTTATAAAATTGTAACAAGACGTCCTTGCTCCTATATTCCACTCCCCAGCTAAACAAGGCCTTCATCCCATTTTCTGGATCAGTGGTGCTGGAAGAGCACAGCAATTCAGGCAGCATCCGAGGACAGGCAAAATCGACGTTTCGGGCAAAAGCCCTTCATCAGGAATAAAGGCAGAGAGCCTGAAGCGTGGAGAGATAAGCTAGGGGGGGGGGGGGGGGGGGAGAGAGTAGCATAGAGTACAATAGGTCAGTGGGGAAGGAGATGAACGTGATAGGTCAGGGAGGAGAGGGTGGAGTGGATAGGTGGAAAAGAAGCTGGGCAGGTCGGACAAGTCCGGACAGGTCAGGGGACCGAGTTTCTGGAGGTTAGAAGCTAGGATGAGGTGGGGGAACGGGAAATGAGGAAACTGTTGAAATCCACATTGATGCCCTGGGGTTGAAGTGTTCCCAGTGGCTCAACATTTCAACTCCCCCTCCCACTCTGCCGAGGATATGGAGGTGCTGGGCCTCCTCCACCACCGCTCCCTCACCACCAGACGCCTGGAGGAAGAACGCCTCATCTTCCACCTCGGAACACTTCAACCCCAGGCCATCAATGTGGATTTCAACAGTTTCCTCATTTCCCCTTCCCCACCTCACCCTCGTTCCAAACTTCCAGCTCAGCACTGTCCCCATGACTTGTCCTGACTTGTCCTACCTGCCTATCTCCTTTTCCACCTATCCACTCCACCCTCTCCTCCCTGACCTATCACCTTCATCTCCTTCCCCACCTACCTATTGTACTCTATGCTACTCTCTCCCCACCCCCACCCTCCTCGAAACGTCGATTTTGCCTGTCCTCGGATGCTGCCTAAATTGCTGTGCTCTTCCAGCACCACTAATCCAGAATATGGAGGATAGTGGGCTAGTGTAGGTTAGGTGGGCTTGGATCGGCGCAACATCGAGGGCCGAAGGACCTGTACTGCGCTGTATTCTTCTATGTTCTATGTTCT
>NC_057716.1:98888021-98894404 GCF_004010195.1 Chiloscyllium plagiosum
TTGGACTGTGGGAGGAAACCGGAGCACCCGGAGGAAACCCACGCAGACACGGGGAGAACGTGCAAACTCCACACAGTCAGTCGCCTGAGGCGGGAATTGAACCCGAGTCTCTGGCGCTGTGAGGCAGCAGTGCTAACCACTGTGCCACCATAAGACACCAAAGCCCAGGTACACAGTTAATTGGTGATAAACATTGAAACACAGAAAATAGGGACAGGAGTAGGCTGTTCAGCCCTTGTGAGCCGGGTCCCTGTTTTAATACGATCGTGGCTGACCATCCAACTCAGTGCCCTGTTCCCAACTTCTCCCCATACCCTTTAATCCCTTTAGCCCTAAGAACCATATTTAACTCCTTCTTAAAAATAGCCAATGTTTTGGCCTCAACTACTTTCTGTGGCAGAGAATTCCACAGGCTCCTCACTCTCTGGGTGAAGACATGTCTCCTCACCTCAGTCCAAAAAGGCCTGCCCCATACCTTTAAACTGTGACCCCACCCCCACCCATTCTGAGCTCCCTTGTCATCGGGAACATTCTGAGTTTTTGATTTGATTTGATTTATTACTGTCATGTGTACCAATGTACAGTGAAACGTGTTGTCTTAAGTGCTTTATAGGCAGATTGTACTGTACAAGTACATCAGGGCAACAGAACAGAGGGCAGGACACAATGTTACAGCTGCCAAGAAGGTGCAGAGAGAGATCAACTTGTCCTATTAGAATCTTCTTGGTTTCTATGCAATCCCCCCCTTATTCTTCTCAACTCCAGTGAATATGTCCCCAACCAATCCAATCCCTCTTCACACATTAGCCCTGCCAGCCCAGGAATCAGCCTGGTAAATCTTCGCTGCACTCCTTCCATTGCCAGAGCTTCCTTCCTCTGTTAAGTTGGGGAAATATGCTGTAGCCACTGAGTAACCAATAACCTGATACTTTACAAAGGTGGTTGAGATTAAATTACAAGAGGATATTGTCCCTCTCGTTTTGACTATTATAGGTTTGGGGGATTAGGGAACTGAGAAAGGCAGTCAAAGGTTATGATGGACTCACAGCACACTTGATGGGGCGGAAGGAGAGCATGTGCTCTGTTCTGTAGCCACTGTTTCCACTCCAAGCATCCCAGTGTGGGTAGTCACCTTTCTCCAGGATGAACTGCTGGCCTTGAAACTCTGGATACTCATATCCCACCCAGCTGCAAGGCAGAGCAGAAAAGAAGAGAGTCAGTCAGATTTCCACATGAACAGACAACCTTTCATGAAACCGACATAGAGTCAGAGCTCTATAGCACAGAAACAGACCCTTCGGTCCAACTCGTCCATGCCGACCAGATATCCTAAATTAAATCAGCACAACATCGAGAGCCAATGGCCTGTACTGCGCTGTAATATTCTATATTCTAATCTAGCTCCATTTGTTAGCATTTGGTCCATAGCTCTCAAAACCCTTCATATTTGTGTACCCATCCAGATGCCTTTTAAATGTTGTACTGACCACCACCCATCCTCTGGCAGCTTACCAATAACCTTGATCTATGTCCAGTTTCCTCACCACTCTCACCCATTTTTCCCATGCCAGGATACATTTCCATAGGCACGGCGTTCATTCCAAAGCCAATCCTAGAGGAGCTTCTCCCTTCCGAAGTCTGCACAGTGAATTTCAACAGGCAGTTTGACCACGTGGGGAATCACAGCCAAGCCCAAAGCTGTCCACAACTTAACATCTGTGCACTCGCTCTTCCTGGGAGTTCATCAGGAGACAGTCAGGTACCTGACCAAACATTCCCTCTCCCCCTTCGTTAAACTCTGTCCCCAGATACTGTCACATGCCTTGCACACTACAAGAGAAATCTGAATATAGGAGCATAACCAATTAGTCACAGCAATAGACCACTCAGCCACTTAAACTCCTCAGCCGTTCGAAAAGATCATGACTACACTACAATCCCATCTACTCCTGATAAATCTTTACCATCTTACTTATCCAGAATCTATCTGCCTCAGCCTTAAAACTATTTGGACTCTGCTTCCACTGCCTTTTGAGGAAGCCTGAATATGAGACAATAATTCTTGTTATCCCTGTTTTTATTTCCTTTAATTTGAAGCAGTGACCTCTAGTCCTAGATTTTCCCACTAAAGGAAATATCCTTTCCAAATCCACCTTGTCAACACCCCTCTGGATCTTTCAATCACTTCACATTTCCTTCTTCTCAACTCCACCAGCCACAAGCCTAATCTGCTCATTCCTGCCTCGTCAGACAAGCTGCCCATTCCAGGTGTTAGTCCTGTCGACCTTCTCTGAGTTTTTTTTTTAGGTTAGATTACTGACAGTGTGGAAACAGGCCCTTCGACCCAAGACCCGCCGAAGCGCAACCCACCCATTCCCCTACATTTATCCCTTTACCTAACACTACAGGCAATTTAGCGTGACCAATTCACCTGACCTGCACATCTTTGGACTGTGGGAGGAAAACCCATTCCCCTACATTTACCCCTTTACCTAACACTACGGGCAATTTAGCACGGCGAATTCACCTGAATTGGACTGTGGGAGGAAACCGGAGCACCCGGAGGAAACCCACGCAGACACGGGGAGAACGTGCAAACTCCACACAGACAGTCGCCTGAGTCGGGAATTGAACCCGGGTCTCTGGCGCTGTGAGGCAGCAGTGCTAACCACTGTGCCACCGTGCCGCCCATAGTTGCTTCCACTATTTTTACATCCTTCATTAAATAATGAGACCAACACTATGCAAAGTACCTCAGATGTGGTGTCTTCAACATCCTATACAGCTGATGCATAATCTCCCTGCTTTGTTCAATTCACTTGGCAATAAACAACAACATCTCTTAATTATGTTGCACCCTGACCTGCCACTTTTCTGCAATTATCGATATTTTCGATCGATCTGTCCCAACATCTTAGAGCAAATGGGACGTGAACCCAGGTCTCCTTTCTCTGAGGTAGGGACACTATCACTGTGCTACAAGGGGCTCTGTTTTGCAAATGTTTTTAGGTTTAATAGAATCTTTAAGTTTGCAGGGGCCAGGGTGATGCTGAATACTTACGGTCCGCATTCCACCTTAATGGATCGTATCTTGTTGAATCCTCGCTCCATGATGTTAGGACATTCCAGCATAAACTCACAATGTTTTCCCTGGAAGTTTTGCTCTTCCCAGACGGTGATCTTCCACTGGCCCATGATGTCCATCGGTTGGGTCGTCATCTTGAAATATCGCCCTGTACCTTGTGTAGCTGTGGGCGGAAGGATATATTGTCAGCGGTAGAAACAACAAGCTCTGTCTCACCAGCTGTTTCTGTTAAATGCACTGTCCTGTTCATATTGGTGGTGCTGCCTATTGATTCTGCAGTTGGGAACATCCTCACTCAAGTCCCATCCACTTATCTCACTGATATCAAACTGAGATATTAAGCTGTGCCCGTCACCATCCAAAAGGGCAAGGCCAGTGGGTTCACATGGGCACCCTCACCTCCATAGTGTCCTCAAAGTGGCACACCAACCCAACTTGGGCTATCACTCCATCATAGAATCTAGCTCATAACCTGAGACCACTTTCCCCAACAAGCACCTGGGGAAAATCCTCACCAGCAGACTGCTCCAGTAGAAGGACTGTTATTCTGATCATTTTATTTTTATATTTTTCTGATTTATTACTATGATTTTGTACTTTTGAAGGTCTGTAATGCTGGATTTTTAAAAATTCCTTTATTTTTCTAAATCTTTCCCCTCAGAATTTGTACTCAAGAATCTGTACCTAGGTACCTAAGATGGTGCCATAAGGAGCGACTTGTAAACTTTTCACTATACTCAGGTGATTATATGTGACAATAAAGTTGAGTCAATTCAAGAAGAAACCCCATTGCCTTCTTCTTAGGGGCAACTAGAATGGGAAATAAATGCCAGTCTTGCCAGCGATGCCCATAACCCAAGAATGAATTAACATGAAATGGTTTGGCCCACATTTGAATTGAGTTAATTGATTTCCCTAGTTCCTCTGTAGCAGGAGCTGGCTTCTTTAACAGCCCCGAATTGGGACAGGGTAAAGAACTGAGTGGACAAGGGGTCATCTAATCCATTCCACTTTATTTCTGTTGCCTTGCAAATGTATCCCTCTCAGGTGACTGTCCAGTTTCCTTTTGAAATCATCTGACTCTGGGGTATGGTGGCTCAGTGGTTAGCACTGCTGCCTCACAGTGCCAAGGATCTGGAGTTTGTACCTTCTCCCTGTGTCTGTGTAGGTTTCCTGCCACAGCCCAAAGATGTGCAGGTTAGGGTGAATAGGTCATGCTAAATTGCCCATAGTGTCCAGGGATGTGCAGGCTAGGTGAGTTAGCCATGGGAAATGCAGGGATAGGGTGGGGGTGTCAGTCTGTGTGGGATGCTAGTTGGAGTGTTGGAGTGTTGGGTTGAACGGCCATGGTAGGGATTTTATATCCACTATCAATGCTGTGCATTGCAGAATCAGCTTGGGAGTAGACTGGTTGGCTGAGTGGCCTCCTCCTGTGCTGTTATTACACTATAACAAGCTCCACAATAACAACACTCTGCATAAAATATTTTCTCAACATCAGCGTACAGTTTCCTCCTGAAGTAATTGTAAATCTGTCTTCTAGTGACTGATCCTCTGGTCAGTCTTTTCCTTTCAAAGCACCTTCTCCTCTGATTTCACCGCCTTCCTCTCCTCCCTTACTCTCTCTGTCCGGATTTACTGTCATGCCTCAAAAGATGGGGTACTGGGCTAATGGTCGGATACTTGGTAGTGTGGATGAGCAGAGGGATCTTGGTGTCCATGTACACAGATCTTTGAAAGTTGTCACCCAGGTAAATAGTGCGGTGAAGAAGGCATATGGCGTACTGGCTTTTATTGGTAGACGAATTGAGTTCCGGAGTCCTGAGATCATGTTGCAGTTGTATAAGAATTCCTGAAGAAGGGCTTGTGCCCGAAACGTCGATTCTTCTATTCCCTGAATGCTGCCTGACCTGCTGCGCTTTTCCAACAACACATTTTCAGCAGTTGCATAAGACTCTAGTGTGGCCGCATCTGGAGTATTGTGTGCAGTTTTGGTCGCCATACTATAGGAAGGATGTGGAGGCACTGGAACGGGTGCAGAGGAGGTTTACCAGGATGTTGCCTGGTATGGTAGAAAGATCGTATGAGGAAAGGCTGAGGCACTTGGGGTTGTTTTCATTGGAGAAAAGAAGATTTAGGGGTGACTTGATAGAGGTGTACAAGATGATTAGGGGTTAGGGCCTGTACTGCGCTGTATTCTTCTATGTTCTATGCCATTTCTGGTGACCTCTGACCCCACCCTATTTCTACAGCAGCAGCTCCAGGTTCTAGTCCTACCTGAAAAGTGTATCATTCTGCAGCAAAAAAACCACAGCTGGTTATCCGTCTGCAAATCCTTCTGATACAACCAATGGCTGTCAGTGAGACCAGGAGCGTCCTGAGCAGTCCAAGTCACGTAGTAACAGCTGCATAACAGTCTCCACATGTCAAGGACGCAGTGCGCAGGACCTTGCCTTGAGAATGTTTTATTTGATGCTTTGTAACCCCTCTATCCCCCTCATAATGCTGCTGCCTTTTTTGTATCCCTCCCTCTTATACACTCTGCCTTTATTGGCACCAGGCAAAAGTGAGGACTGCAGATGCTGGAAATCAGAGTCTAAATTAGAGTGGTGCTGGAAAAGCACCGCAGTTCAGGCAGCATCTGTGGGGTAGGAAAATCGACGTTTCGGGAAAAAGCCCTTCATCAGGACCAACTCTATCTGAATGATACCGTGCTTGCTTGACTAAGGAGAATGTCCCTTAACCGTATACACACCTTGGAACAAAGAGATTTGAGGAAGACCAACCAGTGCAGAACATGATTCTGACACATTTTGATAAGGGTGAGTAAGAAAAACCATCCCATTAGTTGATTGTACAAGGACCAGGGGACACCAATTAGTGATTTTTGGCAAGATATGCTTGGGGGAGTGTCAATCACGGACTCATAGAGGTCTACAGCTCAAAAACACCCTTCCGCCCATCGAGTATAGACAATAGACAATAAACAATAGACAATAGACAATAGGTGCAGGAGTAGGCCATTTTCCCTTCGAGCCTGCACCACCATTCAATATGATCATGGCTGGTCATTCCTAATCAGTATCCTGTTCCTGCCTTATCTCCATAACCCTTGATTCCACTATCTTTGAGAGCTCTATCCAACTCTTTCTTAAATGAATCCAGAGACTGGGCCTCCACTGCCCTCTGGGGCAGAGCATTCCACACAGCCACCACTCTCTGGGTGAAGAAGTTTCTCCTTATCTCTGTCCTAAATGGTCTACCCCATATTTTTAAGCTGTGTCCTCTGGTTCGGATA